>NC_091561.1:1948229-1953229 GCF_042767895.1 Penaeus vannamei | reverse complement strand
TTCTATTATCTTCCTCTTCTTCATCTTCTTCATCATTTTTTCCATTCCCATCATCACAAATAACAATTGGTGTTTGGACACTTTCCTTTATATTCAATAAAATCTAAAATATCTTAATACCACTTAATACTTTCTTCCATTACAAAATCGACCAACACTACCTCATAACAGAGAAGAATTAGTATTTTGCAATCATTTCTATTTTTTATCTATTTATTATTATTTTTATCATTATTATTTATTATTATTATTTCCATTTTTATTCATTATTATTTATTTATTATTTATTATTATTATTTATATTTTTATCTATTTATTATCATTATTTATATTTTTTTATCTATTTATCATTATTTTTATTATTATTTATTATTATCATTTATTTTTTGATTTATTATCTTTTTTTTTTGCCATTTTTATCATCTATTCTTCTTCCTCCATTACAAAACATCTAATCCACTCAAACCACGTGATTCTCTCAGTTCCAGACACATAAGAACACTTTAAATAACTTACAGAGCCACTTTGCGGTTAACCACCACCGTATCATATATTGCACCGCCGTGACCTATGACCTCCCCCCCCCTCAAAGAAAAAGATATAATAATAACGATAAGATAAAATATCCCCCCCCCAAAATGATGATGATAATGATAATATATATAAATATAATAATAATAATAATAATAATAACAATAACAATAACAATAACAATAACAATAACAATAACAATAACAATAACAATAACAATAACAATAACAATAACAATAACAATAACAATAACAATAACAATAACAATAACAATAACAATAACAATAACAATAACAATAGTAATAGTAATAGTAATAGTAATAGTAATAGTAATAGTAATAGTAATAGTAATAGTAATAGTAATACTAATAATGATAATTATAATAATGATAATAATAATAATGATAATAATAAAATACACCCCCCGAAAAAATTAATAATAATGAAAAATAAAATAAAATGAAAATAATAGTAATAATAATAACAATAATAATAATTATGATAATCATGATTAATAATGATAATAATACATAATAATAATAATACAATAATGAAATAATAATAATAATACAATAATGAAATAATAATAATAATACAATAATGCAATAATAATAATAATAAAAAATAATAATACCGAATAAATTATAATAATAATAATGATAATAATAATAACAATAAAATCCCCCCCCCCAAAAAAAAAAAACATACATAAAATGATAATAAAAAAAAATAAAAAAATATATAATATTAATGAAATAAAATAAAAAAATAAACAAATAAACAAAAATAATAATAATAACACTAAACCAAAAAGAAAGAACGAAAGAGTCCATAGTAACGGCGTGAAATGGGCTGATGGCCTTGGGGGAGCGGAACAGGGCCTGGGGGAACAGCTGGCAGACCTCGGGGGTTGAGAAGGCACATGCAGGCGCTTGTGTTGGGTTTTGGTGCGGCAGAAGAAGAAGATGAAGGAGAAGGAGAAGAAGGGGAGGAGGAGGGAGGAGGGGGAGGAGGGGGAGGAGGAGAAAGAGGATGGGAAGGGAGAGGAAGAGGAGAGGAGGGGGAGGAGAGATGGTGAGAAAGGAGGATGGGGGGGAGAGGAGGAGGAGGAGGAAGAAGATGAAGGATAAGGTGCAGAAGAAGAAGAAGAAGGATTAGAGGAAGAAGAAGAAGGAGAGGAGAAAGAGGAAGAAGAAGAAGGAGAGGAGGAAAGAGGAAGAGGCAGGAAGAAGAAGATGAAGGATAGGCGGTGGAAGAAGAAGGAGAGAGGAGAAAGAGGAGGGGGAGGAGGAGGAGGAAATAGAGGAAGTTGAGGAGGAGGAACAGGAAGAAGAAGAGGTGGAGGAGAAAGAAGAAGAAGAAGAAGAAGGAGAAGGAGAAGGATAATATGAAGAAGAAAAAAATGGAGATGAGGAGGAAAAATAACAATAATAAGTAGAAGAGGAGGAGGAGGAAGAATAAGAAAAAGATGATGATGATGATAACGAGCAACAACAACAAAAACATCAACCACAAATAGAAAACAAAAGAGGGATCCTTCAGTGCAGGATCCCTCTACATAAGGATCTTTGATTACAACCCCCCACTCCCACCCACCAGCCCCCGCCCCCCCCACACCCTATTCTTTTACCCCTTCCAGTCTGTCACTTAACCCCATGGTACTTGTCAGCTGGTCGGGCACCCCACGAAGCTCTAGTGACTTTGCCCATATCACTTACCACTTGTTACCCGTGGCTGTTGCGTCACCCCCACTATGGGCTCTCTCGCTGTCCAGTCTGCCAAGATAGTCTCCGCTCTTAAAAAAAAAAAAAAAAAAAAAAAAAAAAGGGGTGTTGTTTTCGTCTTCACAAGAACCGTTGGGGAGTTTTTTGTTCTAAGGTGTGTTGTTGGATTTTTATTGTTGTTGTTGTTGTTTGTTGTTGTTTTCTTCTTTGTTATCCAAGAGAAGTGTGTGGGTATTTGATTGGAAGGTCAATAACGATACGTATATTTATTTTTTAAGAACAAAGTGTACTTTTTATAGTCATGATATTAATGTACAACTATTTTCAAGAACACATTCTGATAATTGGACACATTTCATTATATTCTTTAAGGTTCAAAATATCTTAATGCCAAATTTTCATACTTTTTCCATTACAAAATTGCCCAACAATACCCCATAACAGAAGAATTCGAATATTACAAATATGTCTGATGGTGATGGTAATTTTACAAATATTTTCAAGAACATAATAACCATAATATTAATTATTATTTCTTGCAATGTTTATTTTTGGTGTGAGAGGCTGTCTTAAATTTACAAATATTTTCAAGAACATAATAACCATAATATTAATGATTATTTCTTACAATGTTTATTTTTGGTGTTAGAGGCTGTCTTAAAATTTGCTTCTAAATTACCTCCTAAGTGCAAGGAATAGCGGGGTTGCCATCCACTGGCAGAGCGCGGGACAGCAAGATTCCTAAACGAGATGAAGAATAAGAATAAGAATAAGATGGAAAATAAGAAGGAGAAGAGGAGAAGGAGGTGGATGAAAGAGAAAAAGAAGTAGAAGGACAAGATGAAAAATAATAATAAGAAGAGGAGGAGAAGGGAGTAGATGAAAGAGAAGAAGAAAAAGTAGAAAGATAAGAGGAAAAATAAGGAGGAGGAGAAGGAGATGGATGGAAGAGAAGAAGAAGTAGAAGGACAATATTAAAAATAAGAAGAAGGAGAGGAGAAAGAGAAGATGGAGGAAAAGAGAAGCACACAGCACGCTAGTTTACATTATAGAGTGACTTCTTTGTTTACCCACAATAAAACCATTCAGCTGATTCCTTGATTCTTGATATCAGTATAATGCAGGGGACCAGATTTTCAGGAGCCGAAGAAGACAAACAGGTTCAGAAGAGGTTAGCAGTATATTCAACACTGGAGCATTATTATATAACTCCCCCCCCCAAAAAAAAAAAAAAAAAATCTGTTTTATTAGACCAGTGGTTTTATGCTAATCTCATTTCTTGAACTAGAGGGAGTGGGGAAATATCTCGTGATAATTAGTAGGCTGAAGATGCATCGGAATATCGAGAGAAAAAAATTAACGGTATTCTCCTTATCGTATTGTGCATAAGAAATACGCACACACACACACACACACAGAAAGAGAGAGAGAGAGAGAGAGAGAGAGAGAGAGAGAGAGAGGGAGGGAGGGAGGGAGGGAGAGGGAGAGAAAGAGAGAGAGAGTGAGTGAAAGAGAGAGAGAGCTTGAGACAAACACAGAGAGAGTGAGAGAGAGAGAGAGAAAGCTTGAGACAAACACACACAGAAATACATCGAGACAGACAAACAGACATAGAAAGAGACAGAGACAAAGAAAGAGAGAGAAAAAAACAAACACCTCCATTTTTGTGTCCAATTCTAACCGAGTTTCAAGAAATCCTATTCAAGATAACAAGAAAGCATCCTGGAGAACTTTCTCGATAAAATGCACTTCAGAAATTGAATCAAAATTTAAGCTTCGGAAAACAGTCATAGGAATGATGAGTCATCCTTCTCAATGATATGCAAAGAGGGTTGTTTTTTTTTTTTTTTGTTTGTTTGTTTTTTTAAGAGAAAATTCTAGAACAGATGGGAATGTTGGAATCCCTCCCCCCCCCCCCGCACGTCATTAAAAATAAGTTAATAAAAGAAGAAATAAAAAGAGAAGTAAAAGAGAGAAGAAAAAATACAGAAGAAAGTAAAGACCGAAAGAAAAGAAAAAAAAAAGACCAAGAACAAAATGCAGAGAAAAAGAAAGGAAAAGAAGTTAAGAACGAAGAAGATAAAGACATCAATAAGATTCATTAAAAAGAAAAAGGAAAGTAAAGCAAAAAAGAGAGATAGAAAGGAAGTAAAGGGTAGAAAAAAAAGACACACAAAAAAGAGAAAAAGCGAAGAAAAACAAAAACAAATATGAACAAAGAAAGTTGAAAGGAAATAAGAACGAACAAGAAGTAATGAGAAACAAAAAAAAAAGATTATGAAAAAATAGAAAACAAAAAAGAAAGAAAAATAATATATAAACAATGAAAGATGAAAGAAGACAAGAAAAAGAAAAAGACACAAAAAAGAGATTTTTTTTAAAGCAAAGAAATAAACTGAGAAAAAAAAATGTAGAGAAAGAAAAAAAAACAATAAAAAAAAAACAAAAAAAAAGACATAAAAAAGACAGAGAGAAAAAAAGTAAGAAAGACAAAAAACTAAATCTAAAAAAACAATAAAAACAAAGAAGGAAGACAGAAACCCTGCAAGACGGACCGGTAAATCCACTCGATTAAATCTCTCTCTCTTCATCGTGTACTTTCTAAAGTTTACGGAAGATCTTATCGTCGCCGTCGCACGCGAAGGGATTTTGAAGAGACAAAAAAAAAAAAATTCTCTGTCTTAATTGATATCTTTATTTTATTTCAGTTTTTTTTTTTGTCTTTTTTTTTGTCTTAATTGATAA
>NC_091561.1:1940729-1943229 GCF_042767895.1 Penaeus vannamei | reverse complement strand
CATTCATTCTATCCCTCCTCCCTCCCTCCTCCTGTTTTTCATTCTCATACTCTATTCGTTTTCATTCCTTTCTTTCTCTCTCTCTCTCTCTCTCTCTCTCTCTCTCTCTCTCTCTCTCTCTCTCTCTCTCCTCTCTCTGTCTCTCTCTCTCTCTCTTTCTCTCTCTCTCTCCCTCTTCCTCTCCCTCTCCCTCTCCCTCTCCCTCTCCCTCTCTCTCTCTCTCTCTCTCTCTCTCTCTCTCTCTCTCTGTATTCACATTTTTCTTTCTCTGGTCATCGACATGTATTGGCCTTTGCAATTCTTCAACCCGAAATCAAAGCAAAAGTGACAGAGCAACCTTAATGAACCCGAAGTGAACGATTGCGAAAGAGTCTAGCACTGTTTTGCCCAAAAATATAAGTCACTTCAAATAGATTGATATCTCGGGAACAGGTGACAGATGCAATAGCAATTTTTACATTAATTGTGAATGCCAAACGGGAATTTTGGGGCTGGGATCCTTATATGGGGGAGAGTTTTGAAGAGATAAGTATATAAACAAAAAATAGATGAATAAATAGATGGATATAAGTATCGTGATGAGCTCCGTGCGGTTAGATTACAAGCAATTCTGTAAATGTTGATTATCGAATATGTTAATTATTTTCGACCTCCTTCCCACGATGAAAAACAAATCTTTTAATTCAACAAAATGTTTCACCACTATAAGAAAATTAATAAATAAAAGAAAATGGCCAAAAGAGAAGAAAACCAAACAAAAAATATTTATCCGTGTTAAAAAAAAAAAAAAAAAAAAAAAAAAAAAAAAAAAAAAAAGATTTAAAACCCATTATTCAACATTCACTTATTGGCTTCACAGACGAGGATACACACAAACAACCAACACACACTTTAGCCTCAATTCCCCGTCGAAACTCAAACAGCTTTTCTAGACTATCTGTATTTTTTCTCGGCGCAGCTTTTTATGAGGGCAGCCTCGACCAGAACCTGCTGCTTTTATCAATCAAGGTGCTTGCCTTTAAAAATCGTCACCGCGGCCGCAGGGAGAGGGAGAGGGAGAGGGAGAGGGAGAGGGAGAGAGGGAGGGAGAGGGAGAGAGGGAGGGAGGGAGGAGGGAGGAGGGAGGGAGGGAGGGAGAGAGAGAGAGATGAGAGAGAGGAGAGAGAGAGGAGAGAGAGGAGGGAGGGAGGGAGGGAGGGAGGGTAGGGAGGGAGGGAGGGAGAGAGAGAGAGAGAGAGAGAGAGAGAGAGAGAGAGAGAGAGAGGGGAGAGAGATGAGAGATATAAAGAGAGAGATAGAGAGACAGAGACAGGGAGTACAGAAAGACAGAGAAGAGTATTATTAATGCTATTACGAATGTTTCGTTAGAGAGAGGGTGGAGGAAGTGGTTTTAAAGAGGGGGAAAGAGAGATGTGAGAGAGAGAGGATGGAAGGGAAAGAGAGGAGAGAGAGAGAAAGAGAGAGAGGTTAAGGAGAGAGTGGGGAAAGAGAGAAAGGAGAAGGGAAAGAGAGAAAGAGAGAAAGGAGAAGGGAAAGAGAGAAAGAGAGAAAGAGTGAAGAGAGTGGGGGAAAGAGAGAAAGAGTGAAGAGAGTGGGGGAAAGAGAGAGAGAACGAAAGAGAAAAGATAGAAAAAAACGAAAGAGAGAGAGAGAGAAGGGAGGTTACAACAGCTCTCACGCAAATTAGAAAAGGTTTTTAAAAGGTTTTTATTGAATGCTTGAGACGGGGAGTACCTGTAGGCGAGCAAACACAAGGTATCCCCTGGGTTTTGAGGTGACTGAGCAACCAGGAGATAGAAGGGAAGGGGGGGGGGAGGGGTCAATATAGGTCAATGCTCACACACACGCGCGCGCATGCATACTGTGTTAGGGGGGTGGGTGTAGAGATAGATATATACAGGTAGATAAATAGATATAAAAAGAGATACCGATATCGATAGAGATATAAATACAGATGTAGATATAGACAGATGCAGATAAAGATCAATATTATTATTATTATTATTATTATTATCATTATCATTATTATTATTATCATTATTATCATTATTATTATTATTATCATTATTATCATTATCATTATTATCATTATTATTGTCATTACCATTATCATTATTATTATTATTATTATTATTATTATTATTATTATTATTATTATTATCATTATTATTATTATTATTATCATTATTGTTATTATCATCATTATTATTATTATCATCACCATTATTATTACTATCACTATTATTTTTATTATTATTATTATCATTATTATTATTATTATTATTATCATCATCATCATTATTATTATTATTATTATTATTATTATTATTATTATTATTATTATTATTATTATTATTATTATTATTATTATCATTATTATTATTATTATTATCATCATCATCATTATTATTATCATTATCATTATTATTATTGTTATCATTATTAATGTTATCATTATTATCATTATCATCATTATCATTATTAAGTTTTACGCAAGAGG
>NC_091561.1:1895729-1910729 GCF_042767895.1 Penaeus vannamei | reverse complement strand
GAGAGAGAGAGAGAGAGAGAGAGAGAGAGAGAGAGAGAGAGAGAGAGAGAGAGAGAGAAATTAGACAGACAGAGACTGAGATTAACTAGAAGACAGATACGGATATAGAGACTAAAACAGAAAAAATAAATAAATAAACCACACTTAATAAAATAACAATAACAATAATAATAATAAAACACATAAATAAACCGCCAAAGAAAAAGAAAAAATATATATAGAACCAGAAGAAAGAAAGAAAGAAAAAGAAAAAAAAAACAAAGACAAATTCAGAGCATCGAGACACTTTGGTCCACGTTGGGAGACAATAGCAACTATCTGTCCCATGAGCATGCCTTCGAACACACAGACCTCGAGCTTCGTGGTCTTATTCGAGAGGAAGCGTCAATATTACTGTCTCGAAATGGGGCTTCAACACGGGGGTTCGGGATGGTTCGAATCCCCCCCCCCCCCGCCAGCTGAGAGACAGTCACGTGGTCGAGCTAGCTGCAGGTGGGGGGGTGGAGGAATGTATGTTGGGGAGGTGGACTAAGGGGGAAGGAATGTATGTTGGGGAGAAAGGGGTAAGGGAATGTATGTTGGGGAGGTGGACTAAGGAGGAAGGGGAGCATATGTGGGGGAGGTTGACTGAGGGGGAAGGAATGTATGTGGGGGAGAAAGGGGTAAGGGAATGTATGCTGGGGAAGTGGACAAAGGGGTAAGGGGGGCATATGTTGGGGAAGTGGACTAAGTGGGAAGAATGTGTATATATATGCCCCATATGTTGGGGAGGTGGACTAAGGGGTAAGGGAGGCATATGTTGGGGAAGTGGACTAAGGGGGAAGGAATGCATGTTGGGGAGAAAGGGGTAATGGGGGCATATGTTGGGGAAGCGGCCTAAGAGGGAAGGAATGTATGTTGGGGAGGTGGACTAAGTGGAAAGGGGGACATATGTTGGGCAGATGTATTAAGAGGAAGGATCTTTGTTGTGTAGTTGTACTGGGTGGAACAAAGTATGTTGGGAAGATGAAGAAGGAGGATCTATGTTGGGTATGTTGGGCATCGATACCAGGAGATGGAACCCATGTTGGGAAGATGCCCCATGAGGGTGAAATCATGTTCTACCAGGAGGTGGAACCCACGTTGGGCTTCTATGACAACAAGAGAAACCTATGTTGAGCAGCTGCACCACATAGATCGCCTTCTCGAACACGGTGAACATATCTCACGAACATGTCTCTGGTGAACATATCTCACGAACATATCTCTGGTGAACACATCTCACGAACATATCTCTGGTGAACATATCTCACGAACATATCTCTGGTGAACATATCTCACGACCATATCTCTGGTGAACATATCTCACGAACATATCTCTGGTGAACATATCTCTGGTGAACATATCTCACGAACATAACTCTGGTGAACATATCTCACGAATATATCTCTGGTGAACATATCTCACGAACAGATCTCTGGTGAACATATCTCACGAACATATCTCTGGTGAACATATCTCACGAACATATCTCTGGTGAACATATCTCTGGTGAACATATCTCTGGTGAACATATCTCACGAACATATCTCTGGTGAACACATCTCTGGTGAACATATCTCACGAACATATCTCTGGTGAACATATCTCACGAACATATCTCTGGTGAACATATCTCTGGTGAACATATCTCACGAACATATCTCTGGTGAACATATCTCTGGTGAACATATCTCACGAACATATCTCTGGTGAACATATCTCTGGTGAACATATCTCACGAACACAACTCACGAACATATCTCTGGTGAACATATCTCACGAACATATCTCTGGTGAACATATCTCTGGTGAACATATCTCACGAACATATCTCTGGTGAACATATCTCACGAACATATCTCTGGTGAACATATCTCTGGTGAACATATCTCTGGTGAACATATCTCACGAACATATCTCAGAACATATCTCTGGTGAACATATCTCAGAACATATCTCACGAACATATCTCTGGTGAACATATCTCACGAACAGATCTCTGGTGAACATATCTCTGGTGAACATATCTCTGGTGAACATATCTCACGAACATATCTCTGGTGAACATATCTCTGGTGAACATATCTCACGAACATATCTCTGGTGAACATATCTCTGGTGAACATATCTCTGGTGAACATATCTCACGAACATATCTCTGGTGAACATATCTCTGGTGAACATATCTCACGAACATATCTCTGGTGAACATATCTCTGGTGAACATATCTCACGAACATATCTCTGGTGAACATATCTCTGGTGAACATATCTCTGGTGAACATATCTCACGAACATATCTCTGGTGAACATATCTCACGAACAGATCTCTGGTGAACATATCTCTGGTGAACATATCTCTGGTGAACATATCTCACGAACATATCTCTGGTGAACATATCTCTGGTGAACATATCTCACGAACATATCTCTGGTGAACATATCTCTGGTGAACATATCTCACGAACATATCTCTGGTGAACATATCTCACGAACATATCTCTGGTGAACATATCTCACGAACAGATCTCTGGTGAACATATCTCACGAACATATCTCTGGTGAACATATCTCACGAACATATCTCTGGTGAACATATCTCTGGTGAACATATCTCTGGTGAACATATCTCACGAACATATCTCTGGTGAACATATCTCTGGTGAACATATCTCTGGTGAACATATCTCACGAACATATCTCTGGTGAACATATCTCTGGTGAACATATCTCTGGTGAACATATCTCTGGTGAACATATCTCTGGTGAACATATCTCTGGTGAACATATCTCTGGTGAACATATCTCTGGTGAACATATCTCTCACGAACATATCTCTGGTGAACATATCTCACGAACATATCTCTGGTGAACATATCTCACGAACATATCTCTGGTGAACATATCTCACGAACATATCTCACGAACATATCTCTGGTGAACATATCTCTGGTGAACATATCTCACGAACATATCTCTGGTGAACATCTCACGAACATATCTCTGGTGAATATATCTCACGAACATATCTCTGGTGAACATATCTTCATGAACATATCTCACGAACATATTCTGGTGAACATATCTCTGTGAACATATCTCACGAACATATCTCTGGTAGAACATATCACGAACATATCTCTGGTGAACATATCTCACGAATATAATCTCACGAACATATCTCTGGTGAACATATCTCTGCTGAACATATCTCACGAACATATCTGTGCTGGACATATCTCACGAAGATATCTCTGGTGAACATATCTCACGAACATATCTCTGGTGAACATATCTCACGAACATATCTCTGGTGAACATATCTCACGAACATATCTCTGGTGAACATATCTCACGAACATATCTCTGGTGAACACATCTCACGAACATATCTCTGGTGAACATATCTCTGGTGAACACATCTCACGAACATATCTCTGGTGAACATATCTCTGGTGAACACATCTCACGACCATATCTCTGGTGAACATATCTCACGACCATATCTCTGGTGAACATATCTCTGGTGAACACATCTCACGAACATATCTTCTATAGAACATATCTCAGAACATATCTCTGGTGAACATATCTCTGGTGAACATATCTCACGAACAGATCTCTGGTGAACATATCTCTGGTGAACATATCTCACGAACATATCTCTGGTGAACATATCTCTGGTGAACATATCTCTGGTGAACATATCTCACGAACATATCTCTGGTGAACATATCTCACGAACATATCTCTGGTGAACATATCTCACGAACATATCTCTGGTGAACATATCTCTGGTGAACATATCTCACGAACATATCTCTGGTGAACACATCTCACGAACATATCTCTGGTGAACATATCTCACGAACATATCTCTGGTGAACACATCTCACGAACATATCTCTGGTGAACACATCTCACGAACATATCTCTGGTGAACACATCTCACGAACATATCTCTGGTGAACATATCTCACGAACATATCTCTGGTGAACACATCTCACGAACATATCTCAGAACATATCTCACGAACATATCTCTGGTGAACACATCTCACGAACATGTCTCATGAACATATCTCTGGTGGAAATGAGTATTCTCACGAACATATCTCTGGTGAACATATTCCCAGAACATATCTCACGAACATATCTCTGGTGAACATATTCTGGTATATTCCCAGAACATATCTCTGGTGAACATATCTCTGGTGAACATATCTCACGAGCCCCAGAACATATCTCACGAACATATCTCTGGTGAACACATCTCACGAACATATCTCTGGTGAACATATCTCACGAACATATCTCTGGTGAACACATCTCACGAACATATCTCTGGTGAACATATCTCTGGTGAACATATCTCACGAACATATCTCTGGTGAACATATCTCTGGTGAACATATCTCACGAACATATCTCTGGTGAACATATCTCTGGTGAACATATCTCTGGTGAACACATTCTGCGAACATATCTCACGAACATATCTCTGGTGAACAGTATCTCTGGTGAACATATCTCACGAACATATCTCAGAACATATCTCAGAACATATCTCTGGTGAAACATATCTCACGAACATATCTCTGGTGAACATATCTCTGTGAACACATCTCACGAACACATCTCACGAAATATATCTCAAAAGAACATATCTCTGGTGAACATATCTCTGGTAGAACATATCTCACGAACATATTCTGGTGAACATATCTCAGAACATATCTCTGGTGAACATATCTCTGGTGGGAACATAGTCTCTGGTGAACATATCTCTGGTGAACATATCTGTGGTGAACATATCTCTGGTGAACATATCTCTGGTGAACATACCTCACGAGCACATCTCCGGTCAACATATCTCAGGAACAGACCTTTGGTTAACATATCTCTGGTGAACAGAATCTTCTGGTGAACATGATCTCACGAACATATCCTTGGTGAACATATTCCCAGAACATATCTCTGGTGAACATATTCTCAGTGAACATATCTCTGGTGAACATATCTCACGAACATATCTCTGGTGAACATATCTCTGGTGAACATATTCACGAACAGACCAGAACATATCTCAGAACATATCTCTGGTGAACATATTCTGGTGAACATATCTCTGGTGAACATATCTCACGAACATATCTCTGGTGAACATATCTCTGGTGAACATATCTCACGAACATATCTCTGGTGAACATATTATCTCTTGGTGAACATATCTCTGGTGAACATATTCACGAACATATCTCTGGTGAACATATCTCACGAACATATCTCTGGTGAACATATCACGAACATATCTCTGGTGAACATATCTCTGGTGAACATATCTCTGGTGAACATATCTCACGAACATATCTCTGGTGAACATATCTCACGAACATATCTCACGAACATATCTCTGGTGAACATATCTCTGGTGAACATATCTCACGAACAGATCTCAGAACATATCTCAACAATGATCTCTGGTGAACACATCTGACAAATGCTATCTCAGAACATATCTCACGAACATATCTCTGGTGAACATATCTCTGGTGAACACATCTCACGAACATATCTCTGGTGAACATAACTCACGAACATATCTCTGGTGAACATATCTCACGAACATATCTCTGGTGAACAGATCTCACGAACATATCTCTGGTGAACAGATCTCACGAACATATCTCTGGTGAACATATCTCACGAACATATCTCTGGTGAACATATCTCACGAACATATCTCACGAACATATCTCTGGTGAACATATCTCACGAACAGATCTCTGGTGAACATATCTCACGAACATATCTCTGGTGAACATATCTCACGAACAGATCTCTGGTGAACATATCTCACGAACAGATCTCTGGTGAACATATCTCACGAACAGATCTCTGGTGAACATATCTCACGAACAGATCTCTGGTGAACATATCTCACGAACAGATCTCTGGTGAACACATCTCACGAACATATCTCTGGTGAACATATCTCACGAACATATCTCTGGTGAACATATCTCACGACCATATCTCTGGTGAACATATCTCACGAACATATCTCTGGTGAACATATCTCTGGTGAACATATCTCACGAACATAACTCTGGTGAACATATCTCACGAATATATCTCTGGTGAACATATCTCACGAACAGATCTCTGGTGAACATATCTCACGAACATATCTCTGGTGAACATATCTCACGAACATATCTCTGGTGAACATATCTCTGGTGAACATATCTCTGGTGAACATATCTCACGAACATATCTCTGGTGAACACATCTCTGGTGAACATATCTCACGAACATATCTCTGGTGAACATATCTCACGAACATATCTCTGGTGAACATATCTCTGGTAGACATATCTCACGGGCACCCATCTCTGGTGAACATATCTCTGGTGAACATATCTCACGAACATATCTCTGGTGAACATATCTCTGGTGAACATATCTCACGAACATATCTCTGGTGAACATATCTCTGGTGAACATATCTCACGAACATATCTCTGGTGAACATATCTCTGGTGAACATATCTCACGAACATATCTCTGGTGAACATATCTCACGAACATATCTCTGGTGAACATATCTCTGGTGAACATATCTCTGGTGAACATATCTCACGAACATATCTCTGGTGAACATATCTCTGGTGAACATATCTCTGGTGAACATATCTCACGAACATATCTCTGGTGAACATATCTCACGAACAGATCTCTGGTGAACATATCTCTGGTGAACATATCTCTGAACAGACATATCTCACGAACATATCTCTGGTGAACATATCTCTGGTGAACATATCTCACGAACATATCTCTGGTGAACATATCTCTGGTGAACATATCTCTGGTGAACATATCTCACGAACATATCTCTGGTGAACATATCTCTGGTGAACATATCTCACGAACATATCTCTGGTGAACATATCTCTGGTGAACATATCTCACGAACATATCTCTGGTGAACATATCTCTGGTGAACATATCTCTGGTGAACATATCTCACGAACATATCTCTGGTGAACATATCTCACGAACAGATCTCTGGTGAACATATCTCTGGTGAACATATCTCTGGTGAACATATCTCACGAACATATCTCTGGTGAACATATCTCTGGTGAACATATCTCACGAACATATCTCTGGTGAACATATCTCTGGTGAACATATCTCACGAACATATCTCTGGTGAACATATCTCACGAACATATCTCTGGTGAACATATCTCACGAACAGATCTCTGGTGAACATATCTCACGAACATATCTCTGGTGAACATATCTCACGAACATATCTCTGGTGAACATATCTCTGGTGAACATATCTCTGGTGAACATATCTCACGAACATATCTCTGGTGAACATATCTCTGGTGAACATATCTCTGGTGAACATATCTCACGAACATATCTCTGGTGAACATATCTCTGGTGAACATATCTCTGGTGAACATATCTCTGGTGAACATATCTCTGGTGAACATATCTCACGAACATATCTCTGGTGAACATATCTCTGGTGAACATATCTCACGAACATATCTCTGGTGAACATATCTCACGAACATATCTCTGGTGAACATATCTCACGAACATATCTCTGGTGAACATATCTCACGAACATATCTCACGAACATATCTCTGGTGAACATATCTCTGGTGAACATATCTCACGAACATATCTCTGGTGAACATATCTCACGAACATATCTCTGGTGAACATATCTCACGAACATATCTCTGGTGAACATATCTCACGAACATATCTCACGAACATATCTCTGGTGAACATATCTCTGGTGAACATATCTCACGAACATATCTCTGGTGAACATATCTCACGAACATATCTCTGGTGAACATATCTCACGAACATATCTCACGAACATATCTCTGGTGAACATATCTCTGGTGAACATATCTCACGAACATATCTCTGGTGAACATATCTCACGAACATATCTCTGGTGAACATATCTCACGAACATATCTCTGGTGAACATATCTCACGAACATATCTCTGGTGAACATATCTCACGAACATATCTCTGGTGAACATATCTCACGAACATATCTCTGGTGAACACATCTCACGAACATATCTCTGGTGAACATATCTCTGGTGAACACATCTCACGAACATATCTCTGGTGAACATATCTCTGGTGAACACATCTCACGACCATATCTCTGGTGAACATATCTCACGACCATATCTCTGGTGAACATATCTCTGGTGAACACATCTCACGAACATATCTCTGGTGAACATATCTCTGGTGAACATATCTCTGGTGAACATATCTCTGGTGAACATATCTCACGAACAGATCTCTGGTGAACATATCTCTGGTGAACATATCTCACGAACATATCTCTGGTGAACATATCTCTGGTGAACATATCTCTGGTGAACATATCTCACGAACATATCTCTGGTGAACATATCTCACGAACATATCTCTGGTGAACATATCTCACGAACATATCTCTGGTGAACATATCTCTGGTGGAATATCTCACAGAACATCTCTGGTGAACACATCTCACGAACATATCTCTGGTGAACATATCTCACGAACATATCTCTGGTGAACACATCTCACGAACATATCTCTGGTGAACACATCTCACGAACATATCTCTGGTGAACACATCTCACGAACATATCTCTGGTGAACATATCTCACGAACATATCTCTGGTGAACACATCTCACGAACATATCTCTGGTGAACATATCTCACGAACATATCTCTGGTGAACACATCTCACGAACATATCTCTGGTGAACATATCTCTGGTGAACATATCTCACGAACATATCTCTGGTGAACATATCTCTGGTGAACATATCTCACGAACATATCTCTGGTGAACATATCTCTGGTGAACATATCTCTGGTGAACATATCTCTGGTGAACATATCTCTGGTGAACATATCTCACGAACATATCTCTGGTGAACATATCTCACGAACATATCTCTGGTGAACACATCTCACGAACATATCTCTGGTGAACACATCTCACGAACATATCTCTGGTGAACACATCTCACGAACATATCTCTGGTGAACATATCTCTGGTGAACATATCTCACGAACATATCTCTGGTGAACATATCTCTGGTGAACATATCTCTGGTGAACATATCTCTGGTGAACATATCTCTGGTGAACATATCTCTGGTGAACATATCTCTGGTGAACATATCTCACGAACATATCTCTGGTGAACATATCTCTGGTGAACATATCTCACGAACATATCTCTGGTGAACATATCTCTGGTGAACATATCTCTGGTGAACATATCTCACGAACATATCTCTGGTGAACATATCTCTGGTGAACACATCTCACGAACACATCTCACGAACATATCTCTGGTGAACATATCTCTGGTGAACATATCTCTGGTGAACATATCTCACGAACATATCTCTGGTGAACATATCTCTGGTGAACATATCTCTGGTGAACATATCTCTGGTGAACATATCTCTGGTGAACATATCTCTGGTGAACATATCTCTGGTGAACATATCTCTGGTGAACATATCTCTGGTGAACATATCTCACGAACATATCTCTGGTGAACATATCTCTGGTGAACATATCTCTGGTGAACATATCTCTGGTGAACATATCTCTGGTGAACATATCTCACGAACATATCTCTGGTGAACATATCTCTGGTGAACATATCTCTGGTGAACATATCTCTGGTGAACATATCTCTGGTGAACATATCTCACGAACATATCTCTGGTGAACATATCTCTGGTGAACATATCTCACGAACATATCTCTGGTGAACATATCTCTGGTGAACATATCTCTGGTGAACATATCTCTGGTGAACATATCTCTGGTGAACATATCTCACGAACATATCTCTGGTGAACATATCTCTGGTGAACATATCTCACGAACATATCTCTGGTGAACATATCTCTGGTGAACATATCTCTGGTGAACATATCTCACGAACATATCTCTGGTGAACATATCTCACGAACATATCTCTGGTGAACATATCTCACGAACATATCTCTGGTGAACATATCTCTGGTGAACATATCTCTGGTGAACATATCTCACGAACATATCTCTGGTGAACATATCTCACGAACATATCTCACGAACATATCTCTGGTGAACATATCTCTGGTGAACATATCTCACGAACAGATCTCTGGTGAACATATCTCACGAACAGATCTCTGGTGAACACATCTCACGAACATATCTCTGGTGAACATATCTCACGAACATATCTCTGGTGAACATATCTCTGGTGAACACATCTCACGAACATATCTCTGGTGAACATAACTCACGAACATATCTCTGGTGAACATATCTCACGAACATATCTCTGGTGAACAGATCTCACGAACATATCTCTGGTGAACAGATCTCACGAACATATCTCTGGTGAACATATCTCACGAACATATCTCTGGTGAACATATCTCACGAACATATCTCACGAACATATCTCTGGTGAACATATCTCACGAACAGATCTCTGGTGAACATATCTCACGAACATATCTCTGGTGAACATATCTCACGAACAGATCTCTGGTGAACATATCTCACGAACAGATCTCTGGTGAACATATCTCACGAACAGATCTCTGGTGAACATATCTCACGAACAGATCTCTGGTGAACATATCTCACGAACAGATCTCTGGTGAACATATCTCACGAACATATCTCTGGTGAACATATCTCTGGTGAACATATCTCACGTTCTTCGGCGATGTGGAAGCCGCTTAAAAGAACGCGATTTAAAACCCCTTGTTATCTTTAGCGACGGGAGGTCAAGGGTGATGAGGAGACGTCCATCATGGCAGACCACGAGGCGCCGCTCGTAAAGACCGGTGACCTAGAACGGCGAGGGAGCAGCTGGGCGGGATGGCGACCTGATGGGCGGGCTCTTGTGGGCGTGATGGGGCGCACGCAGAGGAGGGTTCACTTACACACACGGACTCAGAGACGTCGATCAAGGCTCTTGTATTGGGATCGGAATCGCTTTGGATGTTCTGTGACAGGATCGTTTTATCGGTATCGCGAAGGTAGTTTTCTCAAGATGCATCGAAAAAAATCGATAAATCGCTACTTCGATACATTCTCTCTCTGTCTCTCTGTCTTTGTCTTCACACACACACGCATATATATATATATATATATATATATATATATATATATATATATATATATATATATATATATATATATATATATATATATATATTTACTCTTATATATACATGTATATACACGTGTCTCTCTCTCTCTCTCTCTCTCTCTCTCGCTCTCTCTCTCTCTCTCTCTCTCTCTCTCTCTCTCTCTCTCTCTCTCTCTCTCTCTCTCTCTCTCTCTCTCTCTCTCTCTCTCTATCTATCTATCTATCTATCTATCTATCTATCTATCTATCTATCTCTCTCTCTCTCTCTCTTTCTTTCTCTCTCTCTCTATCTATCTATCTATCTCCATCTCTCCTTCTGACTCACTTTCTCTATCTATTCATCCATATGGTTGTGTGTGTTTGTGCTATATATATCTATCGTCCGCTGAAAGATATATATATATATATATATATATATATATATATATATATATATATATATATATATATATATATATACATACACACAAGCAAACAAATAAGCACACCCACGCACATATTTGGCTCGCGGACCAAGGCGGTGCCAAGTTGTTTTATGAATGAGTGGACACTGTACAAGTATATTTTCTGAGTGGCATAAAATAATCCAAAATTTCAAATAAGGCTTAAAGAAACGGAAAAGGGAAAAAGCACAGACTCCACCACCTTTTCTCTGTCGCTCGCTCCAACAGCCATGTAAAAATGTATAAGACAGATATTGTATATTTAAGAATAAGGGAGAGTATGTTTTGCAGTTTGAGAAGAACATTCTGCTTTATTTCTATCGTTGCAGGAAAAGGTGAAGAAATATGTAATGATTATATTAATGTAAGTGGGTATCTTAGCAATGATAAAAAGATACAGTGATATAGATATGAGAAATATAATAAAGATAAGAATAGCGATTATTAATGATAAAATTCATTATATCCAATTACATAAATATTACTCCTTTTCTCTGCATTTCTCTGTGAAGATAAATCATTACAATTAAATACTAGTTGGCACCCTAGATCATTATCACACATCGAACTTGACCCAAAATTATCCGATTCCTCGCGCAATTAACAGAGAATTATCCTGACAAAATTGACCCAAATTTGTCCGATTCCTCATACAACTGATAGAAAATTATCCGATTCCTCATACAACTTACCCAAATTTGTCCGATTCCTCATGTAACTGATATAAAAATTATCCGATTCCTCATACAACTGACAGAAAATTATCCGATTCCTCATACAACAGACCCGACATTGTCCGATTCCTCACACTCCGATTAAGATCCTGTTCAACACGAAGCCAAAGTCCTTTTTTGAAAGTACAAGCAGAAACTCGGTACAAGGATTCACTTACACTCACGATAACGCTCACGCCCGCGCCCACACACGGCGGTGGAGAGGCGAGGGCGGCAGACCCACCCACGTTGCTTCTCGCCTCTCCCTCTCTCCTCCCCCTCCTCCCTCGTCTCCAACTCCTCCCCCTCCTTTCTCTCCTCCCTCTCCTACCCCTCCTACCCCTCTTCCCTCTCCTCCTGGCCCTTCCCCCTCCCCCCTACTCCCCTCCTCCTGCCCCCTCCCCTCCCCCCCCCACTCCCTCCCTCCCTCTCCTCCCCCTCCTCCCTCTCCTCCCTCTTCTCCAACTCCTCCTGTCCCCTCCCCTCCCTTCCTACTCCCTCCTGCTGCCCCTCCCCTCCCCCCATCCCTCCCTCCTGGCCCTTCCCCCTCCCCCCTACTCCCTCCTCCTTCCCCCTCCCTTCCCCCCACTCCCTCTCCCTTCCCCCTCCCCTCCCTCCCTCTCCCCCAACCCCTCCTCCCTTCCCCCTCCCCCCTACTAACTCCTCCTGCCCCCTCCCCTTCCCCCCCACTCCCTCCTCCTGCCCACCTCCCCCCATCCCACCCCCAACCCCGTCCTTCACCCTCTCCTAATTTCCTCAAAATTTTCCAACGGGGAAAGTTCAAGGGAACCACAGGTATACCTCCCCTCCCCCTCCCCCTCCCCCTCCCTCCTCCCCCCCTCAAAAAGAAAAAAAAAATACTCCCCTTCCCCCCCTCAAAAAAAAGAAGGAAAACTCCCCCTCCCCCCCCTCAAAAAAAAGAAGAAAAACTCCCCCTCCCCCCCTCAAAAAAAAAAGAAAAACTCCCCCTCCCCCCCTCAAAAAAAAAAGAAAAAAAAGAATAGAAAATCGTATATCACATTCCTCGTGTCCCTTCTTGCGTCTCTATTTTAACGCCGTCTCGGGTTTTTTCTCTTCCTTTGTTCCACTACAGCGAGGCTCGCCTTGCTTAGATCCACGTGTTTGTTAAACCCCTTTACCCCCTCCCCCCCTCCCCCCCACCCCTACACCCCTCCAAAAGAAAAAAAAAAAAAAAAAAAAAGGTTTTCAGCAACCCCCCCTCCCTCTTCCCCCCCCCCCAAACCCCCCCCCAAAGTGGAAAGAAAGAAAGAAAAAAGGTTTTCGGCAACCCAACCTTCCCTCCCTCTTCCCCCCCCCCCCCCCACCCATCACCCTCCAAAAAGAAAGAAAGAAAAAAAGGTTTTTTCAGCAACCCCCCCTCCCCTCTTCCCCCCACACCCCCTCCAAAAGAAAGAAAAAAAATAAAAAAAGGGTTTCGCGCAAACCCCCCTCCCCTTTCCCCCACCCCCTCCAGAAAGAAAGAAAGGAAAGAAAAAAAGTTTTCTGGCAACCCCCTTCCCTCATCCCACCCTACACACCCCTCAGAAAAAAAAAAAAAAAAAAAAAAAAAGGGTATTTTTCGACAAACACCCCCTCCCTCTTCCCCCTCCCCCCATCCCCCCAAAAAAGAAAAAAAAGGATTCCAGCAACCCCCAACCCCCCTCAAAAAAAAAAAAGGTTTTCGGCAACTCGACCCATCGGCGAAGTTTCCACTGCCTCGCCAAGGTAATTCTCTGTCATCACTCTTAACAACAACGTCTTGATAGAAAAGAGATGAACTAAACCCTTCTTTCTCTCTCTACGCTATACGCTGTGTATACATTCTCTCTCTCTCTCTGTCTCTCTGTCTGTATCTGTTTATCTATTTATCTATCTATTATCTTCCTCTCGCTCTCTGTCTATTTTTTCTCTCTCTCTGTCTATTTCTCTTTCTCTCTCTCTCTCTCTCTCTCTCTCTCTCTCTCTCTCTCTCTCTCTCTCTCTCTCTCTCTCTCTCTCTCTCTCTCTCTCTCTCTCTCTCTCTCTCGTGGGGGGTCGTAAATATTAATTACATGTGCGCTGAGGCGGTTTCCGGAGTTCAGGTAGGGGGGGTGGGGGGGAGGGCGGTAGAGGGAGGGGAGGTGGGGGAGGGGGGGAAGTGATCTTTCAAAAGCGCTCAATTTTTTTTTTTTTTTTTTTGTAATGGATCGAGGGGGGGGAGAATATGACGTCACGTACTATCCTTCTTTTTAAGAGCATGGGGTGGAATCAGGGCTGTATTTTAGGACACAAAGAACGTTATTTTAAACCTTTTATTAGACTTTTTTCCCCACTTTTTTTTTTTTTTCTTTTTTTTTTTTGCTTCAGACGAAAAGTTGATTTTCCTCATCGAATCTTTCACATTATTTATCTTTCTTTCCCCATTCCTATCATTCTATGACCCTATTTTTACTTCGTTCTTCATATCTTCCTCATCATCTATCTCTCCTTCCCCATTCCTATAATCCTATGACCCTATTTTTACTTCGTTCTTTACATCTTCCCTATTATCTATCTCTCCTTCCCCATTCGTATTCTCCTATGACCTTTTTTCGCTCTCCATATTTTC
>NC_091561.1:1885729-1888229 GCF_042767895.1 Penaeus vannamei | reverse complement strand
ACCACAAAATATATCCCCAATTAAACCATAACAACAAGACACTCCAAGACGCTTCCCGACCGTCTTGAAGGACTTAAAGACGATCCCTGAAGCTACTGGACTTCTTCGTTCACTTTCTTGCCTCGCCCATTCGTCTCGCGTCGCTTGCCTGACTTCACACTGAGGCGAGCGGGTTTATGGGACGTCGAGGAAGAGGGCTGTGAGGTACCCTCTCCTCCTTCTCCTCCTTCTCCTCCTCCTCTCCTCCTTCTCTTATTTATCTTTTTTATCTTCTTTCTCTCCCCTTCTCTCCCTTCTCTTTCTTTTCTTTCTCTCCGTCTTTCCTTCTCTTTCTTCGGTTTCTTCTCTTCTTTCTCTCCGTCTTTCCTTCTCTTCCTTCTCTTTCTTCTCTTCTTTCTCTCTGTCTCCCCTTCTCTTTCTTCGGTTTCTTCTCTTCTTTCTCTCCCTCTCTCTTTCTCTTTCTTCTCTTTCTTCTCTTCTTTTCTCTCCGTCTTCTCTTCTCTTCCTCCTCTTTCTTCTCTTCTTTCTCTCCGTCTCTTCTTCTCTTTCTTCTCTTTCTCTCCTTCTCGCCCCCTCTCCTCCTTCTATCCCTCTTCCTTCTCTTCTTCTTTCACCCTCTCCTCCCTTCCCTCTCTATCTCACCTCTTCGTCCCTTCTTCTTCTTCTCTTCTTCCTCCTCCTCCTTTTCCTCATCTTTCTTCTCTTCCTCTTCTTCCCTCTCTTTCTCACCTTCTTTCTCTTCCTCCTCTTCCTTCTCTTCCTCCTCTTCCTCCTTCCTTCTCATTTTACTAATCTCTTCTAAGAAAAATACTCTATCGATTGTCTGTCTTAATTGTTGTAAGACGAAGTGTTTTTTTATTTTCGACTAAATTGGTTATCGATTTTTATCTCACTATTTTATATATATATATATATATATATTCTTTCTATATATATATATATATATATATATATATATATATATATATTTCTTTCTTTCTTTCTTTCTTTCTTTCTTTCTTTCTTTCTATCTTTCTTTTTTTCTTTTTCTTTTTCTTTTTTTCTTTTTCTTTTATTCTTTTTTTTACCAGCACGCTTGGTAGGACTTGATATCCTGTTGCTGAGTATCCTGCAGACTGAATGAAATGGGAAGCCGCTACTCACAGGAGCTGCACACACACACACGCACACGCACGCTCGCACACTCACACACACGCACACACATTCACATACACTCATACACACACACACATAAACTCACATGAACACACAAATCATCATATATCGCGTGTATGTCTGTGTAAGTGCATAGATATGTACGTGTGTGTGTGTGTGTGCGTTGCGCCAAATACATACATACGTACCTCGAGCATGTACAGGATCTAAGATAAAGTGAAGCAAAAAGATTATAATGATAACTCCTGAAAATATTTCCCCTTGAACAAAGTGTATGTCCATTTTTTCTTTTCTTTTTTTTTCTTTCTTTTTCTTTTTTGTCGTCTTTATATAAGTTTAACATAAATTTCTTTGAGGTCAAAGCAAGGACAAAGTTTATATCCTTTTTTGAAAGGGAGAGGAATAAAGATAAATATTTCGATAAATAGATAGATTGATAGATAAATAGAGAGAGAGAGAGAGAGAGAGAGAGATAGAGAGAGAGAGGGGGGGTGGAGGGAGAGAGAAAGGGAGGGAGAGGGAGGGTGAGAGATAGAGAGAGGGAGGGAGAGAGGGAGAGAGAGAATATATATACAAAGTGTATATTCTTTTTTCTTTTTTCTCTCTTTTTTGTCTTTTTTATATGTTTAACAATTTTCTTTGAGGTCAAAGCGAGAACAAAATGTATATCCTTATATTTTCTTTTTCTTTTTCTTTTTTTACTTATCTAATTTTATATATATATATATATTTTTTTTTTTTTTTTTTTTTTTTTTTGTCTTTATATACGTCTAATATAATTTTCTTTGAGGTCAAAGCAAGAACAAAGTTAAATCCTTTTTTAATATTTTTTTTCTTCTTTTTTTGTGTTCCTTATATAAGCTTAACATAAATTTCTTTGAGGTCAAAGCAAGACGCTTGTACATGGTCTGTGCTTGTCCCGAGACAGGCAAAAGCAGACCTTCAAGCACTCACAGCCTTTCTTGCATTCCACTTTTTATTACGTTTATCACGTTGATATCATTATTACCGTTTTTTTCTTTGTTTTGTTTTTATTATGTTTATCATAATGATTTTATTTCCGATATTTTTTTTCTTTTTTTTGAGTTGTTATTAATGTAGATTCTTGGTTTTATCAAGTTTTGCTAAATCATTTTTTAAATTTGTCTGTTTCTTTTTATTTTCGTTCTCTTCTCTTTTTTTCCCACGTTTTCTACTTCATCCTTATTTACTAATTTTCCCTTGACCTCTCCCTCCCTACGTCAATCTTTTTTTATCATTATTCCAATTTATCGCCCTTTCCTTCTCTTATCTTTCGTTTATGTTCTTCATTCTTTTTTGGTCTGCCTTTTCTTTTTCTTTTCTC
>NC_091561.1:1872075-1874575 GCF_042767895.1 Penaeus vannamei | reverse complement strand
TCATTATCACCATCATCATTATCATCATTCCTATAATCATCATCATTATCATCAATACTCTCACCATCATCATTATCATTACTATAATTATCATCATTATCATCATTCTTATAATCATCATCATTATCATTACTATAATTATCATCATTATCATCAATACCATCACCATCATCATTATCATCATTCCTATAACCACCATCATTATCATCATTACTATAATCATATCATCTTTACAAACATCATCATCATCATCATTATTCCTATAACCACCATCATTATCATCATTACTTTAATCATATCTTTACAAATATCACCATCATCATCACCCTTATGCCCACCAAAGAAACAACGCAGTGAACTCTAAATGCAATAGAAAGTATCTCACAAGGAAACTTCCATATCCTTGACAAGTGCAACAGGAGAAAGAGGCTTGCATGAGTATGTTGCATGACAGCCAGCCCCGAGACGCAAGGGCTAGGCCAGACACGACGTTGCAAGGTCACTGTTGCTAGCAGACATCATAAATAAATGTACAGTTTAGGATTTAGCTCAATGACGCAGTCAGTACACACATGCACATGTACACATGCACACGTATACACAGATATGTATGCATACCAGCGACCATATACACATACATATACACACACATGCACAAGTATGCACAAACACACACACACATATGCAAACGCGCACATGATATGGATATGCATCCATATGTATACATATGTGTGCACACACACATGTGTACAAGCATGTGTGTATGCATACACGTATGAGAGAGAGAGAGAGAGAGAGAGAGAGAGAGAGAGAGAGAGAGAGAGAGAGAGAGAGAGAGAGAGAGAGAGAGAGAGAGAAGAGAAAGAGAGAGAGAGAGAGAGAGAGAGAGAGAAGAGAAGAGAAAGAGAGAGAGAGAGAGAGAATGTGTGTCAGCGAATTCACGCATGAACAATTTGCAGCAAATTAGCCAAACCTAACATCTACAATCCTTCTCATGTATTTCTCTTTCGTAAAATCTTCATACATACATACTTACACTGTACACGAACTCAGTATAGTGACAGGTGATTGAAAACTGACCCATAATGCCAAAGGATCCCATTTCTTTTATATGCCATTAATCCCATCTATAATAATAGATTTTGATTGATAAATTCATAAAGTTCTTGTCATTAAAAAAACCTTTAATTAAATAGTTTTTTTCGGGTCCTGGCTGGCTGTGTACCCTTAAGTGCATTTTTTAACATGGTGGAAAGTGTTGTGTGATAAGTACCTCTTTTTCTCTTATTTTTCCTATCATTATCATCATTGGTATTATTACTATTATGATAATGATAATAATAATCACTGTTATTGTTATTATCATTATTTTCCTTTATATCATTATCATTATTATTTTTTTATCATTGCCATTAACATTATCACTATTATCATTATCCTTATTATTATCATTATCATTGTTATTATTATTACCATGATCATTATCATCATTATTACTGAATAAATTATTTACCCTCTCCGACCTGGATTCGAACCTGGGTCTTTGCAGGCAAGTAACTGCAAGACGCTTATACTTGCACAGACGCGGGTTCGAATGCTGGTCGGAAAAGGTAAGTTATTTATTCATCATATCAATTCAATAGTGCATTATTCCATCTATTATTTTTATTAATGCTATGATTACCGTTATCATCGTTATCATCACTAAAATTGGTATTACTATCATCTTTATTTAGTTATTAAAATTGACATTATTATTATCTTTATTGCTATTATTGATTTTTACCATTATCATTATTATTTATATTATCATGATCAATATTAGAATTCGTATTAGCATTACTATCATCATTTGCTATTATCATTATCAGCATTATATTTTTTTGATGATTTTTCCCAGCTATATATTTCCTTCCTCAGCTTCTGTTCCTTGATATACAGCGATCCAAGTGCAAATTATCCCCCACCCCCCCTTTCTTCACATCACTCTCCCTTCACTTCTTTCCCTTCTTCGCCTCCTCCATTTCTCTCTTTTATTACTGTTTTTAGATGAGGCGAATATTAAAGAGGAAAAGGCCATGACTATTAAACTCCGTGCACTTCTTAATTAAGACATTTCCAGACATTGCCACACTGACAATAAAAGTCTATACTGATGGTGCAGTAAAATGTTTTATTGGGAGGCAATATGCATAAGTATAGAGAACTGCTTCTTCTTCTGCCTCGATGCTGGTCGTTCCTCTTAATGAAGTTATTTACATGTGTGCGTCGGTGTATGTAACTATAAAGGGAACAGCGAGGGTTCGTGTGTTTGTTTATGCTTGTGTGTGACGTGTGGTGTCAAGGGAAAGGCATGACTGAAAGATTTTTTCATGACAATTTTTTTTTTTCATGACAAAACTTCTTTTTCGTGACAAAACTTTTTTCATTACTTAAAACTGTTTTTATCACAAAACTTTTTTTCATGACAAAACTTTTTTTTCGTGACAAAACGTTTTTC
>NC_091561.1:1844575-1852075 GCF_042767895.1 Penaeus vannamei | reverse complement strand
TAATAATGATAATATTGATCCTACTAATAATGATGATATTAACAAAAATGATGATAATAATAATGATGATAATAACAATAATAATGATAATGATAACGATAATAGAAAGATAATAATGAAAATGATAACAGTGATGATAATGCTGATAATAATAATGATAATGAGAATGATTACCATTACTTTTATCATTATCATGATTATCATTATTTTTGTTGCAATTATTATCATTATCATTATTATTATTGTTACTATTTTTACTATTATTATCATTGGTTATTCTTATTCTTCTCACTATCATTATCATCATTATCATTTTCATTATTATTATTATTATCACAATTATCAATATTATTTTAATCATTATCATTATTTTGATAACCATCACTATCATCATCACTATCCCTATCATTATTGTTGTTACTATTATTATTATCAGTATCATTATTATCAGTATTATTATCGTCTGTTATCATCATTATCGTTTTCCTAACCAGTGCTGTTATTACGATTTGTAATTAATATCATCATTATCAACAAATTAACATATTCCGATCAAATGCAAGAGAGAGAAATAAAGTTGATGAAACCAACCAATCATGTATTTTGAATCATAAGTCATTAGTTCCATTAAGTGTTAATAAGAAATAATTAAGCAAACAGTGAAATATTAATGATAGCTAAAGTAATATAGTGATTGCAAGTATCGATGGAATAATAGAGATTACACTTGTCACGGTGACTATACGAGTAATTAAATAAACCTATTCTAAAAAATAATAATAATAAATAGAAAATATATAAATAAATAAATAAAAAATAGATAAATAAATAAATAAAAGATAGATAAATGAATAAATAAAGAATAGATAAATAAATAAATAAAAGATAGATAAATAAATAAATAGAAAATATATAAATAAATAAATAAAAAATAGATAAATAAATAAATAAATCATATCACATATCGTAATATAAACAAGTAGTTCCATTACGTTACAGTAAAGAGATGGAGAACAAACACACCAACACGTGAGCGAGGATCTGTAAACCCGCCCATCCCATTTTATGACTGTGGCTGCGCTGCACCTCATAGCAAGAAGTCGTAAGTGGTTTCATTAAAGGCACCAGCTTGTTTTCTTGTCTTAGAAGGTTAAGAAGCGGGGTTGGCTGGTCAAGTTCCGGGGGTTGGCTGCTTTCTCTCTTCTTTTCTCTCTTTCTTTCTTTCTCTTTGTTCTTTCCGTCTCTTTGTCTTTGTTTTTAGATTTGTTTTTGTCTCTGTCTTTGTCTCTGTCTTTGTCTTTGTCTTTGTCTTTGTCTTTGTCTCTGTCTCTATCTGTCTGTCTGTCTGTCTGTCTGTCTCTCTCTCTCTCTCTCTCTCTCTCTCTCTCTCTCTCTCTCTCTCTCTCTCTCTCTCTCTCTCTCTCTCTCTCTCTCTCTCTCTCTCTCTCTCTCTCTCTCTCTCTCTCTCTCTCTCTCTCTCTCGTTGTTTCCAAAGTTGATGTCTTTCTTTTTTCTTTTTATTCTTTCCACTTGCTTTCCATGTCGTTCTCCTTCTCTTTCTTTATGTCTTTAGTCTTTACATTTCTACCATATTACTTTTTCCCCATTTTCTTTCTTTCAGTTCCGTTTTCTTTCCCTTTTTCCAATCCCAAGTCATCTTCTTTTCTCCCTATCTATCCTTGATTGTGTTCGATTGTATTTTTCTTAAAAAAAAAATTGTTTTTTCTCTCGTTTTCAGTTCGTCTAGATTTCTTTTCTTGTTTTGTTGTCTTTCTTTTCTTTTCAGATTGCAAGGTCGAGGTCTCAGTGAAGGTCTGTTATCGTTGTTGCTTTTTCTTGAAGCAGTTTTCATTATTTCTGCTTTTGTTGTTGTTAATGCTGCTTTTGCTGTGAAGTATTCAACTTTCACTTATACGTATATGTGGGTATATTTGTATCCATTTCTATTTTTTGTGTATTTTACGATATATATATATATATATATATATATATATATATATATATATATATATATATATATATATATATATATATATATACATATACATACATATTCATATGAATGTACATATACATGGGATACTCGCATGCGCATACATACACAAACATATAAATCAACAGATCCTTATGAAGTTGAGCCCACACAACTCCCTCCGCCGCTCCGCCTCCCGTCCCTCCCCATTACGCTACCCTTTCCTCCCTGCCTCCCTGCCGTCTCCCTTCCCCTATCCTCTTCATACCATTCTCCCCTCTCCCTCCCCATCCCTACTCCCTCTCGCCTCCCCTTCCTACCCCTTTCCTCTCGGCTCCCTCCCCTCCCTCCCTACCCCTCTCTTTTCCTTCCCCTCCTCCTCCTCCCTCCCCTCTCCCTCTCCCTCTCCCCTCCTCCCTTTAACCCTTCTCCTCTCCTCTCCCTTCCCCTCCTCCCCTCCCTCTCCCTCTCCCTCTCCCTACCGTCTCCCTCTCCCCCTTCCCTTCTCCCTCTCCCTCCTCTCCTCCTCCCTTACCCCTCTCCCTCTCCCTTTCCTTCCCTTTTCCCCTCCCTCCTCCTCGCCTCCCCCCCCCACACCTCCTCCGCAGCCAAAAGGAGTTTCGCGTTTTAATTAATAACTTCAGGAAGACCGACAGCTGGTTACAATTAGCTGTCAAGACGATTAGATACGTGGCCTCTCGGACTCATCTGCTGTTCGAGCGCGTCCTTCAGGTGTCTCGACGAGGGGCTTCGAGTCCGCCGCCAGTTCTGTGTTGATTAGGCTTTTTTTTTTTTTTTTTTTTTTTTTTTTTTTTTTAGGGTGGGGAAGGTATGGTGGGGTGGGGTGGGGGGTAGGAGGGGGGTGGGGGTGAGGGGGGGAGGTATGGTGTATGGGGATGTAGGGTGAGGTGTTCCTTGACCTCTCTGGTTCTCTTTGTCTGCTTTTCTTTTTCTTTCTTTCTTTCTCTCTCTGTCTCTCTCTCTCTCTCTCTCTCTCTTTGTATTTTTTCTGTTTGCCTGTCTCTCTCTTTCTCTCTCTCTTTTTGTTTGTCTGTGTGTATGATTTTAGTCTGGCTGTTTCTCGGTCTGCCTCCCTTTCTCTATCTTTCTTGGTCTATTAGTATGTCTGTCTGTCTCTTTCTGTTTCTCAATCTGTCTGTCAGTCTCTGTATCTGTCTTTCTCTTTCTATATGAATGCCTGTCTCTTTCTGTTCCTCTCTTTCTCTTTCTCTCTCTCTCTCTCTCTCTCTCTCTGTGTGTGTGTGTGTGTGTGTGTGTGTGTGTGTGTGTGTGTGTGTGTGTTTTCTCTCTGTCTGCCTTTCTATATCTTTCTATTTTTCTGTCTGTCCTTCTTTTTCTTTCTGTTTCTCTGTTCTGTTTCTCTGAGAGAGAGAGAGAGAGAGAGAGAGAGAGAGAGAGAGAGAGAGAGAGAGAGACTGTCTCTCTCGTGTGCGTTTCTTGCCCTCTGATGCTGTTTGTTAAAATAATTACCTTGCTTTCTATGAATATCTTTAAGTATAATTTAGAGTATTAAAAACTATTACTAAAATGTTGAGAGATACACAGTGGAAGAGAGAGAGAGAGAGAAAGAAAGAGAGAGAGAGAGAGAGAGAGAGAGAGAGAGAGATATAGAGAGAGACAGAGACAGAGACAGAGACAGACAGACAGAAAGAGAGAGAAAAAAAAGAGGAAGAAGGTGTGCACAGAAAGAGGACGAAAAAGGGGACGACGTCGTTTTAGTCAAGAGAAAGAGAAAGAGAGAGAGAGAGACAGAGAGAAATTGACAGAAAGAAAGAGAGAAATTCCGTCAGACAGACAGACAAATAAAGAAAAAGAGAAAGAGAGAGAGAGAGAGGGAGAAAGTGACGAACGCGAGAAGAGGCCAAGGGAAGGCGTTGAGATATAGCAAAGATAAAGTGGGATCTTAAAAAGAAACTTTATATCGTATAACAAGGAAAGGAGCAGTTATAGCGAGCTGTGCGGCGTTCTCCTGAAAACTTGTTCGTTTAATGAGGTGCCAGTCAAATACATTGCTTCATGCGAGAACGATGAGGAATTGGGAGAGATGGAGAGAGAGAGGAAGAGAGAGAATGAGAGGGGGAGAGAAGGAGAGGGGGAGGGAGGGAGAGAAGGAGGGAGGGAGGGAGAGAGAGAGAGAGAGAGAGAGAGAGAGAGAGAGGAGAGGAGGGAGGGAGAGAGAGAGAGAGAGAGAGAGAGAGAGAGAGATTGAGACAGATATTGAGACAGAGAGAGAGAGAAGAGAATTAGAGAGTAAAAGGGATAGAGAGGAAGAAAGAGCAAAGAAAAGGAAAGAAAGCACACAAAGAGAAACCCTAAACCCCCCACCCACCCCCACCCCCTACACCCATCCCAAACGACAGCTTAACTAAAACGCGATTCCCTCCCTGTATAATGATTCACGTAAATGCTAATTGTTTTAATTGTCTTGAGAAAGTCTTTTAGTGTCTTTCTCTCGCTCCAGCCGACAGTACAGGCAAACGGCTTTGTAATCTTGAGGCAAAAGAGACATCTTTATTTTCTGACAGAAGACACTGGCAGCAAGAAATCTGCGTTTATTTCGTCTTAAGGAAAAGGTTTGTGATTGATGTTTGTGTGGGATAAATTTTTAAGGATTTTTCTTTTCTTTTTTTTTAATAGGAAAATGTACAAGAGGAAAAAAGAAAATTGGTTTGTTTATTTTTTATTAAGATAAAGTGGTTATTTTGTCTTAAGCATGATGATGATAATGATAGTAATAATGTTAACAATAATTACAGTCATAAGGTGGATGAGGATAATAATGATGGTAATACAGAGATGATAATTACACATTGCTAATCACCATGTTCTTCTCTAATAATGATAATGGTAGAAGGGATAATGATGATGATAATGCAAGCAGTCCTTAAAAAGATAGTGAAGATAACAACACTAATAATGGTGTTGACTAAAGCACTGCTTGTTACTGATGCCATTGCAGAGAGACAAACGGACAGACAGATAGAGAGAAGGAGAAAAAGACTGAAGGAGGAGGGATGGAAGAAGAAGAAAAGAGGGGAGGGGAGAGGGAGAGAAAGAGAGAGAGAGAGAGAGAGAGAGAGAGAGAGAGAGAGAGAGAGAGAGAGAGAGAGAGAGAGAGAGAGAGAGAGAGAGAGAGAGAGAGAGAGAGAGAGGAAGAGAGAGAGAGAGAGAGAGAGAGAGAGGGAGGGGAGGGAGAGGGATGGAAGAAGAAGAAAGAGAGGGGAGGGAGAGAGAGAGAGAGAGAGAGAGAGAGAGAGAGAGAGAGAGAGAGAGAGAGAGAGAGAGAGAGAGAGAGAGAGAGAGAGAGAGAGAGAGAGAGAGAGAGAGAGAGAGAGAGAGAGAGAGAGAGAGAGAGAGAGAGAGAGAGAGAGAGAGAGGAAGGAAAGGGGAGTGAGACAGACAGATAGAGGTAGAGACAGATATGTAAATAGATAGACAGATAGAAAGAGAGAGGAGGGAGGAGGGAGACAGACAGATAGAGATGGAGTTTGATAAATAGATAGCAAGAGAGATAAAGATAGAGAGATAGATAGACAGAGAAAGAGAGAGAGATAATAAGAATAATGAATCATAGGAAGAGGAACGAATAACAAATCAAGATAATGAACACAATATCTTTAAAAAAAACACACACCTGGTCTTAAATACAAGAGTGGGGCCACATTTTCCTCAATATGTCCAGCTGAAAGGATGCTGCGACTGATATACCTTTGCGAATTCTAATCTCTCAGCCTCCTCTTTTGTACACAGGCCTTCCCTGTTGTACATAGGCCTTCCCTGTTGTACATAGGCCTTCCCTGTTGTACATAGGCCTTCCCTGTTGTACATAGGCCTTCCCTGTTGTACATAGGCCTTCCCTGTTGTACATAGGCCTTCCCTGTTGTACATAGGCCTTCCCTGTTGTACATAGGCCTTCCCTGTTGTACATAGGCCTTCCCTGTTGTACATAGGACTTCCCTGTTGTACATAGGCCTTCCCTGTTGTACATAGGCCTTCCCTGTTGTACATAGGCCTTCCCTGTTGTACATAGGCCTTCCCTGTTGTACATAGGCCTTCCCTGTTGTACATAGGCCTTCCCTGTTGTACATAGGACTTCCCTGTTGTACATAGGACTTCCCTGTTGTACATAGGCCTTCCCTGTTGTACATAGGCCTTCCCTGTTGTACATAGGCCTTCCCTGTTGTACATAGGCCTTCCCTGTTGTACATAGGCCTTCCCTGTTGTACATAGGCCTTCCCTGTTGTACATAGGCCTTCCCTGTTGTACATAGGCCTTCCCTGTTGTACATAGGCCTTCCCTGTTGTACATAGGCCTTCCCTGTTGTACATAGGCCTTCCCTGTTGTACATAGGCCTTCCCTGTTGTACATAGGACTTCCCTGTTGTACATAGGCCTTCCCTGTTGTACATAGGCCTTCCCTGTTGTACATAGGCCTTCCCTGTTGTACATAGGCCTTCCCTGTTGTACATACGCCTTCCCTGTTGTACATAGGCCTTCCCTGTTGTACATAGGACTTTCCTGTTGTACATAGGCCTTCCCTGTTGTACATGGGCTTTCCCTGTTGTACATAGGCCTTCCCTGTTGTACATACGCCTTCCCTGTTGTACATAGGCCTTCCCTGTTGTACATGGGACTTCCCTGTTGTACACAGGACTTCCCTGTTGTACATAGGCCTTCCCTGTTGTACATAGGCCTTCCCTGTTGTACATAGGACTTCCCTGTTGGACATAGGCCTTCCCTGTTGGACATAGGCCTTCCCTGTTGTACATAGGCCTTCTCTGTTGTACGTAGGCCTTCCCTGTTGTACATACGCCTTCCCTGTTGTACATAGGCCTTCCCTGTTGTACATAGGCCTTCCCTGTTGTACATAGGCCTTCCCTGTTGTACATAGGCCTTCCCTGTTGTACATAGGACTTCCCCAGACTTTTTTCCACCCTGTTCTGTCTTCAGTCTTCCGCTACCAATGCTTTCGAAACTTGCTGACTCACCAGTATTTACATGCTGGCAAATTTCCTTCAAAACTGAATGAAATCATCGACCAGCCTTTAATGCGATGAATATTTCGTCCGTTTCATTCTAATCCGCCATAAACTCGCAGAATTGTGTTGTTCCTTTTCTCGTAGGCAACCTGACTGCAGCGTTTCATACCAGTACTACTACTGCTACTAAATACTACTAAATTTCATACCAATACTACTACTACTACTAAATACTACTACTACTAAACTACTACTGCTACTGTTACTACTACAATAACCACTGTTCCTACCATCACCACTGCCACTCGAACCAGACCCCGAGGGCGAGACGGAAGGCGGCGGCCGAGGTCGACCTTCAGGACACTCAGCGGAACCTCCGAGCCAGAGATATTATCTTCATCGACCACTCAACTGTCTCGCGGTCGTTATTTACGGTGTGTTGCGGGGAGTTTTCGGAGCAATTAAAGGCCTTCTTTATCTTTATTGGGATTGTTTTCGTTTGCTTGTATCGGCGGGAGGAATGTATGAC
>NC_091561.1:1839575-1842075 GCF_042767895.1 Penaeus vannamei | reverse complement strand
GGGGAGGAGGGAAGAGGGATGAATGGCTTAGAAAAATGGACAGAAGGAGAGATAAAAAGACTAGAAGAGAGGCCATAAAAGAGGGAGATAGAGAAATGGAAGGAGAGTGGAGAGAAGGAGAATAAAGAGGGAGGCAGAGGAACGGGACGTGAGGGGAAGGGGATGAAAGAAGGGCCAAGAGGATGCGATAAAATGGAAGAAGGAGAGAAGAAGTAAGTGAGAAAAAAGGTCGAACGAAAGGGGAAGACAAGAGAAGGTCGAATGAAGGGATAATAAAGGAAAGAGGATAAGACAACGAAGGTGTAGGAGAGGGAGAGAGGATAAAGGAGAGGGAGGAGGATAAGGAAGAAGGAGAACGGAAGGAGGATGAAAGGAAGAGAACGAGAGAGAGCGAGAATAAAGAGAGAAAAGGAGAAATACAAAGGAACAAGAAGGGAAAGAGAGGCATAGAAGACAGAAAAGAGAAGAAAGAAGAGGAAGAAAAACGGAGAAAGAGAGGAGCATCCAACACTCCCTGCTTGTATCGCGCCAAGCCACACGCGTCCATAAGGTCGATTCCCTCACGATCGGAACACGCCGCATCCACCCCTACGGTCGTGTTGCAGCGTCCTCTTATCTCTTCCAGGAGTCCGCTAACAAGTTTCCCTGAAAGCAGTAAATGTAGGCTGTCAGCGCCGTTTTAATAATGTACCCAGTTAATGGCTCGGAGGCCCGCCGGATGGCCCCGCTCTGGAATTCGGCTGAGCTCTTGGGCGAAGACCTTGGGCGCTGCTGAAAAAGGGGGGGTTGGGTGTGGGGGGGTGGTAGGGGAAGGAGTGGGGGTGGAGGTGTGGAGGAGAGGGGGAAGGTGTGGGGTGGAGGGAGGGGGGAGGGAGTGGAGGGGGTGTGGAGGGAGGGGGAAGGAGTGGGGTGGGGTGTGGAGGGCTGGGGTGGGGGGTGGAGGGAGGGGGTAGGAGTGGGAGTGTGGAGGGAGGGGGGAGGGGGAAGGAGTGGGTTGGGTGGGGGGTGGAGGGAGGGGGAGGGAGTGGGGTGGGGTGTGGAGGGAGGGGGAAGGAGTGGGGGGTGTGGAGGGAGGGGGAAGGAGTGAGGTTGGGTGTGGAGGGAGGAGTGGTAGGGGAAGGAGTGGGGTGTGTGGAGGGAGGGGGAAGGGGAAGGAGTGTGGGGGTGTGTGGAGGAAGGGGGAAGGAGTTGGGGTGTGGAGGGAGGGGGAAGGAGTGGGGGGTGTAGGGGGTGTGGAGGGAGGGGGAAGGAATGGGGGGAGGGGGGTGTGGAGGGAGGGGGTAGGAGTGGGGTGGGAGGAGGAAGGAGTGGGGGGTGTAGGGGGTGTGGAGGGAGGGGGAAGGAATGGGTGGAGGGAGGGGGAAGGAGTGGGGGGTGTGGAGGGAGGGGGAAGGAATGGGGTTGGGTGGGTGTGGAGGGAGGGGGAAAGAGTGGGGTAGGGTGTGGGAGGGAGGGGGAAGGAGTGGGGGGGTGTAGGGGGAGGGGGAAGGAGTGGGGTACGGGAGGGTGTGGAGGGAGGGGGAAGGAGTGGGGGGGTGGGGGGGAGTGGAGGGAAGGTGAAAATTGAACGCTCGCTTTTCTATCCGAACGTATTGAGGGGGATTTTTATAAGCCTCTAAGTTACGAGGTTGATTGGCCTTACCACCGCATGACGAGCGGTTATGGGTGGGGTGGGGCGAGGGGAGGGGGGGGAAGGGGGAAGGGGGTTCTCGTGGATATTCACACACAAAAAAACACACACACACACACGCACACACACACACACACATACACACAAACACACACATACACACACACAAACACACACACACACATACTCACACACACACACAAACACACACACACACACACACACACACACACACACACACACACACACACACACACACACACACACACACACACACATACACACACACACACACACACACGCTCATACTCAAGAACACACATATAGATACACATGCTATAATCATAATACAAATACATACTCTATATAAACAAACACACAATGTTAGAAATACACAAGTATCAGGAAACATCATCTTTTCCTTGTGTCTTTTTAGTAAATTTTCTTTTCTAATTATTTTCTTAATACAATCTTTTTTTACAATTCACATCTACCGATCTATCTAGCTATCTATCTATTTATCTATCAGTCGAGAACTTTCCTTTTCAGTTTATTTTCTTTCTTGATTTTTTGCTTAATAAATTTCCTTTTTTACTATTCACATCTATCTATCTATCTGTCTATCTATCTATCTATCTACATATCTATCTGTCGAGAACTTTCCTTCTTTTTAGTTTTTCTTTCTTGATTCTTTTCTTAATAAATTTCCTTTTTTACTATTTACATCTATCGATCTATCTGTCTATCTATCTATCTATCTATCTATCTATCTATCTGTCTTCTTTTCAGTTTATTTTCTTTCTTGTTTCTTTTCTTAATAAATTTCCTTTTTTACTATTCACATCTATCGATCTATCTGTCTGTCTATCT
>NC_091561.1:1819575-1822075 GCF_042767895.1 Penaeus vannamei | reverse complement strand
GCGTCGGATGTGGACGAAGCGAGCCGAGACAGGGGGGTCGAAGGTGTATTCCACGCTGCAGCTGCAAAGGGAAGGGTTGAATAAACTGTGGAGCAGAGGCAGCAGTTGTCACGTAAGTATATGTACAAAGGTTGAGGCGGAGAGAGAGAGGGAAAGAGGGAGAGAGAGAGAGAGAGAGAGAGAGAGAGAGAGAGAGAGAGAGAGAGAGAGAGAGAGAGAGAGAGAGAGAGAGAGAGAGAGAGAGAGAGAGGAGAAGAGAGGGAAAGAGGGAAAGAGGGAGAGGGAGAGGGAGAGAGAGAGAGAGAGAGAGAGAGAGAGAGAGAGGGAGAGAGAGAGAGAGAGACAGAGACAGATACAGAGAGAGAGAGAGAGAGAGAGAGAGAGAGAGAGAGAGAGAGAGAAAAGGAAAGAAGGGCAGTTAGCCAGACCGACAGAAAGATAGATAGACAGGAGCGAGAACCATCAAGAGAGGAAAGCATACGAACCAGCTGCTGTTATCAAAGGGACCGATAAAATTCGCAACCACAGTGTAGGTCGAGGCATCTCCCCCCGCCGCTGCCACCGACCCGACGCTCACCTGAGGGAGGGATAAGGATAAGGATAGAAACGTTATCAATAATGACAGTAATAAGTCATAAGATCAACGATAAGGATAAGAGGGATGGGAAGTGTCATCAGTAATAACGCTAAAGACAAATCAGAAGACTCGGCGATGAGGATGACGCAGAGGGAAATGACGGCAGGAATAACGGTAAATAACAGAGGCAACAATAACAACAGCAATAATAAACTAAGTTAATGATGAGGATGGCTTTAGCAAGATGAAAATGTTTTCAGCAACAAAAGTAATGACAATAATGGTAATAAGGAAAACAGCGGAAAGAAAATTGATATGACGATGGTGATGATGATGATGACGATAACGGTGATGATAATAGAGATGTTGGTGAAAGTGATGGTTATAATGGTAATCATAATAAACTAGGAGCACTCAGGCGTGGGTTGCTTGCATCATCAACCTCAAGAAGGCGTTCGATACGGTGCATCGGGAATCACTCTGGGAGATCCTGAGACTGAGGGGAATTCCAACAAGGATTATTGGACATAGCAAGCCTATATACTGGTACTGAAAGTGCTGTAAAGTGTGGTGGGGGCCTGTCGAGCTTCTTCCCTGTTAGTTCAGGAGTGAGGCAAGGCTGTGTCCTTGCACCAACTCTTTTCAACACTTGCTTGGACTGGATACTGGGCAGAGCTACTGTTCAAAGTCATTGTGGAGCAACTCTGGGCAATATCAAGGTTACAGACCTTGACCTTGCCGATGATGTTGCTATTCTATCTGTCTTTGGAAACCTTGGTGGTGGCTCTTGATGCATTTAGTAATGAAGCGAAGCCCTTGGGTCTAGAGGTCTCCTAGATCAAAACCAAGATCCAGGACTTTGGGGAACTTGCTAGGAGAACCTGTTCGGTCGGTACGTGCTTGCGGCGAGGACGTTGAAGTCACAGAGAGCGGTACATACCTTGGTAATGTAGTACATAACTGGACTTTCAGACCAGAAAGTCAGAAGACGGATTGGCCTGGCAGCAGGGGTCATGAACTCTCTCGACAAGAGTATTTGGAGATGCCGGTACCTGTGCAGAAGGACCAAGCTACGGGTTTTCAAGGCCCTGATAATGCTAGTTTTGCTATACGGTAGTGAAACCTGGACATTATCCTGTGCCTTGGAGTCTCGTCTTGATACCTTTCATAATAAGTCCTTGCACCAGATCATGGGGTACTGTTGGTGAGAACTCAGACTATACGGCCACCTGGCTCGCTTTCCTCAGGATGATCCTGCCCACTAGGTTGTCTCTGTTCGAGATGACCCTGGGTGGAGGCCTGCGGGACGACCTAGGAAGTCGTGGCTTGGGCAGATCGATCAAACCTGTCGTGAGGAGCTCGAGATGGGCTCCACAATGATGATAATATTGACAATGAAAATGATTATGACGATGATAATAGTAATGATAATAATGAAGATAATAATTAAAGATTATGAAAATGATGGTTCGATGATCAAGATAATAATAATGATTACAATAACAATAGCAATTAAGATGAAGAGGCTGATGATGATGATAATGGTGATGATGGTGATGATAATAATTATGATTATAATTACAATGATGATGACAATAACAATAATAAACGTAATACTACTACTGCTGATAATAATGATGATAATAATAACTATAATATCAACAATGATAATAACAATAATGACGATAATAATAATAATAATAATTGTTATCATATAATAATAACAATAATAATAACTGCAAAAATGAGACCAAGCACCTTTCACAAGACACCGAGACCCCATTATCCAACCACGAACCTCAATATGGTGGAACCTATTTATGTGGGCCTGATTCTTGTACTGGGGATAGATGCGGATGACGTGGATGTTGGCGGGATATCCCAGGTCCACGTTCCACCAGGCGTAGAATTGGCCGTAATCGG
>NC_091561.1:1797760-1810260 GCF_042767895.1 Penaeus vannamei | reverse complement strand
GTTTGTAGACGACGTGAAAGAGATGTTCTACGCCGAACTTGCATCTGTGGCAGACAGTTGTCCCCGGCGAGATATTCGTATTCTGGGTGACTTCAGTGCGTTATCTGGCTCTGATCGAGCTGGCTATGAGATGTCTGTCGGGCTTCATGGTTCGGGAGCTGGGGAAGGCAGCCTTCTGAGAGATAGAGAGAGAGAGGAAGAGCGAAAAAGAGAGAGAGAGAGAGAGAAAGAGCGAACAAGAGAGAGAGAGAGAGAAAGAGCGAACAAGAGCGAGAGAGAGAGAGAGAGAAAGAGCGAACAAGAGAGATAAAGAGCCAACAAGAGAGAGAGAGAGAAAGAGGGAACAAGAGAGAGAGAGAGAGAAAGAGCGAACAAGAGAGAGAGAGAGAGAGAGCGAACAAGAGAGAGAGAAAAAAAAAGAGCGAACAAGAGAGAATGGTCAAATGTTCAAGCCTAAACATAAATGAGAAGGTGCCAGGGGCAGCGCCAGAGACGGTATGAGAGTGCAGTTGAAAATCTTCGAGGAGCCCTTGGACATATTGAGTAAATGCGTTTTTTTTTTCGTTTTTTTTTTTTTTTTTTGTCTTTATTCTACAGCCAACTTTCTTCTGGCTTCCCGCTGTTATCGATAAGAGGACACAATAAGTGGACACGAGCAAAAAAAATGTAAAAGAAATATCTTTTTTTATAAAAGCATATATATATATATATATCTATATATATATATATATATATATATATATATATATATATATATATATATATATATATATATATATATATATCTGTGTGTGTGTGTGTGTGTGTGTGTGTGTGTGTGTGTGTGTGTGTGTGTGTGTGTGTGTGTGTGTATATATATATATATATATATATATATATATATATATATATATATATATATATATATATATATATATATATACATATATATATATCATCTTACCCCTGTCATAAAACTTCGACCGAACCATAGACAAATTTGAAAATAATTCTTGATCGAATAGGAAGAAAAACTTGGAAGACCCTTTTGATTGACTGTCAAACGTTAGTTTTGTAGTTTCTTATATTTTACAGCTATTTTCTATTTACATTTATTTATGAGGACTGTTTTTAATTTTGCGCTGACGCACCAGCACTGTCTTAAAGTTGTTTTTATGCAAATTTGACTCCGTTGAAGATTATTCCGCTTTGGAAATGATAAGAAAAACCGAGGCCACTTTTGATTAATTATCAGAGGTTAATTGAGCCGTCTCCTACGGTTTCATAGCAATATTTCATCAAAAAACACAAACAGCGTCGCCCGCCTTCTCAGTTGATGCAATGACAATAAAAGCGGGCATGCCACATCTCATTTAAATATAAAAGTGTGTAATATTACCGTTGTGATATCAGTAAGATTTATTGCCATATTTACCATACCTTATTATTATAATAGATTATCAAAATAGGGTTTATAACGATTTATATCTTATTTCCATTACCATCATTAACTTTGAGATATGGCACCAGCGCAGACCTTTCGTGAATACCGAAATGTTTCAGGTAAGTGAAACATGGCGAAATACATCCGTAGACTTTACGTGAAAAGATGTTTTTATACATACGCGTATGCAAAAGTGTGTGCGTGTGTGTCTGTGTGTTCATTCGTGCATGTGTGTGTGTGTCTGTGTGTGTGTGGGTTTGAATGTGTGTGGGGGTGGGTGTGCATGTGTGTGTGAAACTTTTGAGATATTTTTGGTTTGGCATTCAAAGAAAAATTGAAATAAAAATCTGTAACTCTCTCTCTCTCTCTCTCTCTCTCTTTCTTTCTTTCTTTCTTTCTTTCTTTCTTTCTTTCTTTCTTTCTTTCTTTCTCTCTCTCTCTCTCTCTCTCTCTCTCTCTCTCTCTCTCTCTCTCTCTCCGTCTCCTTCTCCCTCTCCCTCTCCCTCTCCCTCTCCCTCTCCCTCTCCCTCTCCCTCTCCCTCTCCCTCTCCCTCTCCCTCTCCCTCTCTCTCTCTCTCATTTTGCGCCTGTGCCTTTCTCTTTCTTCTTTCTCTTTCTCGCTCTTGGAGAGCTTTTCCCCAAGAAATGGAAGTTCTTGAAAACGCTGGTCAGATTTTTCATTGAAAAGGTAGTTTTGATACAAATTAGATCACCATAAATCTGTTCACTAATAAGAAATAAGATGTCAAACAAACAATATATGTGTGTTTGAGTGGAAGCTAGAAGCACTTAGAGACCGCATGACGTCTGTACACAAAAAGGTAATGATAATGATAATAGTAACTGATGCAATCATTTAAAAAATCCTGGATTCGGATCAGGATCTTGATCGCCACCAAAACTTAATTAAGTTAGGCTGACACACCTCGAGTTAAAAATAAATCATAACAATCGAATCATATTTTTTTGCTATACTGTTAACAACGGACAAACAAACTAAGCAACGCTACCAAAACATAACCTCCTTTGTGGTATCATGACTCTCATCACAGGCTTCAGGTGGACCTCATACACTACCTTGTTTTTTCCCTAAAATTCATAGGCTATTTAAAATAAAATGCCGTGAAAAAATATATATGTTTTTGTGTTATGAAAAAATATTTGCGATTTTCGGAATGCAAAAGTGTAGCATTGGGTTAACGCTATTTAGTTTGATCGGTCGAAGGTAAATAAATAAATATATATATATATATATATATATATATATATATATATATATATATATATATATATATATATATATATATATATATATATATATATATATATATATTTCGTGAATTGTCATTTGCCGAATTTCAATTGCCGGAGCACATTTCCGAAGGCGATTCCCTCAGCATTCAGTTTTCGGACATTGGTGCTTCTTGTTCCTGGCCTGCGATATCAATACATGTATATATAGATATACATATAGACCCACCCGCCCGCCCCGCCGATCCGCCTCCCAGTCGGCCGCCCATTCCCCTCCTGCCGGGCGCCGTGACAGGACCTCCGTCTCCTGCTTCTGCTCTCTGCCAGGATGAAGCCCCTGCGTCTGCTGTTGGCGTGGGCGTGCATGCTGGCGTGGGCGGCCTCGCTGGAGCGCTACCGGCTCGACGGAGTCCCGCTGCCGTGCCTGAGGGTCGACGAGGCTCGGGACGCAAGGTCGAGAATCCTGTGCGCCGCTCTTTGCAACATGCGAGACTGCAGAGCCTTCGTGTACAGGGGTAGGCGGCCTTGGATGGGGATACATATATATATATATATATATATATATATATATATATATATATATATATATATATATATATATATATATATATATATATATATATATACATATATATATATATATATATATATATATATATATATATATGTGTGTGTGTGTGTGTGTGTGTGTGTGTGTGTGTGTGTGTGTCTTTATGTATATACATATATATATATATATATATATATATATATATATATATATATATATATATATATATATATATATATATATATATATATACATGCATACCTATACATGCATACATATATATATATATACATATATATGCATATATACAGATTTTACCTGTACTTTGAAAAGCTTTGTGTTACCCAAAAGGATTGTGACATCTACAATAACTTTAACAGTGTTACAAACAGCATTACATCTATAGCCAACAACTCTTAGGAAATTATCTCGCCAGAGGAGACAAGGTCTTGACTCAGATGCTTTCCTGTCACCTCTACAAACCTTTAAGAATGACGGTACTATTGTAATGACCAAACCAGACAAGGGACGAGCAGTTGTTATCTAAAACTAATGTGATTATGAACAAATGTTGAGGGCTATTTTCAATGACTAAACAAAATTCAAACGGAGCTCGACTAAAATTTCCACCCATATGCTATATTTAGAAGACAAACTAAAAGGACTACTTCGTGCTATCAAATCATCCATTAATGTCAACGCCTACAACTTTCTCATGACTTCCAGGGCGTACTTTATGGAATACTCGAAGTTCAGAAACCTAACAATCCTTTAAGACCTATTGTTTGCTCGACTGGCACTTTCAGTCACAACACTGCAAAATTTCTTGTTCCCATCATCTCTCCTATAACATCTAATCAATATGCTATTGACAAATTCCACATCTTTTGCTAGAGAAATCACGTGTCTAAATTTCAAATAACCCGTCACACTGGCGAATTTTGATGTCGAATCGATATTCGCAAACGTGCCTCTACCACGGATTTAATAGCTATCAGCCTGGACAATATTTATCTTGGCAAATTTGGATTGGATATAATTACCTTCAAAAAATAATTGGAAATCAAAACCCATCATTCAGCTTTTACATTTGATGGCTGCTAGTATACACAAACCTTTGGTGTAACCATAGACTCTCCCCCTCCCCCCCCCCATGCTAATGCATTTCTAAGACGTCATAAAAAACTGGCTAGAGCACTGCCCGCCTGAATTCAATCCTCTTAATCATCGTCGATACCTACACAACACTTTTCTGCTCTTTAAACACCTTTCACACGTTAAACATTTTTCTAGATTACCTAAATTCCAAACACCCCAGCATAACATTCGCCTGTATATTGCAAAAGGACAACCAACTGCCATTTTTAGATACTATGGTCACCAACAACAATGGTATCTTCCATACTAGCATTTACCGCAAACCAACTGACCTCGGCCTACACTTTCTCAGTTTTATCGCATATATTTACAGAATCAACACATATCTAAAGCGTACAATTTATGTAGCACCTGGACCGCATTTCATAATGATATGTTATTTCTGAAAATCTTCGCAACAAATGGATACCCATTACATTTGTTCCATAAAATTACCAATATTATTCTGTGTAAACATTCACCAATCAAAAAATTTTCCCTACTGTTAAAAGAGACCATAAATATGTTCAACTACCCTAAATGGGTGAGTTAAGCTATGAAATAAAGAAACAGTTAAAAACCCTCTTGTAGAATATTTACCCCCAGATAAAGTTCACTTTTGTTTTCAGTAACATCAACACCATAAAAAAAAAACTTTAAATCACAGCCTTGACTTGTGTTCTATACGTATTTACCTGTCCTATCTGCCAAGCTAGATACGTGGGGTCACCGCATCTCCGAACTTTAATCCCCCCTAGCGCCCGCCAGGCTCCCGCTCCTGCCGGACGGATGGAAGGCCCTGTCTCTGGTCGTGTTGGCTGCGGGCCTGCGCCGCCAACTATAGGGAGAGGCGGTTGGGTGCGGGGTTCGCGGGTGGCGGAGCGGGCTGCCGGGCGGGGCTGGGAGCGCGGGCCGCCGGAGCCGAGCGCCGCGCTTGGCCTGCTGTGTGGTTAAGGCAAGTCCTTCAGAACTGGCCTCCCGCTGAGTAATCCAGCCTTCTCAGCAATAAGAGAGCATTCACAGCACTCACTCCCTTTTTCTACAACAGATTTTCGCATTTTGTCACCTCAGTCCTCCCGCCTAGACCTCATCACCTCAGAATCCCCCTGAAAATAAAAGGAAAAAATGCAACCAGAACTAAACATAACCACAGCGACCCCCTTGTTTACCCACTGGACTGCTCATCACCATAAACACCCTCTTTTTGGTTCATTTACCATTCATTTGTACGTTTTTCTTTAATGTTTTGTATATATTTGTATTATGTTTGTGTTCTTTATATGTGTTCAGTTGATAACATTATTTTACTTCTTTTGTTTTGTTATTGTAAAGCCAGAACCACTTCGCATATTTCCATTGTCGTAAGACCCTGTTGTCTGGTTCCCTTTACAGCACTGATGATGAAGGCGTGTAATCCTTCGAAACGTTTGCTTAATAAAGAGGAGATTCTTCACGGCCGTATTGATCCACCTCTTCCGACTAACAATTCGCCGCCTTACTTGCAAACCCATTACGGAATAGACGTATATGGATAGGTAGATAGATATCAATAAATCAATAAACGATAAGTAAAATTACAAATTTACGTTTCTCATTTCCCAGACCCTGCCTGTTACCTATTCAACTTCGGCGAGAAAATGGATGGCGCTTCCTTTGGCTACTACCACCTTGCTAACGACACCATCAACATGGCCTTCTGCAAAGAGGTCTCCGCCCCTGCGCATTACAGCTTCAAGTAAGTTTTACGTTACTCCTGCCTGGTTTAAGATTCTTGGACGTTACTCCTGCCTGGTTTAAGATTCTTGGACGTTACTCCTGCCTGGTTTAAGATTCTTGGACGTTACTCCTGCCTGGTTTTTTAAGATTCTCGGTCTGCTTATCCAACACCCTGACGTCAGATCGGTGTTCCCTGCACGAATAAATCGGATTTTCCCAACAGTGTGGTCAGCAGGAGCGTCGATGGATACATTGGCACCCACTACCACTCGATCGAAGGCGTGACTCACCCCTACTGGACCGTGGACTTGGGATTGCCTTGTCAGATCCAACTCGTCCGTGTTTTCCCGAACTACGAGTATGATGTGCATTACGAGAGGTTCTTGGATATCGAGGTAATGTCCATATTCGGGCAGAAGTCAGTTCAGACACACAGTTTGGCGTATTGTTCCACACGTCATATTTAGATGGCGCAGTGTACTTTCATCTCCAGAGAGAGAGAGAGAAAGAGAGAGAGGGGGGGAGGGAGAGAGAGAGAGAGAGAGTGAAAGAGAGAAAGAGAGAGAGGGGGGGAGGGAGAGAGAGTGAAAGAGAGAAAGAGAGAGAGAAGGAGAGAAAGAGAGAGAGGAGAGAAGGAGAAAAAGAGAGAGAGAAGGAGAAAAAGAGATATAGGAGAAAAAGAGAGAGAAGGAGAGAAAGAGAGAGAGAAGGAGAAAAAGAGATATAGAAGGAGAAAAAGAGATATAGAAGGAGAAAAAGAGAGAGAAGGAGAAAAGAGAGAGGACAGAAAGAGAAAGTCATTCATACACATGTACAAGAAAGCTTAAATACCTGCAAGAATATTTCCAAAAGACGCGCCGGGAGAGAAAATGAAGATACGGGGAGGAGGAAAGGGAAATGCCCAAGGGTCTTGTTCGTGATGCTGACATTGGCAACATACCACTGATGATATTGAAATCTTAAACATTGCCCAGAGACGTTTCACCAATAAGTCCTTCCCTAAACTGCCTCGTTGCCTCCCTTCTTTCTCTTCCACTTCCTTTCTCCTCCTTCCTTCCCCTTGCTTTCCCCCCTTTCCCTTCTCCTTCCTTCCATTTCTCATCTATTTCCTTTCTTCCCTTTCCCTTCTCCTTCCTTTCTCCCCTTTCCCTTCTCCTTCCTTCCTTCCTTCTACTTCTGTTCCACTTCCTTTCTTCTCCCTTCCTTTTTCCAGTTCCCCTTTCCCTTTCTTTATCTTCCTTTTTTCCTCTCCCATGCTCCCCTTTCTCCTCCCCTTCCTTTCTCCTATCTCCCTTCTCCTTTCCCCTTCACCTTCATTTCTCCTCTTTCCCTTCTTTCCCCTTCACCTTCATTTCTCCTCTTTCCCTTCTCCTTCCCCCTTCACCTTCCTTTCTCCTCCCCCCCCCCCCCTTATTTCTTTTACTTTGATCACGACGAATGCTGCGCCATCTATGAGCAACGCGTAGAAACATCATGAACTATTGTCAAATATTTCAAGTGAATTAACATGAATCAAATCTTTCTCGTGTCTGGTATCCCATTCTCCCCCTTCAACTACCTCCTCCCCCCCCCTCCCCCACCCCCTCAATTACCCGTTAACCAAAGTACGTTTTTGTTTTTGTTTTTTTTTTGTTTTTCAGGTAAGCGTCGGGATGGAACCACCTGCGTCATGGGATGCTCCTGGCTTCACGTTCCTTGGTTACTACGTCGGACCCTATGACAACACCAGCTGGTTAGTGACGTCAAGTTCTGTATGACAACACCAGCTGGTTAGTGACGTCAAGTTCTGTATGACAACACCAGCTGGTTAGTGACGTCAAGTTCTGTATGACAACATCAGCTGGTTAGTGACGTCAAGTTCTGTATGACAACACCAGCTGGTTAGTGACGTCAAGTTCTGTATGACAACACCAGCTGGTTAGTGACGTCAAGTTCTGTATGACAACACCAGCTGGTTAGTGACGTCAAGTTCTGTATGACAACACCAGCTGGTTAGTGACGTCAAGTTCTGTATGACAACACCAGCTGGTTAGTGACGTCAAGTTCTGTATGACAACACCAGCTGGTTAGTGACGTCAAGTTCTGCATGACAACACCAGCTGGTTAGTGACGTCAAGTTCTGTATGACAACACCAGCTGGTTAGTGACGTCAAGTTCTGTATGACAACACCAGCTGGTTAGTGACGTCAAGTTCTGTATGACAACACCAGCTGGTTAGTGACGTCAAGTTCTGTATGACAACACCAGCTGGTTAGTGACGTCAAGTTCTGTATGACAACACCAGCTGGTTAGTGACGCCAAGTTCTGTATGACAACACCAGCTGGTTAGTGACGTCAAGTTCTGTATGACAACACCAGCTGGTTAGTGACGTCAAGTTCTGTATGACAACACCAGCTGGTTAGTAACGTCAAGTTCTGAGGTATAATTCACTGGCTGGTTAGTGAAGTTCTGAGCTATAATTAACGAGGTGGTTTGTGACGTCTAGTCCTGGGGTATTATTTGATGTAGGAAGGACTTTCTTGACTCGTTATATGAGACAGTATGTGCTGTATCTTATTTTGTTTTGTTTGTCGATGTATATTGAGTATGGTACTCTATACGTCTCTTTTACTTTCTCTCTCTCTCTCTCTCTCTCTCTCTCTCTCTCTCTCTTTCTTTCTCTCTCTCTCTCTCTCTCTCTTTCTCCTCTGTCTAACTCTCACTCTCACTCTCACTCTCACTCTCACTCTCTCTCTCTCTCTCTCTCTCTCTCTCTCTCTCTCTCTCACTCTCTCACTCTCACTCTCACTCTCACTCTCACTCTCACTCTCACTCTCACTCACTCTCACTCTCACTCTCTCACTCACTCTCTCACTCACTCTCTCACTCTCTCACTCACTCTCTCACTCACTCACTCACTCACTCACTCACTCACTCTCTCACTCACTCACTCACTCTCTCACTCTCTCACTCTCTCACTCTCTCATTCTCTCACTCACTCACTCACTCACTCACTCACTCTCTCACTCTCTCACTCTCACTCACTCTCTCTCTATTTCCCCCTTCCCCCTCCATCTCTCCCTCCTCTAACAAGTCCCTCCTTCGTTCCCACTGCTTGGCTACGTCGTTCGTCCATAAACCCCCCCCACCCCCTCACCCCGTCCCCCATCCCCCACCCATCGCATAATCCCCTATCCCTGTACTCTCCAGCTGCAGCGTCGACTTCATCCCGGGGTCCCTTGTGGAGGGCCAATACGTCCACATCAAAAGAACTACAGTTACTGGCGCTGATTTTATTATTTTGAAGGAGGTGCTGGTGTACGTCTGAAGTCCTTGGGGAAGCACTGGGAGGCAAGGAACGACGGTCTGAAGGTAATTTTGAAGTGTGGGTTGGTTCATTGTTGAGATAATTGTGAGCTTGTAGAAGGTAATGTTTTCTGGGTGTGTTATTTTGAGGTATGATGTCAGATATTCGTACATTTTCGTTATTTTCATTTTTTCACATCTTTCGTTTATTCATTTTATGATAAGTATTCGTAAATGTTTAATTTTCCTTTTTTCCTTCCAGTTTTCTTTTCTTTTTTTCTTTTTTCGTTTGTTGATTCATTTCGTAATGCGAGAGATTCGTAAGTTTTATTTTATATTTTTCGTTTCTTATCTTATTCATTTTATTGCTCATTCTTACCAAATTTCTTTTTTTTTTACATTCATTATGTGAGATATTCAGATTTTTTTTTTTTTTTTTTTTTTTTTACTAATTCCTATATTTATTTCTTCCTAACCAGATGCTCAGAACTCAAGCGAGATGGAAAAACAAAGAAGACGAGGAAAATTAAGAAAATTTGTGTTTTGATCGTTTCATAAGCCATCCAATATCTCTCTGAATTTTCCTGATATATTGATGTAACTTCAGGACTTAATTGGATATTTAAGCTTAGTCACGAAGGTCATATTCCATAACTTATTGGAAAGTTTTGTTTATTTCACAAAATATATGTTACAGGCATTCGTTCATTTTTCACTAACCCGTATTCCTAATCTCAGGGTGAATTGCAAGGTACCATGGGAGAAAATTATCATTATCATTATTATTATTGTTATTGTAGCAGGGCGTAGACCCAGTAGACTTTAAGCTGTCTGGCTGAGTTCGAGCTCAAGCGAGAATAAGTATTTTTACTTAGGAAAAGATTCGTCTGCAGTGAACAGAGAGGTAAGGTTCCTGGCCCACGGCACGCTGCCACCACCCGATTAGTAGGTTCGAGAACAGTGTGTATTGTGGAGGTGGGCGTGGGCGTTGTACCAGAGAAGGGTGGAAGGGAAATACAGTATGTGTGTGCTAAATGTTGGATGTGTAAGTGTGTAGATGTGAAAAGGGAGATAGGGTAGGCTGAGCGTGTGTGTGGGCGTGTTTGGAAGAAAAAAGTAAGATCATAGAATTCTTCTTCCCTTCGGTTTGAGCATCCGCCATGCTGGGAGTGGGAACCCAGGTATAGCAAAATTTGTCTATTCTTTGATATCAGCTTAATATACTCTGATTTATCTAGCCTTTTTGCAGCCTTTCAGGGGTTGCGAGATATCAGAGCAACCAGCAATGTGCTATTTAAGAGACCCGAGTCCGAGAAAGATTTAGGCATCTAACCTTAGTCAGAACCAGAACTTTAGTGGTGGTAAATAGGAATCATTACTAATCTGATTGGGACTGAGTAAAAGCTCTACGATGGTATGATGTTTATTTTGGGAGCAAGTTGCACTCACTAGGGAGTTACAGGCATTTTTCAGTCATGGAAAAGTAGAAAGATGTGTGCGTCACCAATTTATCACAGAGGAGGTGTTGCACGGGAAACTAACACCAGATAAACTTACCACGAAATATAGAAATGTCTTCCCTAAGTTGGCGTCCCAACTCCAGAAGTACTATTACTAGGGGTCAGCATAAAAACATCCCTAAATTAAGTCCCTAAATTAAGTTATAGAGTTAACATCCAACCCACATTAAAATTAAGAGCTAAAGCTGACAGGTAACTAGTAAGAATACTTTTGTAGATAATAAATAAAAGAATTTTAAAATTATATGAAGGCCGAAAAAGTCAAGGAAGGGACTATTCACGAAAACTGCCTTCACACCCACAAGGTCAGGCAGAAATCAACAGAAACTACGCATTAGTCGAAAAAAGACAAACCGAAGTGCATATCGATAAAATACAGAAGATCCTGACGAAGATCTCTATCCCCGGAGGTACAGATCTTGAAGAAGGGACGAGAGAGAAAACAGTAATAACTTGGTTGTAAAAAAAATACTGGAGGAACGAATCCTCAAGCAGGGACGAAGGAAAACTAAGTAATAGTTGTAAAAATGATGATTACGCTGGAGTAATGGATCCTGAAGCAGTGTTCCTCTAAATCACTTGGTCCTTCTAATGCTCTCTGACACTGGGAAATCAAAAAGTACTACTATGGGACTTCACGAATAAGTGCACCCTGCAGATAGTAATGCAGTATGCCACGCGTAAGTCCAAAAGAGACCAGTCGTCTCCTACACACGACCATCAAAATCACTTAACTTGAGGAGGAGACACTCAGTAATCCTGGCGTAAAGCGAGGTAAATCCAAGCGTGAAGTAAATCCAAACCAGAGCACAACACGGGTAAAATTTCCGCCGCGAAGGACCAAAGTGCGGGGCAGAGGCCAGGACCGAAGTGATTTTCCTTTCCTCAACCACTAGTATATATACCCCGAAAGAAACCACCAGGCCAAACCCCAGGCATGGCGCTAAAGAAGAAAATAGGCAAATGAAGTGCCTGAGGACCAAGCCGATAGTTCGACAATCCAAACGACCAAACAAAACAAAAAAGAAAAACTACCCGCCTATTCAAAATACCCATCCTCCTTCGGTGGTTATCGCGACAATTTGGAGACGTCGACAAGGGGAAAGAACATTAGAAAGAGATAAATAAAGGAAAGGATACGGAGAAAATCCGATAATAAACAGTTGTAGTAAAAACTGTGCATTTCGGCCATAATATATATATACAATATTTAAGTTTCAAAATAAATAAATCTCTATTTTGACTTGGCGACTTCATTGCCATGCAGATAGTGAGACCTGGTACAAAAAAATACGTTCATGGTAATGAAAATAACCAATTTCACGTTATCACTACAATCATACAATCAACTCTGTCCTTGAATGGTGGATGGACTTAGTAAAAAAAAAAGTGAATGAGAACGCCTGCGTGACAGTCTCAGGTGGCAAACAAAAAAAAGAAAAAAATATACATAATATATATATATAATATATATATATATATATATATATATATATATATATATATATATATATATATATGTATATGTATATGTATATACACATGAAGGAGAGATATCCATATGTCCATATGCCGAAATTAATCATTTTAGCTGGCCCTCAAAGTGGCTGCTTAATT
>NC_091561.1:1785260-1792760 GCF_042767895.1 Penaeus vannamei | reverse complement strand
CACCGCATCGGGTCGAGTCAAACTATCCGAGGTCACGGCAGCAATTATGGGTACAACGAGCGCGAGGTCACGGTCATCAGGCGATTCATCAGCTCCTATGATATATAAATATCCTTATCCTTATCCCTTATCCTTATCCGAAATGTATGTATTTCTGTCGAAGATATAATCGAAACCGGTCAAATACATCTCTTGGTTTGTGAAGATATTCGGTCTCATTCATACCTTTCCACATTAAATAAATAACTAAATGTTCGCCACATTTACTCAACTTTTCCCTTTCTCCATGTTTAGGGCAAAGGCCAAGACTCATCTCATCACAATTCAACACACGTTCATCTACTTATCAAGCATTACAATACTGCTTTTTTTTTCTTTCTTTCTTTTTTTTTTATATCGTCTGTCATTTTCTGTTGCGTTATGTTTTTTTTTTCTAGCCTGTGACGTCACTGACCACCCACCGCTGTTCTGATCCACCGTTCCAAATATACATCTTCTCCTTTTTCTTCTATTCTTAAGCGAAAAAGGAAAGCTCCATGGCGCAAGAATGGGCCTTAAATAAATTAAATTAAATTAAATTAATTAAATCAAATTAAACACAACCTTAAATACCAACACTTAACATACATGTGAACGAGGCAGAAGCCAGGACTCGTCTGACAAAATGTTAAAAATACCGAACTTACTGCTTTCCGCAAAGTGAATTCTCGACATTTACCGAAACAGAGAACTCATCGATAGTCATTATGATCTAATTGTTATGACACTAAATTTTGCTCTAATGATATGCCTTTAAATAGATAAAAATGTGTAAACAAACAGTTCAGTGGAGTCCATACACACATACACACATGCACACACACATACACACACACACACACACACACACACATATATATAATATATATATATATATATTGTATGTGTTTATCTAAATATGTGTGTATGTATATAAATATATATACGTATACATATATACGTATATATATATATATATATATATATATATATATATATATATATATACATGTATGTATATATGCGTATATGTATATATGTAAACATCTCACACACACACACGCACACATATATATGTGTGTGCACGTGTACATATATATGTGTGTAGAAAACGGTGATACAGACAAAGTGAATAATCAAATCTGTACAATGTAAATGAACTGAAAGGAAAAAACTAAACTGACCTTATTACAAGCAAAACAATTTTTTGATATGAATGGAGTGACACTTAATTCCATTGTATTTTTATGGGCAACCGTCAGAGCATTCCAAAAATACCCACTGATACAGTTATAGAATTCCAACTTTATTACATCAAACTTAACAGAATAGTAAAAGAAAAGGAGTATACATAAAAACATGACATTACGGACATAGTCAGAAAAGTAATGAGTACTCTGATATACTTTATATCACAGGAAAAATAAAATGCCATAGAAACATAATTTCTGTTACACTGTCACAGCACTTAGTATCATTCATCACTGTCTAATTACCTTTTGCTTCACAAAAAACAAACACAAAGGACTCAAAACTACAGAACTTTGCAGCACGAGTAGCACTAGGAAATGTAAATAAATATGACCACATCACACCGTATAAACAAACTAAAATAGCTAAAAGTACAAACGAAATAAAACTATGACACAGGTATTCTAATCCATAAAATACAATGAAATTACCCCGATTGGTTATCACCTATGCAGACATGTAACATAACGTGTCTATACAGGGCAAAATGACTCCTCATATGTCAAAAAAAATATAATACAGAAACCTTGGCAAGACATATGAAAATCCGAAGACTGGTGATCAAGAACCACTTACCAGAAAATATTAGAAATATTTCCAACCAAAAGGCATTTAAAACAAAAGCGAAAGAACAACTGAAATATCAGTGATATCAGGCGTTTAAACATCAAGGCATACACATATTTCAGTTACTTATGATATTAATGTTCTGTGTAATTTTGTTTCACAAGCATTGTATAACATCTCTGTTTATAAAATCTTATAGCATACTGTAAACACCATATATGCAAAGAAAATACCCATTGTAACTAATGGAATATAGTGTTTTGAATTTGAATTTTGTATGGTCAAGCAATGTAAACAATACTGCTCCACACATCTGTCGATGGCTGAAACAAAGGCTGTACCTTCCTGGGGCTTCACACTTTCCGCACCCGAGCCTAGTTGACCTAATGCCTCCCGTATAACCTACATCTCCCCCTCGAGCAAGCCTTGCAAACGTACCCCTTTTTGCTACGGCCAAATGAATCTGACACTCCAGCTGGAGGAAACAAGCACCTGCCCAAGACGGGAGCCGCCTCATAAAAGGACATGTCTCGTCAGATGGAAAGAGATGGCAGACAGACAACGACACACTGGGTCTAGTTCGCCACCGCTCCGCCCTCGGCACCCGGGGAGACGTAGCTTCTCTTGGGGTCTTAGATCTACCTTCCATGAGGAACCCTCAGTCCAAGACCCCTTTTCTTCAGCTGTACCAAGGCCACCCTCGCTCATTCACATCTGATGGCAGCGGTGCTCCCAACCTCTACCTTCACATCTGCTGGCAGTTGTGTTCCTAACCTACCCCCCCCCCTCTCTCTCTCTCTGTCTCTCTCTCTCTCTCTCTCTCTCTCTCTCTCTCTCTCTCTCTCTCTCTCTCTCTCTCTCTCTCTCTCTCTTTCTCTTTCTCTTTCTCTTTCTCTTTCTCTTTCTCTTTCTCTTTCTCTTTCTCTTTCTCTTTCTCTTTCTCTTTCTCTTTCTCTTTCTCTTTCTCTCTCTCTCTAGAAATGGGCCCAAGCTGCACTTTCATGGGAGCCTGCGAAATTTTCTCATGATGAATATGAGCACATCATTATAAAGATACAAACAATACGTAAACCGTCCAACATGAATATCTACAGCATGCACAGCACCATAAGGCCGTCATTTGGTAAAGATAGTGGCAAAGGAAATACACACAGTTCGGTTACATTACGTGACCTCAGAACACCTACTCATGTGGCATTTGATTAGTCTCCTCATTTCTCCCTTTGGAAAATGACCTTCAGATGCTACTTGATGGATGATTTGTTTCGTGCAGTACAGTATGAAGCTCAATGTTCTGGTATTGTCATTACCTATGTGAATTTTCTTCAATTAGCATAATTGTATGTGCGCGCACATGTGTTTGTGTGTGTGTGTGTGTGTGTGTGTGTGTGTGTGTGTGTGTGTGTGTGTGTGTGTGTGTGTGTGTGTGTGTGTGTGTGTGTGTGTGTGTGTGTGTGTGTGTGTGTGTGTGTGTGTGTGTGTGTGTGTGTGTGTGAGATTATACTACGTATCTATACCGTATCCTACGTTCCTACTTCGTTTGCACTAGAAATCTGGGCTCAGAACCTTGACCTCCTTCATAATGAGATAATCCTGGTTAAAATCTAGAGCGGTGTAGCGCCGGACGTGCACGTAGCGAGCCGAGACAGGGGGGTCGAAGGTGAAATCCACGCTGCAGCTGCAAAGGGAAGGGTCGAGTGAACTGTCGAGTAGAGACAGTAGTTGTCAGGTATATGTCGATTACTTAGGTTGAGGGAGAGAAATGGGGTGTGGGAGACGGGGAGAAAGAGAGAGAGATTTGACTGATAATAGATTATTTACACAACAGTGTACATACCCTGCAAAAGCCAGGGTAGGATGATATAACAGTGATATAACAGTGGCTGTGGTCTTACTTATGTACAGGGCTGTCAATCAAACATTAGTTAAATATGCCTGAAGGGCAAAGCTTGCAAAGAGGGTACATAGGTATGTTAAATAGCGAAGAGGACAAAACTCCTCCTTGTGGGATGCCTGATTCTAGTTTACCGTAAGTACTGTACTCTAGGTGCCTTGGTGACACACTTTTGCTCTTTTTATAAATGAATGATCCTTTATCCATAACTCCTAGGAGAGTCAATTCATGGAGGATTGCAGTAGTGGAGGCTCTGTAGAGTGCTCCCTTGAAATCTATGAGGTCAGAAGACTGCATTACTTCAGTTACTTCTTTCTGAGTACTGTGCTAAACACATTTGTGTTCCTTTCCCCTTTTGGAAACCAAAGACTGATGGATGAATTTGATCCTTGATCTGGTGAAGCAGATGAGTCTTTCACAGGTTTTAGACAGACAGGATATCAGAGAAATTGGTCTAGACTCATCAGGGCATCCTGGTTTTGCAATGGGAATAATGGGAGCAGTAGGCAAGATGTCAGCAGTATAGGTTAAGTTGAAGAGATCAAAAAGGGATTTCTTCCATTTATCTGTACATTTGCAAGGAGTCAGATGATGTTATAAGTGATTTTATTATTCCCAGGTGCAGTGGATTTGCTAGTCTTAATGACTGTAAGAAGTTCATGGCTAGTGAATGATTCATCAGCCCTCATCTAAAGTTGGCGCTGATAGTCCATTCCATTTTTGTTTTTTGACTTAAGGAAGCACCTCTGTATGGATAATGGGAGATTATGGAGAGAGGAGTTTTCGCAGCATTTACCGAGAGACAGTGCTACCCTTTCTGGATGAGAATAGGGAGTTACATTTTATGCATAACTTTTAATCTTGTTGATTTCCCTCCACACATTACTCATGAGAGTCGTGGAGTCCATCGATTCTTCTCATGCATACAATCTCTCATCCCACCTTTAAGTTATTACCTTATTAAGCATTTTATTAAAGAATACAGAGTCCCTAGATAAGTAGGGGTTCTTTCTGAATTACTGCAGACCTTATTTACTAATTGCTTTATTTCAGGATTATTTTCAGGTGATATGCTCGTTTGCCTCTGGAGGATAAAGACCTAAGTTTGATACGGTTTCTGGGTTGGAGTTAGGCAGTGATATCACCAACATGTTGACAGAGAGTTTCAATAAAAATGACCAAGGCTGGTAGGAATAAAGCCAATTCTTTTAATAAACTCATCATGATGTTTAGTAGCAAGATGGTATCCAAGGTGTGGCTGGAGTGGGCTTCTTATACCAAATAAGATAGATAGATAGGTAGAGAGAGAGAGAGAGAGAGAGAGAGAGAGAGAGAGAGAGAGAGAGAGAGAGAGAGAGAGAGAGCGAGAGCGAGAGAGAGAGAGAGAGAGAGAGCGAGAGAGCGAGAGAGCGAGAGAGCGAGAGAGCGAGAGAGCGAGAGAGAGCGAGAGAGCGAGAGAGAGCGAGAGAGCGAGAGAAAGCGAGAGAGAGCGAGAGCAAGAGCAAAAAAAAAAAAAAAAAAAAAAAAAAAGAAAAGGAAAGATAGAAAAAGGCCAGATAGCCAGACCGACAGACAGGAGCGAGAACCAGCGAGAGAGGAAAGCATACGAACCAGCTGCTGTTATCAAAGGGACCGACAAAAGTCCCAACCACAGTGTAGGTCGAGGCATCTCCCCCCGCCGCTGCCACCGACCCGACGCTCACCTGAGGGAGGGATAAGGATAAGAAGGATAGAAACGTTATCAGTAATGACTAATAAGTCATAAGATCAATGATAACGATAAGAAGGATAGAAATGCTATCAGTAATGACAGTAATACGTCATAAGATCAACGATAAGGATAAGAAGGATAGAAACGTTATCAGTAATGACAGTAATGTCATAAGATCAACGATAAGGATAAGAAGGATAGAAACGCTATCAGTAATGACAGTAATGTCATAAGATCAACGATAAGGATAAGAAGGATAGAAACGCTATCAGTAATGACAGTAATACGTCATAAGATCAACGATAAAGATAAGAAGGATAGAAACGTTATCAGTAATGACAGTAATAAGTCATAAGATCAACGATAAAGATAAGAAGGATAGAAACGTTATCAGTAATGACAGTAATAAGTCATAAGATCAACGATAAGGATCAGAAGGATAGGAACGTTATCAGTAATGACAGTAATACGTCATAAGATCAACGATAAAGATAAGAAGGATAGAAATATCAGTAATGACAGTAATAACAAATAAGAATCAGCGATGAGGTAGATAAAGATGGAAAGGGTAGCAGGAATAACGATAGATAAGAACAACGATAACAACAAATATAGGATCAATAATTAGGGTAATTATGGAGGCGAATGTGAAAATATTTTCAGCAACGAAAGTAATGACTAGCAATAACAAGAGTAAAACAGCAGGAAGAAAAATTATATGATGATTGTGATGATGATAGTGATGATGATAATGATGATAGTGGTAGTGATGGTGATGAATGATGATGATGGGGATGGGGATGGTGATGATGATGGTGATAAGAGATGATGGAGATGATAGGGAAGGTGATAATGATGATGATGAGAGATGGTCATAACAATCAAATGGGAATATAAGTAGAAATAAAAAAAAGTATGTTTAAAATGATGATAAGAATAATAATAATAATGAAAAGTAGGATAATCAGGCCTATTAATGGAAATTTATGAAAACGATGTTCCGATATAAATAATGATAAAAAGAACGATGACGATGATGATGGTGATGATGATGATAATGATGGTGATGATAATGGTGACAATGATAATGGTGATGATAATGGTGACAATGATAATGATGGTGATAATGATGATGATAATGAGGATGGCGATGACGATTATACAGTCACAAACCTCGACATGATGAAACCTATCAATGTAAAGCTGGAAACTGTAGTCCGGATAAATACGAACGGCGTGGACGAGGACGGGGTATCCCAGGTCCACGTTCCACCAGGCGTAGATTTGGCCTAAGCCGGAGTGGTAGATGGAGCCGAGGTCGCAGTCGTTGCCTTTCTCCGCCACGCTGTTGTGCGGAGCCGAGGTTAAGCCGAGGGGGAACGGAATGGTACGAATGCGACGCTGGTGCCCTGGCTTCGGCGTCGATTGGGCGCGTTTGGTGATCAGTGATTCCCTCGATTGCGGGGAGAGGGTTGAGGCAAGGTTGTGTTCCAAGGTGATGGGTTTGTTAAGATTTGACGGGAGTGCGGGTGTGATGGTTTATGAAAGAGGTTACGGGCATCTTAATCCGAAGTCAAGGCTCTATCATCGCATTCGCACGGTTTGCGGTAATGGCGGTAACCAAGGAGATGCCGTGGATGGTCGTTAAGAGTTTTGTTAGGTTGTTTGGCTGTTAAAGTTTCTGTTTGATTGTTTGGTTATGAGACATGTTGCGACTGATCGGTAAGGTTTTTAATTTGGTTGTCTGTTATAGAGATGCTATAAGATCTTATGAATATCGACGGTTTGTTAAAATTGTGCGAAGCCCGACCCGATAAATATTCATTATGCAGACGTGCATATCCACAGAAATTAATGCATATCTACTGAGTTGATAGATAAACGTGTATATATATCAGATAGACAGACGTACATATATTTCTGAGTATAGGCATGTCCATATGAATACTTACTGGGGCCGACCTCGCACAATTTTAACAAATTGGTTGTATATCACTAGGTCCTTTATGTCACAACCTAAACAACTAAACTCAACTAAACTAAACTAAACAACCTACGT
>NC_091561.1:1770499-1780499 GCF_042767895.1 Penaeus vannamei | reverse complement strand
ATTTGTTTGCGTGGATTATGGTTTATCTACCTATCTAATCATATATCTGTCTATTCATCTTTCCATCTATTTATCTATTTGTTTATCTACCTATCTGTTTATCTGTCTGTCTATTCATCTATCCATCTATTTATCTATTTGCTTATCTACCTATTTGTTTATCTATCTGTCTATTCATCCATCTATCTATTTGTCTTTTCGTTTATCTACCTATCTATTCATCTATCTATCTGTCTATTCATCCATCCATCTATTTATCTACCTACCTACCTATTGTGTTGTCGCATTTTCTTTGTTATCAATACAACTAATTTGCTATTGACTGAATACTTCCTTGATCAAATATATATTTTTTCGGTGATGTATTTACCTTCTTTATGTGAGGCAACATTTTCGATATAATTTTTTCCTCCTTTTTCTTCTTCATCTCTTTCTCCTTCTTCGTTACCTTTTCCTTTTCTCTCTATTTTCTTTTCTAATACCTTTTCCATATTTATTTTCTTTTACTTTTTCATCCTATTCCTTCATAAACAAAATCCTAATTATACGTCTCCACTTCCTTATTTTCCTTCTTCATTTTATATCTTTCCTTCCCTTTCTCCTCCTCCTCCTCCTTTTTACGAGTGACTCCCTATTTCTCGTCAAATAAGTCACAAAGCACGAACCAGGAATTAGAATATCAGCTTATCTTTTGTTCATATAGCGGCCATAATTAATTTTCAACTAATAGCACTAATAACCCCATTCTATTTCCTACTGTCACTTGTAATCAGTCGCTAATGGCTGTTTTTTATCTTTATTTATTTATCTATTCATTATTCATTTTCAAATTTCTGCTCAGACGACCTGCTATCGAGAAACTGAGATAAGTTTTATCAAATTTGCTCAGTTATGCCTCACTTGTGACATTTTGCGTCTAACAATTCTCTGTTTACTATTTAGGACGTAGGTTGTTTAGTTTAGTTTAGTTGAGTTTAGTTGTTTAGGTTGTGACATAAAGGATCTAGTGATATACAAGCAATTTGTTAAAATTGTGTGAGGTCCGCCCCAGTATTCATATGGACATGCTTATACTCAAAAATATATGCATATCTGTCTATCTGATACATATACATTTATCTATCCATTCAGTAGATATGCATTCATTTCTGTGCATATACACGTCTGCATAATGAATATTTATCGGGTGGGGCTTCGCACAATTTTAACAAACCGGCTGATATCCATAAGATCTTATAGCATCTCTATAACACACAGCCAAATTAAAAACCTTAACAATCATTAACAACGTCTCTCATAACCAAAGAATCAAACAGAAACCTTAACAGCCAAACAACCAAACAAAACTCGTAACGACCATCCACGTCATCTCCTTGGTTACCGCCATTACCGCAAACCGTGCGAATGCGACGATAGAGCCTTGACTTCGGATTAAGATGCCCGTAACCTCTTTCATAAACCACCACACCCGCACTCCGTTCAAATATTAACAACCCCATCACTTGCAACACAACCTTGCCTCAACCCTCGCCCCGCAATCGAGGGGAATCACTGACCACCAAACGCGCCCAATCGACGCCGAAGCCAGGGCTCCAGCGTCGCATTCGTACCGTCCCGCTCCTCCTCGGCTTAACCTCGGCTCCGCACAACAGAGTGGCGGAGAAAGGCAACGACTGCGACCTCGGTTCCATCTACCACTCCGGCTTCGGCCAAGTCTACGCCTGGTGGACCGTGGACCTGGGAGACCCCGTCCTCGTCCACGCCGTTCGTCTCTTCCCGGACTACAGTTTCCAGCTCTATATTGATAGGTTTCATCATGTCGAGGTTTGTGACTGTATAATCACCATCATTATCATTGTCACCAGTATCATCATCACCATCATTATCATTGTCACCATTATCATTGTCACCATTATCATTGTCACCATTATCATCACCATCATTATCATCATCATCACCATCATCATCGTCATCGTTCTTTTTATCATTATCTATATCGGAACATCGTTTTCATGAATTTCCATTAATATGCCTGATTATCCTCCTTTTCATTATTATTATTCTTATCATCATTTTAAACATACTTTTTTATTGTTTCTACTTATATTCCTATTTGATTGTTATGACCATCTCTCATCATCATCATTATCACCTTCCCTATCACCTCCATCATCTCTTATCACCATCATCATCCCCATCCCCATCCCCATCCCCATCATCATCATTCATCACCATCACCACCACTATCATCATTATCATCATCGCCATCATCATCATCACAATCGTCATATAATTTTTCTTCCTGCTGTTTTACTCTTGTTATTGCCACTGTCATTACTGTCGTTGCTGAAAATATTTTCACATTCTCCTCCAAAATTACCCTAATTATTGATCTTATTCATAATTGTTGTTATCGTTGTTGTTATCTATCGTTATTCCTGCTACCCTTTCCATTTTTACCTTCCTCATCGCTGATTCTTATTTATTACTGTCATTACTGATAGCATTTCTATCCTTCTTATCTTTATCGTTGATCTTATGACGTATTACTGTCATTACTGATAGCATTTCTACCCTTCTTATCTTTATCGTTGATCTTATGACGTATTACTGTCATTACTGATAACGTTTCCATCCATCTTATCTTTATTGTTGATCTTATGACGTATTACTGTCATTACTGATAGCATTTCTATCCTTCTTATCTTTATCGTTGATCTTATGACGTATTACTGTCATTACTGATAGCATTTCTATCCTTCTTATCTTTATCGTTGATCTTATGACGTATTACTGTCATTACTGATAGCATTTCTATCCTTCTTATCTTTATCGTTGATCTTATGACGTATTACTGTCATTACTGATAACGTTTCCATCCTTCTTATCTTTATCGTTGATCTTATGACGTATTACTGTCATTACTAATAACATTTCTATCCTTCTTATCTTTATCGTTGATCTTATGACTTATTAGTCATTACTGATAGTATTTCTATCCTTCTTATCCTTATCCCTCCCTCAGGTGAGCGTCGGGTCGGTGGCAGCGGCGGGGGGAGATGCCTCGACCTACACTGTGGTTGGGACTTTTGTCGGTCCCTTTGATAACAGCAGCTGGTTCGTATGCTTTCCTCTCTTGCTGGTTCTCGCTCCTGTCTATCGGTCTGGCTATCTTCCTTTCTATCTTTTCTTTTCTTTTTTTGCTCTTGCTCTCGCTCGCTTGCTCGCTCTCTCTCGCTCTCTGGCTCTCTCTCGCTCTCTGGCTCTCTCTCGCTCTCTCTCGCTCTCTGGCTCTCTCTCGCTCTCTCGCTCTTTCGCTCTTTCGCTCTTTCTCGCTCTCTCGCTCTCTCGCTCTCTCTCTCGCTCTCTCGCTCTCTCTCGCTCTCTCTCTCTCTCTCTCTTTCTTTCTCTCTCTCTCTCTTATTTGGTGAAAGAAGCCCACTCTTGCCACACCTTGGATACCATCTTGCTACTAAACATCATGATTAGTTTATTAAAAGGATTGGCTTTATTCGTACTAGCCTTGGTAGTTTTTAATGAAACTCTCTGTCAACATGTTGGTGATATCACTGCCTAACTCCAACCCAGAAACCGTATCAAACTTAGGTCTTTATCCTCCAGAGGCAAACGAGCATATCACCTGAAAAAGATCCGGAAATAAAGCAATTAGTAAATAAAGTCTGTAGTAGTTCAGAAGGAACCCCTACTTATCTAGGGACTCTGTATTCTTTAATAAAATGCTTAATAAGGTAATAACTTAAAGGTGGGATGAGAGATTGTATGCATGAGAAGAATCGATGGACTCCACGACTCTCATGAGTAATGTGTGGAGGGAAATCAACAAGATTAAAAGTTATGCATAAAATGTAACTCCCTATTCTCATCCAGAAAGGGTAGCACTGTCTCTCGGTAAATGCTGCGAAAACTCCTCTCTCCATAATCTCCCATTATCCATACAGAGGTGCTTCCTTAAGTCAAAAAACAAAAATGGAATGGACTATCAGCGCCAACTTTAGATGAGGGCTGATGAATCATTCACTAGCCATGAACTTCTTACAGTCATTAAGACTAGCAAATCCACTGCACCTGGGAATAATAAAATCACTTATAACATCATCTGACTCCTTGCAAATGTACAGATAAATGGAAGAAATCCCTTTTTGATCTCTTCAACTTAACCTATACTGCTGACATCTTGCCTACTGCTCCCATTATTCCCATTGCAAAACCAGGATGCCCTGATGAGTCTAGACCAATTTCTCTGATATCCTGTCTGTCTAAAACCTGTGAAAGACTCATCTGCTTCACCAGATCAAGGATCAAATTCATCCATCAGTCTTTGGTTTCCAAAAGGGGAAAGGAACACAAATGTGTTTAGCACAGTACTCAGAAAGAAGTAACTGAAGTAATGCAGTCTTCTGACCTCATAGATTTCAAGGGAGCACTCTACAGAGCCTCCACTACTGCAATCCTCCATGAATTGACTCTCCTAGGAGTTATGGATAAAGGATCATTCATTTATAAAAAGAGCAAAAGTGTGTCACCAAGGCACCTAGAGTACAGTACTTACGGTAAACTAGAATCAGGCATCCCACAAGGAGGAGTTTTGTCCTCTTCGCTATTTAACATACCTATGTACCCTCTTTGCAAGCTTTGCCCTTTAGGCATATGTTTCTAATGATTGACAGCCCTGTACATAAGTAAGACCACAGCCACTGTTATATCACTGTTATATCATCCTACCCTGGCTTTTTGCAGGGTATGTACACTGTTGTGTAAATGATCTATTATCAGTCAAATCTCTCTCTCTTTCTCCCCGTCTCCCACAGCCCATTTCTCTCCCTCAACCTAAGTAATCGACATATACCTGACAACTACTGTCTCTACTCGACAGTTCACTCGACCCTTCCCTTTGCAGCTGCAGCGTGGATTTCACCTTCGACCCCCCCCTGTCTCGGCTCGCTACGTGCACGTCCGGCGCTACACCGCTCTAAATTTTAACCAGGATTATCTCATTATGAAGGAGGTCAAGGTTCTGAGCCCAGATTTCTAGTGCAAACGAAGTAGGAACGTAGGATACGGTATAGATACGTAGTATAATCTCACACACACACACACACACACACACACACACACACACACACACACACACACACACACACACACACACACACACACACACACACACACACACAATTGTACTAGTTGAAGAAAATTCACATATGCAATGACAATACCAGAACATTGAGCTTCATATTGTATTGCACGAGACAAATCATACATCAAGTAGCATCTGAAGGTCATTTTCCAAAGGGAGAAATGAGGAGACTAATCAAATGCCACATGAGTAGGTGTTCTGAGGTCACGTAATGTAACCGAACTATGTGTATTTCCTTTGTCACTATCATTACCAAATGACGGCCTTATTATGGTGCTGTGCATGCTGTAGATATTCATGTTGGACGGTTTACGTATTGTTTGTATCTTTATAATTATGTGCTCATATTCATCATGAGAAAATTTCGCAGGCTCCCATGAAAGTGCAGCTTGGGGCCATTTCTAGAGAGAGAGAGAGAGAGAGAGAGAGAGAGAGAGAGAGAGAGAGCGAGAGAGAGAGAGAGAGAGAGAGAGAGAGAGAGAGAGAGAGAGAGAGGGAGAGGGGGTAGGTTAGGAACACAACTGCCAGCAGATGTGAAGGTAGGGGTTGGGAGTACCGCTGCCATCAGATGTGAATGAGCGAGGGTGGCCTTGGTACAGCTGAAGGAAAGGGGTCTTGGACTGAGGGTTCCTCATGGAAGGTAGATCTAAGACCCCAAGAGAAGCTACATCTCCCCGGGTGCCGAGGGCGGAGCGGTGGCGAACTAGACCCAGTGTGTCGTTGTCTGTCTGCCATCTCTTTCTATCTGACGAGACATGTCCTTTTATGAGGCGGCTCCCGTCTTGGGCAGGTGCTTGTTTCTGCCAGCTGGAGTGTCAGATTCATTTGGCCGTAGCAAAAAGGGGTACGTTTTCAAGGCTTGCTCGAGGGGGAGATGTAGGTTATACAGGAGGCATTAGGTGAGCTAGGCTCGGGTGCGGAAAGTGTGAAGCCCCAGGAAGGTACAGCCTTTCTTTCAGTCATCGACAGATGTGTGGAGCAATATTGTTTACATTGCTTGGCCATGCAAAATTCAAATTCAAAACACTATATTCCATTAGTTACAGTGGGTATTCTCTTTGCATATATGGTATTTACAGTATGTTATAAGATTTTATAAACGGAGATGCTTGTGAAACAATTACACAGAACATAGATATCATAAGTAACTGAAATATCTGTATGGCTTGATGTTTAAACGCCTGATATCACTGATATTTCAGGTGTTCTTTCGCTTTTGTATTAAATGCCTTATGGTTGGAAATATTTCTAATATTTTCTGGTGACTGGTTCTTGATCACCAGTCTTCGGATTTGCATATATCTTGCCAAGGTTTCTGTATTAGATTATTTTTTGACATATGAGGAGTCATTTTGCCCTGTATAGACACGTTATGTTACATGTCTGCATAGGTGATAACCAATCGGGGTAATTTCATTGTATTTTATGGATTAGAATACCTGTGTCATAGTTTTATTTCGTTTGTACTTTTAGTCAGTTTAGTTTGTTTATACGGTGTGATGTGGTCATATTTATTTACATTTCCTAGAGCTACTCATGCTGCAAAGTTCTGTAGTTTTGAATCCTTTGTATTTGTGTTTTCTTGTGAAGCAAAATGTATTTAGATAGTGATGAATGATACTAAGTGCTATGTTAGTCTAACAGAAGTTATGTTTCTATGGCATTTTATTTTTCCTGTGATTTAAAGTATATCAGAGTGATCATTACTTTTCTGACTATGTCCGAAATGTCATTTTTCTATGTATACTCCTATTCTTTTACTATTCTGTTAAGTTTGATGTAACAAACTTGGAATTCTATAACTGTATCAATGGGTATTTTTAGAATGCTCTCACGGCTGCCCATAAAAATACAATTGAATTAAGTGTCATTCCATTCATATCAAAAAATTGTTTTGCTTCTAATAAGGTCTGTTTAGTTTTTCCTTTCAGTTCATTTACATTGTACAGATTTGATTATTCATTTCGTCTATATCACCGGTTTCTACACATATATATGTACACGTGCACACACACACACACACACACACACACACACACACACACACACACACACACACACACACACACACACATATATATATATGTGTGTGTGTGTGTGTGTGTGTGTGTGTGTGTGTGTGTGTGTGTGTGCGTGTGTGTGAGATGTATATACAGATTTGTATGTTTACATATATACATATACGCAAATATACATACATACATGTATATATATATATATATACATATATATATATATGTATATATATATATATGTATGTATGTATATATGTATACGTATATATATTTATATACATACACACATATTTAGATAAACACATACAATATATATATATATATATATATATGTGTGTGTGTGTGTGTGTGTGTGTGTGTGTGTGTGTGTGTGTGTGTGTGTGTGTGTGTGTGTGTGCATGTGAGTGTGTGTGTATGGACTCCACTGAACTGTTTTTTTTACATATTTTTATCTTTTTAAAGGCATATCAACAGAGCAAAATTTAGTGTCATAACAATTAGATCATAATGACTATCGATGAGTTCTCTGTTTCGGTAAATGTCGAGAATTCACTTAGCGGAAAGCAATAAGTTCGGTATTTTTAACATTTTGTCAGACGAGTCCTGGCTTCTGCCTCGTACACATGTATGTTAAGTGCTGGTATTTATGGTTGTGTTTTAGCCCATTCTTGCGCCATGGAGCTTTCCTTTTTCGCTTAAGAATAGAAGAAAAAGGAGTAGATGTATATTTGGAACGGTAGATCAAAACAACGGTGGGTGGTCAGTGACGTCACAGGCTAGAAAAGAAAAAATAACATAACGCAACAGAAAATGACAGACGATATAAAAAAAGAAAGAAAAAAAGAAGAAAAAAAGCAGTATTGTAATGCTTGATAAGTAGATGAACGTAATTATGGAATCCCAGCGTGTTGAATTGTGATGAGATGAGTCTTGGCCTCTGCCCTAAACATGGAGAAAGGGAAAAGTTGAGTAAATGTGGCGAACATTTAGTTATTTATTTAATGTGGAAAGGTATGAATGAGACGAATATCTTCACAATACAAGAGATGTATTTGACCGGTTTCGATTATATCTTCGTCAGAAATTCATACATTTCGGATAAGGATAAGGGAGAAGGATAAGGATATTTATATAACATAGGAGCTGATGAATCGCCTGATGACCGTGACCTCGCGCTCGTTGTACCCATAATTGCTGCCGCGACCTCGGATAGTTTGACTCTACCCGATGCGGTGTTTATACTTTTCTCTGTCGCGATGTATGCAGCTTCCATGACCTTCCTTAGTTATTTATTTAATTTTTCTAATAGCCTGTGGTTACAGTAATGTAAAGAGCCATAGATTGAGGGGATTTATTTATTATAGTAAAGTGTAAGAGAGGAAAATATGAAGATAAAAAGGAAGGGGGAACGATTATTTCATGTGAAAATAAAAACGGTAAGGTACTGGTAGAAGGTGAGGGGCGGGGAGGGGGAGGGGGAGGGTCGTCTCGCGCATGTTTTTATTTTGTTTTTCTTAATAATTATTGATTTATAATTAGCAGGGAAAGGGAGGGTATTGAGTTACCATTAGGTATGAATTAAGTGAATGAGAAAATGGCTTGTTTGTTTTTATTTGTTAACAGAATAAAATGCTAAAGGTTTTAGGTGTTTCTATGTCCATTGTACATCTTGGCACACACTCAACAGAGGAATTAAGTCAATCCCCCCCCCCCCATGTGCCTTAAGGCCGTTAAAGTCATGGGGAAGGCCAGATCAGCAGCATCTAGAGGTGTCATGGCGTCTGATTCTATATTTGGAAAAAAAAGCACGTGGGGTTTATTTTGATGACGTCACAAACGTTACGGATGCTTTGCGAATATGGTCGATCATTTTGGTCTTTTGAATTTTCAAAAAGGATAGAAAATAATGATTTTAATGGTTATATTTTCATTGAAATACATCATCAAAACATCCCTGTGAGATACCATGAAGCCTCCTCGAGTTGCTGCTGATCTAGCCTTCCCCTTAAAGTAATACTTGACAACTGTAAATCAAGCAAGATAAAATTGATTTTTTTTTTTTTCATGAATTCCTCTAAATCCGAATTTTCGAGTGGTGGCGGCACTTCCGGAGATTAATAAAGTCAAGTGTCATGATTGGCGTGAGACAGACATTTTGAAAGGATTGTGTGCTAATTCAGATATTTAAAAAATCGCAGACTTTTAAACTCCTGTAAATTTGATAAGAATACATTTAGACTGTGCATGCGAAATTATTTTATGACATATAAATATATGTGTATGAAAGATGGAATAATGCATTACCGCATTGATATATATATATATATATATATATATATATATATATATATGTGTGTGTGTGTGTGTGTATATATATGTGTGTGTGTGTGTGTGTGTGTGTGTGTGTGTGTGTGTGTATAAAATTCATATATATATATATATATATATAATATATATATATATATATATATATATATATATATATATATATATATATATATATATATATATATACACACACACACATACTTATGTGTATGTATATATATATATATATATATATATATATATATATATATATATACACATACATATATATTCTACCTTTGTTTTTTTTCACAATAGAATACCATTGTATTGATTTTATTTTCCTTTTGATCAGTCCTTTGCAGATATACTCTACTGATTATTCTTTCGATTGGCACACCGTATTGTACTATATAATATCCTAGATAGCTTTTGGTGTCTTGTGTTGGGTTGTGCTTTGTTGTAGATATCCAGTATAAGTACGGATATGTATGAAAATAACCGAGGTAGGAGGAGTGCA
>NC_091561.1:1760499-1762999 GCF_042767895.1 Penaeus vannamei | reverse complement strand
GAGATATTGGATAGTTGGCTTATGAAACGACCAAAACACAAATTTTCTTAATTTTCCTCAAGTCTTCTTTGTTTTTTTCATCTCGCTTCAGTTCTGAGCATCTGGTTAGGAAGAAATAAATGTAGGAATTAGTATTACACCGGAAAAAATGAAAATTCCCGAATATCTCACATAATGAATGACAATAAAAAAAGAAATCTGGTAAGAATGAGCAATAAAAAAAACAAACAAACAAAAAAAAAAACGAAAAATATAAGATAAAATTTACGAATGTCTCGCATTACGAGTTGAATAATAATAATAAAAAAAGAAAACTGAAAGGATTAAAGGAAAATTAAACATTTACGAATATATAACACCATAAAATGAAATGTGAAAAAAGGGAAAATGAAAACGAAAATGTACGAAGATCTGACATCATACTTCAAACTAACACACCCAGAAAACATTACCTTCTACAAGCTCACAATTATCTCAACAATGAACCAACACACTTCAAAATTACCTTCAGACCGTCGTTCTTTTCCTCCCAGTGCTTCCCCAAGGACTTCAGACGTACACCAGCACCTCCTTCACAATGATGAAGTCAGCGCCAGTAACTGTAGCTCTTTTGATGTGGACGTATTGGCCTTCCACACGGGACCCCGGGATGAAGTCGACGCTGCAGCTGGAGAGTACGGGGATAGGGGATTATGCTATGGGTGGGGGGGTGTGGGTGGTTATGGACGAACGACGTAGCCAGGAAGTGGGAACAAAGGAGGGACTTAGAGTGAGAGTGAGAGAGAGAGAGAGAGAGAGAGAGAGAGGAGAGAGAGAGAGAGAGGAGAAAGAGAGAGAGAGAGAGAGAGAGAGAGAGAGAGAGAGAGAGAGAGAGAGAGAGAGAGAGAGAGAGAGAGAGAGAGAGAGAGAGAGAGAGAGAGAGAAAAGAGAGAGAGAGAGAGAGAGAGAGAGAGAGAGAGAGAGAGAGAGAGAGAGAGAGAGAGAGAGAGAGAGAGAGAGAGAGAGTAAAAGAGACGTATAGAGTACCATACTCAATATACATCGACAAACAAAACAAAATAAGATACAGCACATACTGTCTCAAATAACGAGCCAAGGAAACCCCTCCTACATCAAATAATACCTTAGAAATTGACGTCACAAACCACCTCGTTAATTATAGCTCAGAACTTCACTAACCAGCCAGTGAATTATACCTCAGAACTTGACGTCACTAACCAGCTGGTGTTGTCATGCAGAACTTGACGTCACTAACCAGCTGGTGTTGTCATACAGAACTTGACGTCACTAACCAGCTGGTGTTGTCATACAGAACTTGACGTCACTAAGCAGCTGGTGTTGTCATACAGAACTTGACGTCACTAAGCAGCTGGTGTTGTCATACAGAACTTGACGTCACTAAGCAGCTGGTGTTGTCATACAGAACTTGACGTCACTAAGCAGCTGGTGTTGTCATACAGAACTTGACGTCACTAACCAGCTGGTGTTGTCATACGGAACTTGACGTCACTAATCAGCTGGTGTTGTCATACAGAACTTGACGTCACTAACCAGCTGGTGTTGTCATACAGAACTTGACGTCACTAACCAGCTGGTGTTGTCATACAGAACTTGACGTCACTAACCAGCTGGTGTTGTCATACAGAACTTGACGTCACTAACCAGCTGGTGTTGTCATACAGAACTTGACGTCACTAACCAGCTGGTGTTGTCATATGGTCCGACGTAGTAACCAAGGAACGTGAAACCAGGGGCATCCCATGACGCAGGTGGTTCCATCCCAACGCTTACCTGAAAAACAAAAAAACAAAAACAAAAACATACTTTGGTTGAAGGGTAATTGAGGGGGTGGGGGAGGGGGGGGGAGGTAGTTGAAGGGGGAGAATGGGATACCAGAATGAAATAGGAGAAAGAGAGCATTAGCACTTGGTATTTAATTTTAGACACGAGAAAGATTTGATTCACGCTAATTCACTAGAAATATTTGACAATAGTTCATGATGTTTCTACGCGTTGCTCATAGATGGCGCAGCATTCGTCGTGATCAAAATAAAAGAGACAAGGGGGGGGGGAGGAGAAAGGAAGGTGAAGGGAAGAAGGAGCTGGGAAGGGGAAGGGAAAGGAGAAGGGAAAGAGGAGAAAGGAAGGTGAAGGGGAAAGGAGAAGGGAGATAGGAGAAAGGAAGGGGAGGAGAAAGGGGAGCAGGGAAGAGGGAAAAAGAAAGATAAAGAAAGGGTAAGGGAAAGGGGAACTGGAAAAGGGAAGGGAAGAGAAAAGAAGTGGAAGAGAAATGGAAGGAAGGAAGGAGAAGGGGAAGGGAAGAAAGGAAGTGAAAGAGAAATGGAAGGAAGGAAAGAGAAGGGAAAGGAAGGGGAAGGAAGGAGAAGAAAGGAAGTGGAAGAGAAAGAAGGAAGGCAACAAGACAGTTTAGGGAAGGACTTATTGGTGAAACGTCTTTGGGTAAAGTTTAGGATTTCAATATCATCAGGGATGTTCCAAT
>NC_091561.1:1751854-1759999 GCF_042767895.1 Penaeus vannamei | reverse complement strand
ATATATATATATATATATATATATATATATATATATATATATATATATATATATATTTATATGTGTGTGTGTGTGTGTGTGTGTGTGTGTGTGTGTGTGTGTGTGTGTGTGTGTGTGTGTGTGTGTGTTTCCGCGCATATGCATATGTGCCTGCATATAAGGCGAGGGACTAGACGTTATTAAATCACAATTAGAAATAATTAGCAGATAACAAGTGCATCTGGCAAGCATGATTATGCTGATGTACTTGAGATAAGCCATCCCCTGACTGCACCCCCCCCTCCTCCCTCCTTTCCCCCTCCCTCTCCTCTTCCTCTGACTTGCCCTCCCCCTTCCCACTCCTCCCTTTTCCTTTCCTCTTCCCTTTCCCCTCCTCTCCCTCTTCCTTCTCCCCTTTCTCTCTTTCCAATTTCTGCTCTTCCTGTTCTCCTCCCTCCCTCTCCTCTTCCTGTTCATTCCCCTCTCCTCCCTCCTCTTCCTACTCCCTCTCTCTCACCCCCCCATTTTCTCCCTTCCCTCCCCTCTTCCCCACCTTTTCCTTCTCCCTCTTTTCCTCCCTCTCATCCTTATCCTCTTCCCTTTCCATTCCCACTCCTTCTCCTCCCACCCTCGCATCTACCCCTCCCCCCTCCTCCTTCCCCCTCCCTCTCCCCCTTTCCCCCACTCCCTCTTCCTCCTCCTTCCCTCTCCTCTCACTCTTCCCCCTCTTCCCTCCTTTTCCCCCTTTTTCCCTCCTCCTTCTTCCCCCCAAACCCCCTCCCTCTCACCCTTTTTCCCCCTCCTCCTCCCTTATCACCCCTCCTCCTTCTTCCCACCCCTCCCTCTCACCCTTCTCTCACCCTCTTCCTCCTTCCCCTCCTTTTCCCCTTCACTCCCTCTCCTCCACCCTTCCCTCCCCCTATCCACCCCTCCTCCGCCTCCCTCTCACCCCTCCCTCTCACCCTCCTCTTCCTCCCCTCCTCCCCCACCACCCATGCCCCCCAGTCCCGCCCACATGCAACAGAAGTACCCGGCTTTTGGCTTCAGAACAGACGCCCCCTCGGACACTCGGGTTTAAATTCTCTGCTCGAGTTTTTTTTTAAAGATATTTATTGCTCGATCTCCGTCCATTGCTCTTTATTGAGGGTTGGGAGGCTATAGATACGTAAAGAAATAGATATTTTTTTTCGTGTTTTTCTTTCTTTTTCGCGTTTTTTTTTCTTTGCTATTTTTCGCTTTTTTCTCTCTCTTTTTCGCGATTTTTCTTTATTATTTCTGTTCTTCCTGGCTCTTAGTTCTTGTTTTTTTTTTATTCTTCATCTCCCCCCCCCCCTTCTCTCTCTCTCTCTCTCTCTCTCTCTCTCTCTCTCTCTCTCTCTCTCTCTCTCTCTCTCTCTCCCTCTCCCTCTCTCTCTCTCTCTCTCTCTCTCTCTCTCTCTCTCTCTCTCTCTCTCTCTCTCTCTCTCTCTCTCTCTCTCTCTCTCTCTCTCTCTCCCTCTCTCTCTCTCTCTCCCTCCCTCTCTCTCCATTCCTCGCTCTCCCTCTCTCTCTCTCTCTCTCTCCCTCTCCATCCCTCTCACTCTATCAATAAATTCCACCTAAAGCCAATCAAAAGCCAATTAAAACCAACAGGATAACGTAGCACACAAGCACACAATTATTCTCCTTCCTTCACAATACCATACGTACCATAATACCATAATCCCACCTACCATAGTATCATGACACCTACCATAGCACCATAATCCCACCTACCATAGTACCATAATCCCACCTACCATAGTACCATAATCCCACCTACCATAGTACCATAATCCCGCCTACCATAGTACCATAATCCCACCTACCATAGTACCATAATCCCACCTACCATAGTACCATAATCCCACCTACCATAGTACCATAATCCCACCTACCATAGTACCATAATCCCACCTACCATAGTACCATAATCCCACCTACCATAGTACCATAATCCTACCTACCATAGTACTATAATTCCACCTACCATAGTACCATGACACCTACCCTTCTCAGAGACAGAAGAGAAAAAGAAAAATAGAAAATGTTCCCAAACCGCCATTTCCTGCAAAAGTAATTTTCATGGACCAAGAAGGATTTAAAAGATTTTTCTGCCTCAGGAGGTCACTCACTCGCGTCTTTGGTGCTGGTGACCCGGGGAAAATGAACAATCGGGGTCACTTTATGCTCCTGAGGTCAGCCGTGTTCTCGGCGCAACCCCTTGATTTGACCTTTTCTTGTTTTTTTCTTCCTTTTTTTTGGGGGGGGTCTTTTTTCACTTTTTCCTTTTTTTCTTCTTTTTGGTTAATGTTTTTTTTCTCTTATTTTTTTTCTTTTTTGTTTTTTTTTTCTCTTTGTATTCTGTTAATATGTTCTGTATTCTCGTCCTCTCTCACTCTCTCCTCTCTCTCTTTCTCTCTCTCTCTCTCTCTCTCTCTATATATATATATATATATATATATATATATATATATATATATATATATATATATATATATAATATATATATTATACATATATATATATATATATATATATATATATATATATATAGTGGAGAGAGAGAGAGAAAGAGAGAAAGAGAAAAAGAAAGAGAGAACGAGAAAGAGAGCGAAAGAAAGAGAAAGAGAAAGGGAAACAGACAGACAGATAGAGAGCGAGAGAGAGAGAGCCAGTGCAATCCATCTTGCAGGAGGAGAGAGACCCAGAGAAAACTGCGCTATCAGAGGCCAGAGGGACTTATCCATCTCAATGATCAACTTCACACGAGATGCAGCCTCCGGGGGGGGAGCAGGAGGCGGGGAAGATGCGCTCAGATGCTGGGAGGAGAAGGGGGATGGGGGAAGGGAGAGAGGAGAAGAGGGGAGGGGGGAAGGGTGGGAGGAGAAGAGGGAGGGGGTGAAGGGTGGGAGGAGAAGAGGGGAAGGGGGTGAAGGTGGGAGGAGAAGAGGAGAGGGGGTGAAGGGTGAGAGGAGAAGAGGGGGAGGGGGGGAAAGATGGGAGGAGAAGAGGAGAGGGGGGAAGGGTGGGAGGGAAATGGGAGGGGTGAATTGTGGGAGGGGGGAGGGGCTGAAGGGTGGAGGGGTGAATAGGTGAAGGGGGCAGAAGCGGTGCCGGGAGGGAGTGAAGGGTGGGAGGGGAAGAGGGGAGGGGGGTAGAGGAGGGGGTGAAGGGTTGGAGAGGAAGAGGGGAAGAGAAGGGAAGGGGGATGAACGGTGAGAGGGGAAGGGGGAGGGTGGTGAATTGTGGGAGGGAAAGGGGGGAGGGGGGTGAAAGGTGAGGATAAGGGGAATGGGTGTTATTATTATAATTTTTTCATTATTATCATTTTCATTGCTGTTGTTATTGTTTTTGTCATTATTGTTATTATTATTATTATTATTATTATTATTATTATTATTATTACTATCATTATTGTTGTTATTATTATTATCATTATTATTATTGTTAGTATTATGATTATTATTATATTTATCATTATTATCATTATCATTATTATTATTATCATTATTATTATTATGATTATCATCATTATTATTACTATTATTATCATATCTATCATTATTGGTATCTTTACGACTATCATTATCATTCTATTCTTACGCGATTTATATCCTTACCAAAATTACTTACCACTCCCCCCCCCCCCCCCCTAAAAAAAAGAATAATAAAAATAATTAAAGAAATGAATAAAAGATAAAATAAAAAAAAAAATGAAAAAAAATTATAGCTTTTACCATTCAGCTCGTCGACAGTTGCAAGATTCAGATGTGATAAGATAAGGCAATTAAAAAGGAAGTTGCGAAGGTGGTGTGTATTGCATGCATTTCCGAGAGAGAATTCCGGGACGCGTTATTTTCACCGTGTGTTGGCGGGTGAGACTGTGAGAGTAATGTTTACTCCGCTGGACGCTGTGTTTGTGTGTGTTTTCCGGGTGTGACGCGCGTGTTTGCGTGTGCGTGGATGTATTCTTGGGGGTAGACATGCATCGAGACAGGCATACATGAACATGCACGCAAGCACGTAGACACACACACACACACGCAAATACTCACACACACATTACTAATATTATTTACATTATTACTACTACATATTACTTAATAATACACACACACACACACACACACACACACACACACACACACACACACACACACACACACACACACACACACACACACACACACACACACATATATATATATATATATATATATATATATATATATATATATATGTATATATATATGTATATATATATATATATGTATATATATGTACATATATATATATATATATATATATATATATATATATATATATAATTCCCATAATAAATACACACACACACACACACACACACACACACACACACACACACACACACACACACACACACACACACACACACACACACACACATATATATATATATATATATATATATATATGTATGTATGTATGTATGTATGTATGTATGTATACACACACACACCTGTTTGTGAATAGATCAGTCTCCAATTCTATATTACAAATTGATTTGCTTGAACACTTTTTGAAAGCAGGAAAGTTCACGCAAGGATTAGTCACTCTGTTTGACCTCGTGCATGAGAGCGTGCATGATGTTTCTGCATGATTATTACAGGTAAAGTTTTCCTGCTTTGTGTTTAGCGTGGCGTGTGTCGGCGAAGTGTAGGAGTGTTTGTTTGTGATTGTGAAGTGTGTGAGTGTGTGTGTGTAAAATCGTGTGTGTGTGTGTGTGTGTTTAAATGTATGTGAGAGAGTGTGACTAAGGGAGAGATTGATTTAGAGAGAGTGAAAGAGAAGGAGAGAGAGAGAAAGGGGCAGAGAGAAAGAGAGAGTAAATTGGAGAGGCAGATACAGAGACAGAGAGAAAGAGAGAGACAGACAGAGAGAAAGAGAGAGACAGAGACAGAGAAAGAGAGAGACAGAGACAGAGACAGAGAGAAAGAGAGAGACAGAGACAGAGACAGAGAGAAAGAGAGAGACAGAGACAGAGAGAAAGAGAGAGACAGAGACAGAGAGAGAGGGACAGAGACAGAGACAGAGAGAGAGAGAGACAGAGAGAAAGAGAGAGACAGAGACAGAGAGAGAGAGACAGAGACAGACAGATAGACAGAGACAGAGACAGACAGATAGACAGAGACAGAGAGAGAGACAAAGAGAAAGAGACAGAGACAGAGACAGAGAGAAACAGAAACAGAGAGAAAGAGAGATATGTCCACATGTATCTGCGTTCGTGTGTACATCTTTTCTCTGCAGAATATCCACACCCAGTGGCTTGGCTATTCATTAACATTCCTTTACAATTCAGTAGTTCTCAATACGCTTTAATTAACTCTATCCTCCATTCCTATCGACCGACCGCTATCACTTCAATCAGATGAATAAAAAAAAAAAGATTAACGTTAAAGATTGAGATTTGGTTCAATTCGACATTCTAAACTGCAAGCGTGAACGGGGTGTGAAACCTCTGAATTTAACTCTTTTTTATGCCCCTCCTCGTCTGTTTCTTCCTCCTTCCTCCTCCTTCCTCCCTTTCTTCCTTTCCTCCTCCTCCTTCTTATTCATTCCTCCTTCCTTTCTCCTCCTCTTCCTCCTACTCTTCCTCCTCCTCCTCCTCCTCTCTCTCTCTTCATCCTTCTTCTTCATTCTTCATTTCTTCATTCCTCTTTCCCTTCTCCTCCTCTTCTCCTATCTCCTCTCCTTCACTTCCCCCCTCTCCCTTTCTCTCTTCCTCATCCTCATTCTCCTTTCTCCTTCTCCTCATCCTCCTTTTCCTCCCTCCTCCTCCTCTTCCTCCTACTCTTCCTCCTCTTCCTCATCCTCATCCTCCTTTCTCCTTCTCCTCCTCTCCTCCTCCTACTCTTCCTCTTCCTCCTACTCTTCCTCCTCCTCCTCCTCCTTCCTCCCTCCTCCTCCCTCCTCCATCCTCTCTTCGTCCTTTTCCTCCCTTCTTCATCCCTCCTTCCTCCTCCTCCTCCCCCTCCATCCATCCTTCCTTTGGCCTCCTCCTCCATCCTTCTCCTTTCCCTCTCTTCCCTTCCTCCTTTTTCCCCCCTTTTCACCCTTCCTTCCCCCTCCTTTCCTCCTCCTCCTCTCCCTCTCCACCCTCCTCCTCCTCCCCTCACCGACCCCCCCTCCTTTTCCTCCCTCTCCTCCTACCCCCTCCTCCCCTTTCCCCCCGCCTCACCACTCCCTCCCCCTCCCCCATCACCACTCCATCCCCCTCTCCCCCCCGTCTTTCAGTAGTATCGACGCCGTTTTATCATGCACGATGGTCGAAGATCCCTCCTCTTTTTTAGGTATGGATTTTCGTTCTAAACAGCTTTGACTCGGTCACTTAATTGCGCAAGACGGACGACATTGCCTCCGTAAAGTTTCTAAAGTATCGACATTTTAATACGGGCGTCAACTTCAGTGACTTGGCTCTCTCTCCTCCCTCCCTCTCCCCTCTCCTCTTCCTCCACCCTTCCCCCACCCTCCTCCTCCCCCTCCCCCACCTCCCCTTTGCTCTTAGCTCACTTCCTACTCCTCTTTCCCTCTCCCCTTCTCCCCTACCCCCACCTCTTCCCCTTCTCCCATACCCCTTTCCGCACCCTCCTCCCCTTTCCTCCTCCCCCTTCCTCCACCTCCTCTTCCCCCTACCCCCCCACCTCCCCTTTGCTTCTTAGCCCCACTTTTCCCTCCTTTCCCCCTTCTCCCACCCACCCCCCCCCTCTCTCCCCTTTCCTCCCTTTCTCTCCCTTTCCCCGTTTCCCCCACCCCTCCTCCTCCACTTTCCCTTCCCAGTCTCCCACCTCTCCTCTTCCTCCTCTAGCCCCACCTCCTCCTCCCCTTTGCTCTTAGCCCACCTTCCCCTCTCTCCCCTTCTCCTCCCACCCCCCCTCTCTCCCCTTTCCTCCCTTTCTCCCTTTCCGCACCTCCTCCTCCTCCACTTTCCTCTTACTCCACTTTCCCTCCTCCCCTTCCCTCTTTCCTCTTCCACTCCGCACTCCTTCCTTTCCCTCTCCCCCTTTCCCTCTCCCCTTTCTCCACTCTCCCCCCCTTTCCGCACATCCTCCCTCCACTTTCCTCTTACTCCACCCTTCCCCCTCCCTCCCCCTTCCCGCACCTTTCCCCCCCCCCCTTCCCTCCTTACTCCACACCTCCCCCCCTCCCTCCCTTCCCCTCTTTCCTCTTCTCCCCCTCCCACTCCCCTTTCCCTCGACTCCCCCTTCTCTCTCTCTCTCTCCTCCTCCTCTCTTTCATCTCATCTCTTCCAGCTCTCCCCCTTCCTTCCTCCCCTCCTTTCCTCCTCCCTTCTCATATCTCTCTCTCATTTTCCTGCTCTCCCCCTTCCCTCCTCCTCCTCTCTCCTCCTTCTCTCCTCCCTCTCTCCCCTCATTTCCCTGTCCTTCTTCTCCTCCTTCTCCTCTCCTCCTTCTCTCCTCCTTTTCCTCCCTCTCTCCTTCTCTCTCCTCATTTCCCTCTCCTTCTCTCCTCATTTCCCTCTCCTTCTCTCCTCCCTCTCTTCTCATTTCCCTCTCCTTCTCTCCTCGTTTCCCTCTCCTTCTCTCCTCTTTCTCCTCTCCTTCTCTCCTCATTTCCCTCCTTCTCTTCTCTTCTCCTTCTCTCCCCCTTCTCTCCTCATTTCCCTCTCCTTCTCTCCTCATTTCCCTCTTCTTCTCGCCTCCTTCTCTTCTCCTTCTCTTCTCCCTTTCTTCTCCTCCTTCTCTCCTCTAAATCTCTTTTCTTCACCGAAAGTTTGGAAATGATTCTCTTCTATATTTTTTTCTTCAGTAAATTGGATTTGTCTTTCCATTCTTTTATTTACCAGGATTAGTTTTTTTTGTTTTTTTTTTTGTTTTTTTTTTTCTTTTTTTTTGGGGGGGGGGTTACGATACGTTTGTGTGATGCTGATGATGATTATGATGATGAGGATGATAGTAATGATTATGGTGAGGATAATGATAATGATAATAGTAATGATTATGGTGAGGATAATGATAATGATAATAAAGATAATGATAATAGTAATGATTATTTTGAGGATAATGATAATGATAATAATGATTGTAATAATTATGATAAAAGTAATAATGATAATGATAGTAATAATGATAATAATGGTAATAATGA
>NC_091561.1:1736854-1739354 GCF_042767895.1 Penaeus vannamei | reverse complement strand
GGGAGAGGGGAGCGAGAGGGAGAGGGAGAGGGAGAGGGAGAGGGGCGGTGGGGAGGGAGGAGGAGGAGAGGGAGGGAGGGGAGAGGAGAAGGAGAAGGAGAAAGAGAGAGAGAAAGAGAAAGAAACAGAGAGAGAGAAACAGAGAGAGAGACGGACAGACACACACACACAGAAAGAGATAGAGAAAAAACATAGAGAAAGGTAAAGAGAATAGTAAAAAAATAAAATAAAACAATAAAAAGGCAAAAAAAAAAAAAAAAGAAACAGAAAGAAAGAACACAAAAACAAAAGGTATAGATGAACAGTGAACAAAAGAGTGACACACAGACACAGACAACCCTTCCCCTCCCCCTCCCCCCCCTCCTCCAGTTCCTCTTGCTCTCCCGACTCCATATTGCAAGATGGATGACTGGATGTCGTGTGAAAAGTGCAACAACAACAGAGGTGGTGCACGATAAGTTCATCCATGGGGGGAGGGGGGAGGGGGGAAGGAGGAGAGAGAGGGGAGGGGAGGATAGTGACATATGATTTTTATATGTCTGTTTGTTTGTTTTGTTAGGCCAAGTGTGTGTGCGTGTGTGTGTGTCTGCCTGTTTGTTTGTGTCTGGCTCTTTCTCTCTCTCTCTCTCTCTCTCTCTCTCTCTCTCTCTCTCTCTCTCTCTCTCTCTCTCTCTCTCTCTCCCTCTCCCTCTCCCTCTCCCTCTCCCTTTCCTTTCCCTCTCCCTTTCCCCTCCCTCTTCCTCTTCCTCTCCCTCTCTCTCTCTCTCCCTCTCTCTCTCTCTCTCTCTCTCTCTCTCTCTCTCTCCCTCCCTCCCTCCCTCTCTCTCTCTCTCTCTCTCTCTCTCCCTCCCTCCCTCCTCCCTCCCTCCCCCTCCCTCCCCCTCCCACTCCCCTCCCTCTCTTCCCCTCCATCCCTCTCCCTCCCCCTCCCTCTCTTTCCCACCCCCGCCCCTCACACACCCATACCTACATACCCATACACTCACACATACACATAATACATTCATCATTCATATACGAGTGCGTGCGTGCGTGCGTGCGTGCGTGACACCCCCTCCCTCCACCCCCCCCCCAGAGCAGACCAACGAATCCCCAACTCAGAGTGTTGCGTAATCCCTTGGTCTAGCGTCTTAAAGGATGTTGTATTGTAATTGTTTCCATGGTAACGGACGCGTGATTCAGACGCTGCTGTCTCATGCGGCTCGCGCGAGGGGCCTCTGACTCATCTTGGGTAACGTGTTGGTGTTTTCTGCTCGTTTGTGTGTTTGGTTTGGTTTGTTTTGTTTGTTTCTGTGTGTTTTTTGTTGTTTTTTTGTTCAGTTTCTGTGTTGTTGTTTTTTTTTTATTATTTTTTTTTATTGCGTGTTTTTTTATTTGTATTTTTTCTCTGTGTTTGTGTGTTTTTTTGTTTTTGTTTTGTTCAGTTTCTATGTTGTTGTTTTTTTATTATTGTCTTTCTTTTTTCTGGTTAATCTCTATGCGTTTTTATTTTTTTTTCTTTCATTTTGTTTTGTTTTTTTCTAGTTATTTTTTGTTTTTGTTTTCATCTATTTCTGGATTTGTCTATTTGTTCTTTTTTTCTCTTCTCTTCTCCTCTTTCTCTCACTTTTATTTTTTCTGCTTTCTCTCCTTAATGCTATTATTACTTATGTTTTGTTTTCTCTATTTTTCTCTCGTCTCGTCTTTTTCTGCTTTTTTTCTCCATTTTATTATTCCTTTTTTACTCCCTCTTCTTTTCATGTCTCGTCCACTTATTATTAGTTGTATTAAACGCTTATTTTTCAACTTCTCGTCTCCTTCTTGAGTCACGTTTCACTGAAGTGTTTCCTCTCTCTCTTTCTTTATCTGTCTCTGTCTGTCTGTCTGTCTCTCTCTCTTTCTCTCTCTCTCTCTCTCTCTCTCTCTCTCTCTCTCTCTCTCTCTCTCTCTCTCTCTCTCTCTCTCTCTCTCTCTCTCTCTCTCTCTCCCTCTCTCCCTCTCTCTCTCTCTCTCTCTCTCTCTCTCTCTCTCTCTCTCTCTCTCTATCTCTCTCTCTCTCTCTCTATCTCTCTCTATCCCTCTCTATCCCTCTCTCTCTCTCCCTATCTCCCTCTCTCCCTCTCTCTCTCTCCCTCTCTCTCTCTCTCTCTCTCTCTCTCTCTCTCTCTCTCTCTCTCTCTCTCTCTCTCTCTCTCTCTCTCTCTCTCTCTCTCTCTCTCTCTCTCTCTCCCTCTTTCCATCTTTCCCTCTCTCCCTCTCTCCCTCTCTCTCCCTCCTCCCTCCTCCCTCCCCCCTCCTTCCATCCTTCCCTTTATATATATATCAAAGAAAGATTTCTCGAAAGGAAAAGCAGACAGGAATAGGAAGAAATAAGGAGAAGCAGGAATAGCAGTAATCAGATTAGCATAAGAAATTCAGAATGATAAACAGGCCAGTAAATCGATCAGTGAAGGAATAAGTAGATTAGTAGATATAGATAGACGGGCTTAGGCGTACACACACACGCACATATGTGTGTATG
>NC_091561.1:1726854-1729354 GCF_042767895.1 Penaeus vannamei | reverse complement strand
TTGTTTATACGCGGGGTCCTTACACGATGTTTGGGTCTCTTTCCTTTATCTTGTGTCGTCTTCTTTAATCTCAGAAGATATTCTCCTGTCTCTGTTCTGCTAATTCCGTAAGGTTATCTCGTGTTTAAGTGTAGGAGTGTTTAGATAAGGAAACGGTGTTGGTGCCTGAAAGAGAATATTTATTTTATCAATATTTTTTTTCATGTTCTTTACATGCGCGATCCCTTTTGTAGTTGCTTCCGTGTAAAATGCATTGAATTCAATTTAATTTCGCTGAGGTTTTTGCTACATTACAAGGAGAGGTGATCAGATATTTATGCAGAAAATTTAAAATGAAAGTTGCTGGAGTGTGTTAGCATAAATGTGATATTTTATTATTCACTCGGAAAAGGTGTGTTTATATTGAGTATAAAATCAAATGAACTGATAGAAGAGAAATATTACTGATTTTAAACTGGAATTTGGAATATTGTAAAATATCGGGATATATTCATAAAGGGGAATGGAATTTACTATAATAATGTTTTCAAAAACAAATGAAATGTTATCATTTAGTATGACAGGAACAATGATGATATTAGTCATAATAATGATCAATTTATCAAAACATTATATTGACAATAATGTTATTTTAAAGATGATAATATGCCAATGTTAAAAGAACTGTTCATAACAAGCTAGTGGCAACAACGATGTATGTATATGTATATACATGTACATATGTATGTATGTATATATATATATATATATATATATATATATATATATATATATATATATATATATAGAGAGAGAGAGAGAGAGAGAGAGAGAGAGAGAGAGAGAGAGACAGACAGAGAGAGAGACAGACAGACAGAGACAGAGACAGAGAGAGATAGAGAGAGAAAGGGGGAGAGAGAGAGAGAGAGACAGAGGCAGAGAAAGGAAGAGAGAGGGAGAGAGAAAGGGAAAGAGAGAGAGAGAAAAAGGGGGAGGGAGAGAGAGACAGAGAGACAGACAGACAGATACAGAAACAGAGAAAGGGAGAGAGAGAGAGAGAGAGAAAGGGAGGAGGAAGGCGGCATAAGGAGAAAAAATAAACAGATAGAGAGAAAGATCGAGATAGATAGATGCAGATGTGTAATGTGTTAGATATACTTGCTGATCTATAAGGGAAAAAGCCGTATGTTCGGACAGACAGTGTATATGATACTGAGTTTCGCCTTTACGACCTTCTGCTACAACGAGGCGGTCCCAATAGTCAAACCTAAAACCTTAAATGGGTAGTTTTCGAGTCCAACTTGCGGGCAGAGAATTTCTCTTTTGTAACAATATATATATATATATATATATATATATATATATATATATATATATATATATATATATATGTATGTATGTATGTATATATATATATTTATTTATCTCTCTCTCTTTCTCTCTCTTTTCGTCTGTGTCTCCATTTCTTTCTTTCTTTTTTCTCTCTCTTTTTGTCTCTATTTCTTTCTTAATTTCTCTCTTTCTCTTTCTCTTATTCTCTCTCTCTCTCTCTCTCTCTCTCTCTCTCTCTCTCTCTCTCTTTAGAGTAATGATGGTGTTGATGAAAATGAAAATAATGATAATGATGATAAAAATAATAATGGTAATACCAATTGTAAAACTGTTAACAATAATAATAACAATGACAGTAATTAGAACGACAATCATATTAATTAAATTAAGTAATAATAACGAAAACTAAACCACGCGAATCAATGAAGAACTTCCGAGAAAAATAATAATAATAATAATAATAAGACAAGATAATAATAAGACAGGCAAAGTAAGAGAACTTCTCACCTCATTATTCTCATGAGGAAATGGCCTCGTTATGGTCTGGTATTTAGCGGAACTGTTTAAATGCGTGACGTCATGAACACCTTAATATTTTTTTTTTCTTACAGATCTTTTTCTTTTCAGTATTTCGTTCGATGATTGCTATGGTGGGGTGGAGGAAGTGATGATAATGGTAGTTATGATGGTGATGATCATGATTTTTAATATTATTATTGTTATTCTCTCTCTCTCTCTCTTTCTCTCTTTCTTTCTCTCTTTATTTCTCTCTCTTTCTCTCTCGCTCTCTCTCTCGCTCTCTCTATCTATCTATCTATCTCTTTCTCTCTCTATCTCTCTCTCTCTATCTATCTATCTATCTATCTATCTATCTAACTCTCTCTCTCTCTCTCTCTCTCTCCTTCTCTCTCTCTCTCTCTCTTTCTCTTTCTCTTATTCTCTCTCTCTCTCTCTCTCTCTCTCTCTCTCTCGCTTAACAGTAATGGTGGTGTTGATGAAAATGAAAATAATGATAATGATGATAATGATAGTGGTAATACCAATTGTAAAACTGTTAACAATAAAAATAACAATGACAGTAATTAAAACGACAATCATATTAATTAAAGTAAGTAATAATAACGAAAACTAAACCACGCGAATCAGTGAAGAACTTCCGAGAAAAAAATAATGATAATAAGACAGGCAA
>NC_091561.1:1716854-1724354 GCF_042767895.1 Penaeus vannamei | reverse complement strand
CTTCTTCCTCTTACACCACTTCATCTTTTCCTTTCTTCTTGCATCATTTCTTCTTTTCTTCTCTCTTCCTCCTCTCCCTCTTTCCTCTCTTCTCCCTTCTTCCTTTTATACCTCATCTTTTCCCTTCTTCTTGAACCTGTTATCTTCTCTCTTCCTCCTCTTCCTCTCTCCTCTCTTCCTTCCCTCTTCCTCTCCCCCTTTTCTTACATCATGTTTTAATTGGCTGCGCTGTTAACTAATCCGATGCTCTCATTTCCCATTCATCGTCTACTTCCTGTTTCCCATCGCTAGGTGGTCGAGGCATAAGCACCTGTAATTGGTACCTGTGCTCTACCTGGTGCTCTTTAGGTAACACTGACTTTATTCCGTATTAATTGCTGGAGGGAATGTAGCGAGTTGCACTTGGCTGTGTTGGAAGGGTCTGTGTATGTTTTTTTTATTTTTTTATTATTATTATTATTATTCTATCTCTCTTTCCTTCTTTCTTTTTTTCTTTATCTCTCTCTCTCTTCTCTTTTCTCTTCTCTTCTCTTCTCTTCTCTTCTTCTTCTCTTCTTCTCTTCTCTCCTTCTCTTCTTCTCTCCTCCTCCTCCTCCTCCTCTCCCTCCTCTCTTCCTCTCTCTCTCCTCTCCTCTCTCTCTCTCTCTCTCTCTCTCTCTCTCTCTCTCTCTCTCTCTCTCTCTCTCTCTCTCTCTCTCTCTCTCTCTCTCTCTCTCTCTCTCTCTCTCTCTCTCTCTCTCTCTCTCTCTCTCTCTCTCTCTCTCTCTCTCTCTCTCTCTCTCTCTCTCTCTCTCTCTCTCCTTCTCTCTCTCTCTCTCTCTCTCTCTCTCTCTCTCTCTCTCTCTCTCTCTCTCTCTCTCTCTCTCTCTCTCTCTCTCTCTCTCTCTCTCTCTCTCTCTCTCTCTCTCTCTCTCTCTCTCTCTCTCTCTTGGATTTTACACGAAAGAGAGAGAGATCTTGAGTGAACATGTCCTGCTATGTGCCGTCCTTATTCAGACGAAAAAGATGATATAAACAAACTCATCTTTTCCAGTTGTTTGTATTGTTCAAAATTCTGTTGTTGGTGAATCCTTATTTTTTTTATAGACTTTTGATGCCAATTTCCGCATTCATTGACACAGATCGCCTGCCTGGTTTCCAAACTTATTTTTGAAGTGTTTTGTTTTCCGGGTGTAAGCAGAAGGGGTGTTGGTACATCCAGGTGTATTATTGTTGTTGTTGTTGTAGCCATTATTATTTTTGTTGGTGTTGTTATTATTTTTGCTTTTATTATTGTTGTTGTTATTATATTTGTTATTATTATTATTATCACTATTATCATTATTATTATTATTATTGTTATTATCATTATCATTGCTATTGTTATTATTATTATTATTATCATTTATATTATTATTATCGTTATTATTATTGGTGTTATTATTATTATTGTTATTATTATTATTATTATTATTACTTTTACCATTATTATTTCTATTATTATTATAATTATCATCATTATTATTAATATTGTTATTGTTGTTGTTACTATTATTGTTATTATTGTTCTTCATCTTCTTCTCCTCCTCCTCCTCCTCCTCCTCCTCCTCCTCCTATTTCTTCTCCTCCTCCTACTTTTCCTACTTCCTCCTCCTCCCTCCCCTTTCCTCCTCCTTCCCCCCTCCCTCCCTCCATCCATCTTCTTCCTCCTCCTCCTCCACCCCCTCCTATTCCCCCATCCTCCTCCCTCCCTCCCTCCCTCCTCCTCCTTCCCCTCCCCCTCCCTCCATCTTCTTCCTCCTCCTCCTCCCCTCCCTCCCCTCCCTCCTTTTCCCCTCCTCCCTCCCTCCCTCCCTCCTCCTCCCCCTCCCTCCCCCTCCTCCCTCCCTTCTCCCCTCCATCTTCCTCCCTCCTCCTCCCTCCCTCCTCCCCCTCCTTTCCCTCCCTCACTCCCTATCTCCCTCCCTCCTCCTTCCTCCTCATCCCTCCCTCCCTCCCCCTCCCCTCCCTCCATCTTCTTCCTCCTTCCTCCTCCCCTCCCCTCCCTCCCTCCCTCCATCTTCTTCTTCTTCCTCCTCCTCCTTCCTACCCCCTCCCTCCTCCTCACCTCCTTCCCCCTCCCCTTCCCCCTCCCTCCATCTTCTTCCTCCTTCCTCCTTCCTCCTCACCTCCTTCCCCATGGCCAAGCCCTCCCGCTGCTGTCTGCGGTTCATTAAAGGGGTTATCTCGTGCACCTTTTCCCTCTCCCCATTTCATCTCCTCTCGGGGAGATTTTGTCTCTCTCGATCTCTATTGATTCCCAAGATGGATGGTTTCCTTGCGAGAGATGCTGGGGTGGTGACCGTCAGGGCAGCGGCTGGGATTTGTTTTTGTTTTTTGGTTGTGGTATTCGTGACTTGGGGGGGCGGGGGTGGGGGGGTGGGGGGAAGGGATGGGGGGGTTAGGGTATCTTTGCCATGATGGGTTTGGTTGGGTTGGAGTGTGTGTGTTTGTATATTTGTATGTCTATCTCTGTCTCTGTCTCTTTCTGTTTCTCTCTCTCTCTCTCTTCCTCTCCCCGTATCTTTCTCTATCCCTCTCTCTCTCTCTCTCTCTCTCTCTCTCTCTCTCTCTCTCTCTCTCTCTCTCTCTCTCTCTCTCTCTCTCTCTCTCTCTCTCTCTCTCTCTCTCTCTCTCTCTCTCTCTCTCTCCCCCTCTCCCTCTCCCTCTCCCTCTCCCTCTCCCTCTCCCTCTCCCTCTCTCACTCACTCACTTTATCTCTATTTCCTTTCTCTCTGTTTCTTATTATCATTAATGATAATATGATCTTCTCCTATCCGTTCCATTATAGAACAGGCTTACACATTTTTTTTTTTATTATTACTCTAGAATAACATACTTTATAAAACAGCGGAATGCCCGTAATCACTACATTAATTACAATAATCATCCATTAATTTCATCATTGTCATCATCAACGTCTCCACAATTGCTCTTCCTAAACACGCTAATGCATACATTTCACACTTTGTCAACCAGATGTAATGTGCTTCTTCTTCCTCCTACTCCTCCTACTCCCCCTCCTCCTCCTCTTCTTCTTCTTCTTCCTCCTCCTCTTCTTCTTCCCTCTCCTCCTCTTCTTCTTCTTCTCCTCCTCTTCCTCCCTCCTCCCTCCCCCTTCTTCTCCTCCTCCTCCTCCTCCTCCTCCTCTTACCCCTACTCCTCCTCTTCCCCCTCTCCTCCCTCTCCCTCCTCCTCCTCCTCCTCCTACAGTGTACATATGCTGTACAAGTTCCACCTCCCACGTGCAGAGGAAGGGGCCAGTTTGCCGGCACGAACACTGCAACAGAGGCTAAGACTCACCACAACAACATCACACTCTCACTGTACACAAAATGCACCCCTCAGATGATAAGAACAATACTCTAAAATATACGTCAAGTTTACTCTACAACGTCATTCTCACTATATTATGTACGTCACTTTCACCATACAACAGACAACGTCCTCACAACACGGTATATGAATTGCTTACACTGTGCGAGGCGCGGTATCACAATACAACGAATATCACAATACAATCATCGTATCACTATACAATATAAACGTATCCTTCTCACCATAGTAAGCACATCACTCACTATACACAATACTCAAAGGCTGAATCCTGCCCCATCGGCCACTATACTGGCGCGTCAATTGCGAAAACTTTGCAATTGCCAAAAGAGCAATTAAAAGCAGTTTCGAGTTGTGAACGATAACCTCTGTGCAAATTTCTCTTTTACCAATAACAGTTAAGGATACCAGAGTTACCAGGTAGGGTTACCAGACAGGGTTACCAAATAAGGTTGTCAAGCAGAGTTACCTAATAAAATTACTAGACAGGGATCCTAAACTGAGTTATTAATCAGGGTTGCCAAATAAAGTTACTAATCAGGGTTGCCAAATAAAGTTACTAATCAGGGTTGCCAAATAAAGTAATCGAAACAGGATTACCAGACGGGGTACCAAATGAAGTTACCAAAAGGGTTACCAAACAAAATTACCAGACAGGAATACCAGAGTTGCCAGGCCGTCCAATGTATGCCTACTTCAGATACATCCTCTATTATAACCCTCCTCTTAACCGTAACGAACATCCTGTGGCTTTACGAACGTCTGTGTTTGTTTGTCGCGATTTATGCCCCGCTTTTATGCTGTTGAATTGCTGTTGTGTTTGCTGTATTGATTGTAATTGTTACTGATACGTCGAAGCCGTGAGTGCTTTTATATTTAATTTATGTTTTCTTACTCTAAAAATATCTTCGGTTTTTGGATTAGGTCTTGAAGTATATCCTAATGGTATGCCGGGGAAAGAGGTTATTTTTGCAAGCCATTATTTTTGCAAGGCGTTCTTTATTTGCAAAGTATTATTTTCGTCACCAACGCATGCAAACCCGCCTACGAGACGCGTGGTGCAAAGTTGCAACTAAGTCATTTTGCAAATCTAAAAATCGTTTGACAATTGGCACGTACATACCCCCCCACCCCCCCGTATATGCGCTTTCGGTCAAGTTGTCAAGTACCGTAAGTAAACAAGCACAAAATGCGAAAACGAGTCTGTGTGTAAATCATTTTGTGAGTCAAACACAAATTTGATATTAACTGTGAAGAATGGAATATATCCTGCAGTCTGTTTTGTTGTCTTACCCTTTCTTATTACTTTTTTGTTGTTGTTGTTCTCTTTCTTTCGTAGGTATTAAGTATGGTTCTCTCTTTTTCTCTTTCTTTTCTCTCTCTCTCTCTCTCTCTCTCTCTCTCTCTCTCTCTCTCTCTCTCTCTCTCTCTCTCTCTCTCTCTCTCTATCTATCTGTCTGTGTGTGTGTGTGTGTTTGTGTGTCTTCCCACTCTCTTCTCGCTCCTGTCCTTGAAGTCCTGTCGTGTGCAGGATAAGAAATTCACAAGAAACACTGATTTTCCATCTCACTCTGATGGCCATATGGGCTACGGATACCTCGCTCGATTTTCCTCTCTCTCTCTCTCTATCTATCTGTCTATCTATCTATCTATCTATCGCTCTCTCCCTCTCTCTCTCTCTCTCTCTCTCTCTCTCTCTCTCTCTCTCTCTCTCTCTTTCTCTCTCTTTCTCTTTCTCTCCCTCTCCCTCTCCCTCTCTCCCTCTCCCTCTCCCTCCCTCTCTCCCTCTCCCTCTCCCTCTCTCTCTCTCTCTCTCTCTCTCTCTCTCTCTCTCTCTCTCTCTCTCTCTCTCTCTCTCTCTCTCTCTCTCTCTCTCTCTCTCCCTCTCCCTCTCCCTCTCCCTCTCTCTCTCTCTCTCCCTCTCTCTCTCTCTCTTCCCTCATTCTAGAGCAGTGGTTCTTAACCTCTAGGTCGCAACCCCTTCCAATATCCCCCCCCTCCCATTATATACCTGTTCAAAATGTTATCAAAGTATTAATCCTTTTTATGGAATACCAAAGTCATCATTCATGACCAAGCAAATCATAAATATGTCGACTATTTATAAGAAAACGGTTTTTACAAGTACATGGATTTTCGAAATTGACCAAATATAAAAATTTTGATGTCGAATTTAGCTGAATTTTATCTATAGTACCTACCTTTAATTATCTCTCACATATCGATCAATTGGGATCTCTCTAAGTACTGTTCTCGTCTAATAGCTGTTGGAACCGTTATACTGTCCATAACTAGTAATAACTGGATCTCAAAAGACGACGAGTTTTTTTGTTTTTGTTTTTTCGTTTTGTACTGAAGCCTTTATCTCTATTTCCTTTTTACGTTTTTTTATTCTTGTTACGTTTCCCATGTATCATTGTTGTTTATCTATTTTTTGCATTGCATGGTCTCATCTCTATCTTTATCATTATTATTGATTTATCGTTAGTATGTTTTTTTTTTTTTCTTTCTTTCTTTCTTTTTCTTTCTTTCTCTCTCTCTCTCTCTCTCTCTCTCTCTCTCTCTCTCTCTCTCTCTCTCTCTCTCTCTCTCTCTCTCTCTCTCTTTTTTTATCTCACGCATTTTCGTTTTACCTGAATTATTTCTATTATTCATATTTTTCGTTGGAAATAACAAGGTTTTTAATCTTTTCCTTATCGTACTAAAGACAAGACAAGAAAAAAAAATTATATATATATATATATATATATATATATATATATATATATATATATATATATATATATATATATATATATATATCGCTCTTAGCTCCGTTAAATGAAAGAAAAAAAAAGAAAAAGAAGAAAAAAAAAATGGAAACCAAATTTGCCATCAGTCAATACATCGAAGTGCGGTTTGGTTTGTACTTTTTTTCCCCTTTTTATTTATATATATATTTTTCCCTCCGCTTTTAAAGGTAAATCAATAGGCTCTGAATGCAACTTTGTTACCACTGTTGCAACGTTGGTATTTTAACCTTTGTGTTGGTGGTGGTGGTGGGGGGGAGGGGAGGGAAGGGGGGGGGGTGTACTAGGGGAATTCGGAAGGTAAAGAGATGAATAAGGGAATGAATACATGGATAAATGATGGGTAGATAGATGGATAGGTAAGAGGTAAAGATATTAATAAGTGAATAAGTGAATGAATACATGGATAAATAGTGGGTAAATAGATGGATAGGTAAATGAATAGACAAAGAGACAAAGGCGGAGATTGTGACAGAGAGAGAGAAGGAGAAAGAGAGAAAAAGCCGGAGACAGTAATAGAGAGAGGAGAAAGATAGTAGAAGTAGAGAGAGAGAGAGAAGGAGAATGACAGAGAGAGGGAAGGAGAAAGACAGAAAAAGAGAAAAAGAAAGACAGAGAGAGAGACAAAACCACAAAGAAACGGAGAGAGAGAGAGAGAGAGAGAGAGACACAAAACCACAGAGACACGGAGAGAGAGAGACAGACAGACAGACAGAGAGAGAGAGCGAGCCCTGAGAAGCGCGTTCGACCCCTAACTCTTTAACACGCCTCTTTAAGAAAGAAATCGCAGACTGGAGGAATGGAGTCGTCGTCAGTTCTCCCGGGGAAGAAGGACATAACTTCCGGAGGTGGTCAAGGATTCGAAGGAAAGGGGGGGGGGGAGGGGGGAAGGGGGGAAGATAAGACGGAACTTCTTGACCTTTTTGTCCGAGTGTGTTCAGCTGGGACACTTGTTGATGTTCTCCTTGGGCCGATGACAAGGGTGTCGCCAGGAGATTCGGTTCCTTTGTGTCTGTCTCGCTGTCTGTCTTTCTGTTTGTTTGTTTTTCTGTCTGTGTCTCTCTGTCTGGCTTTGTCTCTCTGTTTGTCTGTGTCTCTCCGTCTGTCTTTCTTCGTACTCTCTATAAATCTATAATTTATCTATTTGTCTGTCTCTTGTCTGTAACTGTAACTCACTCTTACTCTCTCTCTCTCTCTCTCTCCCTCTCCCTCCCTCCCTTTCTCTCTCCCTTTCTCTCTCTCTCTCTCTCTCTCTCTCTCTCTCTCTCTCTCTCTCTCTCTCTCTCTCTCTCTCTCTCTCTCTCTCTCTCTCTCTCTCTCTCTCTCTCTCTCTCTCTCTCCCTCTCCCTCTCGCTCT
>NC_091561.1:1709354-1711854 GCF_042767895.1 Penaeus vannamei | reverse complement strand
TATTATTATGATGATGATGATAAATGTCATAGTAATGGTAGTTATGATAGTAGTTGTTGTAGTAGTAATGATAATGATGATGGCAATGATAATAATGACGATGATGATGATGATGATGGTAAGGATAATCATAGTCATAACAATAATAATGATAATGATAATAATAATAACAATAATAATGATAATAATGACCACATTGATAAAAATGATTATGAAAATAACGATAGTAATAGCAATAATGATAATGATAGTAATATTCAATACTACTTTATATCTCTTAAAGATTGTATTACGTAACCTACTTTACGTAAGAAAAGAATATCGTTCCTTCTTTCCAATCATCTCTCCTCAAAAAAAAAATAAATAATAATAATAAATAAATAAATAAATAAAAATAGCCCTCCTGTGACAAAGAATCGAGAGCTTTCATGCATAAAGTCCTAATTCATTCGAGAATTGAATCGACTTCCACAACGCCCTCTCGTGCTCGTCCGACTAACAACCCTAACGACCACAACGACCCTCGTTTGAAATGAACAGCCTTTGTGGTCCATTAACGCGAGAGGTTTGTAGGAATGGTCGATACGTGGGCGGCGTCGATACGTGGGCGGCGTGTGAGCTCTGTCAAGCGCCGTAAAAGCTGCCACGATGATTTACGAGTTGTGTTTATGCGTGTCTCAGGTCGCGTCTTGGAGGATTGGTGGGTCTGCTCGCCCTCGCCCTCGCTCTCGCCCTCGCCCTCGCTCTCGCCCTCCCCCTCGCCCTCGCCCTCGCTCTCGCCCTCCCCCTCCCCCTCGCCCTCGCCCTCGCCCTCGCCCGCTGCTAAAGAGGTGGGCGTGAGTGCCCGCCATTCAGGGGCGAGGCGGGAGGGGGACCGCTTCTGAAGGGCGCGCGGGGGGATGGGGGGCGTGGCTGCGTGTCATGTATGTGTATGAAGTACATGTGTATGTATATGTGTATATATATGTATATATGTGTGTATATATATATATATATATATATATATATATATATATATATATATATATATATATATATGCATGTATATACATATGAATATATATATATACACACATACATATATGTATATATATATGTGTCTGTTTGTGTGTGTGTGTGAGAGAGAGAGAGAGAGAGAGAGAGAGAGAGAGAGAGAGAGAGAGAGAGAGAGAGAGAGAGAGATATGGAGAGAGGGGAAGAGACAGATAGACAGACAGAAAAAGCCATACACAAAACAAACATACCTATACATAAAAAAAAAAAACGTAGATCAAGAACATCGGGAAAAAATCCAATTAAAAGAGAAATAAAAAGATGGTTTAGAGAGAGTTAGAAAAAAACAGTCGAGGCAGACATAATGCGACGAAAGAGCGGGAACAAGATTCATAATTTGTAAACTTTCTGTGGCTTTCCAGAGCAAAGTGTCTGTGCAACAATTTCTTAACGGGATCATATGCTTCTTGTCTTTTCTTTTATCTAAATGGAAAATTGAATAAATGTGGCTAATTGATGCCACCTTAGGATGAAATTAGGAGCAGGTCGTTTTATTTGTTGTTGTTGTTATTGTTTATTTATTAAGGATCTCATTTTTATCGGTACTTGTAGGAATACGAACGTAAATGTAACATAGCATGGTGATTGTCATTAGTTTTGGTATAGAGATTATAAAGGTATTGCCAATTGCTGCTTTGATGTCATTAATATAACCATTACATCTATTTTGATCATGAGAGTAAAATAGATAATAATTTTTAAAAAATAGAAAAAAAGTTCGGTACTCGCTCTATTACGATTATTGTTCGTATCAAACACCTGTCTCTCGTTGTTAACTTCGCAAATGACTTTAGCGAGCGTGAACGATAATAAAAGCGAAGCCATTGTGAGATCTCTAAATAAGAATTTGTCCGAATAGCGTAGTTTACAAAAGGCAAATTGTCTTAACCCCGCGCCCACTCGCCAGGTGTTGCCAGCGCCAGGGTTGTTGGCCATTTTTACGAGCGCGAATTTTGCTAACTCGGAACATAAGGTCTAGAATTTCCTCTTAAAAATTTGCAGAGGACTTTAATTCAAGGGATTGAAATATTCGCCCATATGATTAAATTTATGGCAAGAGGTCGGCAATCACGGAGGGTGTTGCCGACGCATGATCGCGGCATTAATTTCTTTTACTGCCAACTTGAGGTTACGGAGAAAATCACATAAACAGATTTTGGGTGTTTTATTCCCCTTCTTTATCTCATTACAACACCCCCATGAAAAAAAAACATGATGATAAAATAGAATATAAATTAGCTGATGTTTTCATTATCGCAGCGCGCTTATTATGACATAATTTATTCGTCTCCATTAAACCATCATCATAATTTCTCGCGCCGAAGACGAAGCCAGAGCCGCCAGCGCCAGATTTTCACTGCGTTTTTTCCTAATATTTTTCTTCGACATTTTCAGCTTTGCCAAATTACGAAAAGTAAAAAATATTTTTTTTTTAGTTATTGTATCG
>NC_091561.1:1691854-1696854 GCF_042767895.1 Penaeus vannamei | reverse complement strand
CCCACCCCCACTTCTGCTCTTGTGTGTGAGTTATACTGGGTAGGGAGTGGGGTGGGGGTGGGGGTGGGGTTGGTGGGTAGGGGGGGGAGGAGGGAAGGAGAGGGGTTTAATGAGGACTGGAGGGAAGGAAGGGAAATGAGGGAAGGTGAGGGAGGGAGGGAAGGAAATGAGGGAAGATGAGGGAGGGAGGGAAGGGAAGGAAACGGAGGGAAAGGTAGGATAATGAGGTGAAGGGTAGGGTGGAGAGAGGTTTGAAGGAGGAAAGGTAAGTCAGAGAGGGAGAAACTAAGTATGGGTGTGAATAAGGGGCACAAGGGGCAAGGGAAGGGTAGGGGAGGGGAGGGGAGTGAGGAAAGGAAAGGAAAGTGAGGGGATAAGAGTGAGTAATGGGGAGGAAAGTGAGGGGAGAAGAGTGAGTAATGGGGAGGGAAGTGAGGGGAGAGGAGTAAGGGAAGGGAAGGAGGGAAGGGTGGGGAGAGGAGTGAGGGAAAGGGGAAGGAAGGGAAAGGGAAGGGAAGAGAGGGGGAGTGAGGAAAAGGGAGATGAAAGTGAGAAGAAGAAAAAAGAAGAAAAAAAGGCAAGATAAAAATAAGGGGAGAGGGGAAGGGAAGAGAACGCAAGGAAAATGAAGAGAGGGCCAAGAAAAGAAAGAAAAGGTAAGGCAAAGTAAAAAGGGAAAGAGAAGAGAAGAGAAGAGAAGGAGTAGATAAAAAGAAGAGAAAGAGTAGCAAGGAGTAGTATTCAGCATGAAGGAAGGGGGCGAAGGGGGGGGGGAGGGGAGGCGGTGATGAGGGAGTGACTCTGTAATAAAACTGGTGTTGACATAGACAACTTGCTCTTGTAAATATTCCTATGTTACTGGAGGTCGGTCGTCGGGAGAGGTGGGGGTGGGGGGGAAGGGAGAGAGAAGGGGGGAGGGAGAGGAGAGGGAGAGGGAGGGAGGGAGGGGAGGGGAGGGGGGGACGAGAGAGAGAGAGGAGGGAGGGAGGCGGGGGAGATAGGAGGAGGGAAATAGAGAGTGAAGGAGAGAAAGAGAGAAACGAAGGAGAGAGAGGGGAGAGAGATAGAGAGGGGGGGGACGAGAGGGAGAGAGGGAAAGAGAGAGAGAGAGAGAGAGAGAGAGAGAGAGAGAGAGAGAGAGAGAGAGAGACGAGAGAGAGAGAGAGATAGAGAGAGAGAGAGAGAGAGAGAAAGGTAGAAAGAGAGAGAGAAAACAAAACGAAGGGAAAAGAGATCGAGAGAAAGAAGAAGACGAAGATGAAGAAAATAGAAAATAAGAAAAAAAACAAGACGGCGAACAAGGAGAAGAAGAATAAAATGAAGAATAAAAAAAAAAACAAGAAGGCGAACAAGGAGAAGAAGAAGAAAAGGAAGAAAATTCCCCACGAATGCGGGGCTCGCTGCACGTGCACGTTTGCAAAACATATATTCACAAACGGCATGTGCGAGTCTCCGGTAATTACATAGTTTCCTTTGTTGGTAGACAGAGACATGCTCAATCGCCCATGTATAGACGGGGACGCACACACCCACGCACACACACACACGTACACGCGGCATAAACACACACGCAAACAAATATGTATACGCTCTTTCATACGCACATGGGTATACATACTCGCGCATACACACATGCGAACATAAAGACACGTACACATTCTCAAACGCACAAACAAATTAACACAAATACGCCTACACACACACACACACACACACACACACACACACACACACACACACACACACACACACACACACACACACACACACACACACACACACACACACACACAACCGAACTTCAACATTAACTCTTAATTAAATACACACACACACTCTTAACATTTATATTCGTGTCTGAAGTGTTTCGTGACAGATTGCAAAACCTTACTCTATTTTTTTCAATATCGTTATTACTTCGTGTTGTTTTGTGATTTTCATTTAGGAGCAATTACACATGAATATACAACACACACACAAAAGAAGAAAAAAAGTTCCAGTCAAGTGGCATAGCAAGTTTATTCATTACAAGTAAGTTTGGTATTAATGTTGATATATATATATATATATATATATATATATATATATATATATATATATATATATATATATATATATATATATATATATATATATATATATAGACTTACAAGTAGGTGATTATTGAAAGACACAGACAGACAGACAGAGACAGATAGATAGAAAGACAGACAGACAAACAGAGACAGACAGATAGACACACAGACAGAGACAGATAGAAAGACAGACAGACAGACAGGAAGAGAGAAAGAAAAAAATAGAAAAGCATAACGCAGGCCCACAGGCGAGTCGTCAGTATCTCCACGAAAGCAGAAAGCAGTGTTAAAACAAGCAGGAAACGATCTCAGCCAAGCAGAAGTCATTCCCAAGCAAGCAGGAGGCAAAACGTAAACAAACACACGTGGACCAAAGACAAAACAGAGAGAAGTCGTGATAAAAAGAAGAAAAAAAAAACTCTCAGTTGGTATTTTGAGTCAAAGAAACGAAGAGAATTTTGAGAAAAAGAAATTGGAGGAGGAGGAGAGAAAGAGGGTGAAGAAGGATAGGGGGAGGGAGAAGGAAATGGAGATGGCGAAGAAGAAGAGGAGGAGGAAGAAGAAGAGAAAGAAGAAGAAGAAGAAAGAAAGAAAGAAAAAAAGAAGAAAAAAAAATAAAGAAAAGGATTAGCAAGGAGAAGGGAAAACGAAGGAGGGAGAGAAGGGAAAGTGAGATAAGAGGGAGAGAGAGATAGGAAGAAGATAAATTAGAAGTTGGAAAAAAAAACGTAAAAACAAAGTGAAAGTAGTGAAAGAAGGACGAAGAAAAGAAGACAGAGAAAGACGAAAGAAAAGAAAACGAGAAGGGAAAGAAGGAGGGAAAATATAATAAAGTTAAATAAAAAAGATCCGAATAAAGAAAAGAAAGAAAAATAATCAGAATAAGTAATTAGGCGGAAAAGAAGACGGTAGAGAAAAAGATTAGTAATTAAAGTAGAGGAGATGAAAGAAATTTAAAAATAAAAAGAAATGGAAAGTAAAAGATGAACCTGGATAATTAAAAGGTGTAGGGTTGGGGGGTTGGGGGAATGCCGTAAGGGGAGTGACAAATCAAATATGAGGGGGAGGGGGCAGAAGAGGGAGGAAAGGAAGGGAGTGGAGAATGTGAGGAAGAAGAGGAGGAGGTATGAGGAAGGAGGGGGATGGGGAAAGGGAGAGGAGGAGGGGGTGGGGGGATGCCTCAAGGAGAGGAACAATACAAAGGTGGGGGGAGAGGAGGGGGCGGGGGAGGGGTAAAGAAGAAGGGGGAAGAGGAAGGGAGTGGAGGACAGGTGGAGGAGGGAGGTGAAAGAAGGAGGGGGTGGGGGAAGAGGAAGGGGGGAGAGGGGAAGGGAAGGGATTCAGTAAGCGGAGGAGGAGGAGAAACGAGAAGGAAAAGGGAGGAGGAGGAAGGAGGGGAGGGAGAGGGAAGGAGGAAGGGAGGAGATTGAAGGAGGAAGGGGAGGAGAGGGAGAGGGAGGGAGGAGGAAGGGGGAGAGGGAGGGGAGGAAGGAGAGGAAGGAGGAAAGAGGAAAAGGAGAAAAGGGAATCAGTAAGCTTAGAAGAAGAAGGAAGGAGAGAGAGGGGAAGGAGGCAAAGAGGGAAGGAGAGAAGAGGGGGAGGGGAAAGGAGATGAGAGAAGGGGGAGGAAGAAGGGGGAGGGAGTAAGGGAGTAAGGAGGAAGAAGGAGAGGAGAGGGGAAGGGTGAAGGAGAGGAGAGGGAGAGTGGGGAAGGGGGGAGGAAGAAGGAGAGGGGGAGGGGGATCTGTAAGCAAACTAGGCGGGTCGACATTCCATGAGGCTCTGCGTGAGATACAGGGCCCTCCTCCTCCTCTTTCTTCTCCTCCTCCTCTTTCTTCTCCTCCTCCTCCTCCTCCTCTTTCTTCTCCTTCTTCTTCTCCTCCTCCTTCTTCTTCTCCTCCTCCTCCTCCTCCTCCTCCTCCACCTCCTCCTCTTCTTCTCCTCCTCCTCCTCCTCCTCCTCCTCCTCCTCCTCCTCCTCCCCCTCTTCCCCCTCCTCCCCCTCCACCTCCTCCACCTCCTCATCCTCATCCTCATCCACCTCCTCTTTCTTCACCTCTTTCCCATCTCCCTCTTTCTTCTCTCCTCTTCCCATCTCTCTCTTTCCTTCATCTCCTTTACTTCCCCTCTTTTATCTATTTTTCTCTCTTTTTCCCATTCGTTTTTATTCACCCTTCGCTTCATTCCTCTCTCTCCTCCCACCTGAGTCACCTCTTCTTCCACACATCATTGTCATCATCACCAATACCATCATTACCACCACCACCATCATCATTATCACCACCATCACCATGATCATCATCATCGTCATTATCATTATTATCATCTTCCATCATTATTATTATCCTCATCATCACCATCATCATCACCACCATGACCATCATCATCATCATTATCATCATCATCATCTGCATCATCATCATCATCATCATCATCATCATCTTCATTGTCATCATCACCATCATCATCAACCGTACCTCTATCATCACACCGCATTCCGTTATACCCCCCTCCCCCCCTAGTTCATCTGATGTTCAAACACCAACAGAAATAACAATTGCAACGACAACAACAACAACATTAACAACACCAAAACGTCATCACCCACACAGGAAACCCGCCACATAAACAGCATGATCGCTCTTACATGCTGTATGTGGCTGCATTGAGTCGAATATGAGGCGACATTTGTGTATGAAAGGGACGGTGCATGCAATGGATGGATATGTGCATGATGAATGGCGCATACACGAGACACACACACGCTGAATGCAATGTGTTTGGCAATATCTGTCTATCTGTGTGTGAGGAATGTCTATTTATTCGTATCTGTGTGTGTGGGGTGGGGGTGGATGGGGTGGGTGGGGGAGGGGTTGTGTGTGTTTGTGGTGGGGGGATTGGGGGTTGTGTGTGTATGTGTGGGTGT
>NC_091561.1:1686854-1689354 GCF_042767895.1 Penaeus vannamei | reverse complement strand
AGAAAGAACAGGTTCTGGGAGCCGGGAATCGCTATTCATATCAACAAGGGAGGGAAGGAAAACGGGTATTTTCACCGGGACTTTGTGCATATTTTCATCCTCTTGTTAAAATGAAAATCTCCTTTTGTGTTCGACTTTACAGCTGCAGATCACGCGTACGTGGGAGATAAAGAAGAAAGGAAATCGATGATAGTTTTACTTTTGTTTTTATTTATTTATGCTTTGTTTAATGGCATGTGTTCGACATCGCGTTAGTCTCACCGGGTGAAAGAAAATACATTTAAATGACTTGGGCATTTTTGTTTATGATATTTTGCGAAATTTTTTAGATTTTTAAATTATGATGCTAGCATTAGGCGATTTAAATAGCGGTAATGATATATGTTGATGCTCATAGTTAAAATGACTAATGATATCAGTAATGATGATATAATGACACTAACGGTGATAATAACAATAATAGTGTTCATAATAACAGGAAAGAGGATGATAATACTCATAGATAATGATAGGAATAAGAATAAGAAGAATGCCACCAACGACCAAAATAACATCAACAATAACAAAAATAACCATCAAAGAAAAACATTAGAAAAAAATAGGTTATCCTAATCTTCAATAACGGTTTTTTTCTATATGATTCTGCCAACGAAAGACGAGAAAATTAACAAATAAAAGTAATTTAGATGTTTATCCTCATACTCTTCGTCTAAATGCCCTCACAGAATAATAAACCTAGATTAAACTATTTCTGTAGTTTAATATCTCAAAACGAAAGTTATGTAAACATCGTTTTCTTTACACGTTATATATAGAAGTCAAGACTGAATTAATTTCCTTGAATCAATAATGTTTTATTTTGTTTTTGATATAGCAATTACTTACTGTAAGAGCGTGGGTTATATTTCTTTGTTTAAGAGCAAATACAAGCTTCTGTAAATGAATTTGTGTGCGTGGAGTTAATAGAAGCTATATCTAGTTCCAGAAAAAATAATAATTTTGAATTCCTTTTGTGTACTTTGTTGTCCATGTTGCTGTTGTCATTTTTTGTTGATTTTTATTTGTTTTTGTGTTTTGGTTTTATGTTTATATAACACTTGGTATTCAGTGAGTGGGTGTATTTGGAAAGATGACGGTTATTAATGTTTATTTTTGTAGATATGATAGAAAATGCCTCCAGGTATGTTATTGAGCTAAAGGGAATTTGAAAATATTTCTCATAAAAGCTCAACATAATTTCGTATTTTAGTAATACAATGAAGTCTCTAACACACACACACTCACTCACACACACTCACTCACTCACTCACCACCACCACTCACCACTCACACTACCACCACTCACTCACTCACACACACACACACACACACACACACACACACACACACACACACACACACACACACACACACACACACACACACACACACACACACACACACACACACACACACACACACACATGAATATGTATACATGTGTGTGTGCCTTTAAAGATGAACCTACGTAAGTTACACACACGCTTAATCTGTGATGACGGCGGTGCTGAAGTGATGCTGGAGTGACATGTGGTGACATAGACCCATGTTGTGATGATGAGGGAATTTAGGGGATGAAGCTGGTAGTGATGAGTGATGAGAGAGAGAGAAGTGAATTAAGGTGATGAAGCTGGTAGTGATGAGTGATGAGAGAGAAAGAGAGAGAGAAGTGAATTAAGGTGATGAAGCTGATAGTGATGAGAGAGAGAGAGAAGTGAATTTAGGTGATGAAGCTGGTAGTGATGAGAGAGAGAAGTGAATGACTTGAGAGAGCAAAATGAATGACTTGAAGCAGTGATGAGTGAGGTAGCGTTGTGATGCTAAGGTGGTGATGAGGGAATTTAGGTGATGAAGCTGGTAGTGATGAGTGATGAGAGAGAGAGAGAGAGAGGGAATGACTTGAGAGAGCAAAATTAATGACTCGAACCAGTGATGAGTGAGGTTTCGTTGTGATGAGTGATGCTCTGTTGCCTTATTAGGAAATCGAGGTAAAGTGATGACGTGTTGTGATGAGTCAGGCGAGGGAAGTCAGACAGATGTGAAACAAAGACGAAACGAGGATGAAGTAAATAAGAGTAAAATCGAAGCCGTGATAAAATAAAATAAAAGATAAAAGTGACATCAAATAACATCAGAATTAAGATAAATGAAATGAAGCAAGGGTGAAGAGAAGATGAGGAGAATTGAGGAGAGTCGAAGTCGCGATTAGATAGAATTAGATAAAAATGAAGTGGCAACAAATAGCATCAGAACGCGCGCACACACACACACACACACACACACACACACACACACACACACACACACACACACACACACACACACACGCACACACAAACACACACACACACGAAGCAAGAGCTGAAGTGACGACCAATGCGATGAGAGAAGCAAAGAAAGAGCTAGATGAGTTAGGGGAGGCTAGAGTGAAACAAAAGTGAAGCAAGAATGAAACAAGAGC
>NC_091561.1:1651854-1664354 GCF_042767895.1 Penaeus vannamei | reverse complement strand
GGAGGGGATGAGAGGTAGTGGGAGTGAGAGGGAGAGGGGGGGGAAGGAGAAAGAGGAAGGAGAGAGGGAGAGGGGATGAGAAAAAGAGAGGGAGAGGATGAGAAGGAGAGAGGGAGAGGAAGTGGGAAGGAGAAGGAGAGAGAGGGAGGGGGAAAGGAGGAGAGGGAGCGGGAGAAGACAGAGAAAGAGAGGGAGAAGGAGAAGGGGGAGAGGGAGAGGAAGGAGAAGGAGGAGAAAGAAAGGGAGAAGAAGGAGAGGGAGAGGGTGAAGGAGAAAGAGAGAAAGAGCAAGAGAAAAAAAGATGCAAAGTCATACTAAAAAGACATAAATCATGAACAATAAAAAACGCGAAAAGCGCAGAGATCCCCCCCCTTTTCACAAACGCCATTTTGCCAACAAACTCTAGCCAACCTGACCCCAAAATGTCGCGCATAAACAGGCAAGGAATAACCGTCTCTCCCGCTTTGTTGCTTGACAGTGTCTTGACCCGAACGCCAGATGAACTGCTTGAGGACCTGATACTCGTGGACGATGCGAGCGATGACCGTAAGTATGAGTGACTGCACGCCTTATACCTTGTGGTATCAGTTTGTATATAGAGATATGTATATTTTTTATTTTTTTATTTAGTTTTTTGTTTTTCTCTTTTTTCTTTCTTTTTTTCTTTTTTCTTTTTTTGTTTTTGTCTTGTTTTTTCTCTTTTCTTTTTTTTTTTTTTTCTTTCATTTTTTGGTTTGGGTTTTTAGAATATACTTTTTTTTTAAGATATTAAGATCTATAGTTTTTAAAGATGTTCGAAGTTATTTTATGAATATGTATATATATTTATGTCATTTTTTATGCATATATTTAGTTATATATTTATTTTTTAGGTTGATAGCTTAGTTTTGTTATCAGTAAAGATTTTTGTGCCGATTATTAACATAATCTGTTGTTTTTTATTGTTGCTGTTGTTATGATTTTTGTTATTATTACTATTTAAGAAAGCTTCAATTAAAACAACAAAAGGGGTTCAATGACGTTTTATAACACAGAAACGAAAGTTAAAATAAGAAAATCGTTGAATATACTTTACATCCAAGTCAGTCAGTTTTATCGGCCTTGGAAGATCGCACCAACATGCCACAAAGGGAGTTTAGAATATGACTCTTAAGGAAATCAGTCTCTATTGATTTATATATATATATATATATATATATATATATATATATATATATATATATATATATATATATATATATATATATTTTGCGACTGAAAGATATATCTAAAAGATATATTCTGTTTAGTGGTTTAGTGGTTTTCCTTTCGAGAATAATTTACCCTTCTTTGATTCGTATTATTGTTATTATCATCATCATTATCATTATTATTATTATTACCTTTATTATTATTGTTATTATTATTATTATTATTATTATTATTATTATTATTGTTATTGTTATCATCATCATTATTATTATTATCATCATTATTATCATTATTGTTATCATCATTATTATTAATATTTTTGTCAATATTATGATTATCATTATTATTATTATTATTATTGTTTTTATACTCATTTTTATAACTTCTACTATTATTATTATTATTATTATTATTATTATCATTATCATTATCATTATTATTATTATTATTATTATTATTATTATTATTATTATTATTATTATTATCATCATCATCATCATCACCATTATCATTATTATTATTAGTAGTAGTAGTTTTATTACTTTTCTTCCTTTTTTGTTTCTATTCATTTTTTATTTGTTTATTTTCTTGTATTTTAGACGATGGAAATTTGTTTCGAAATAAGTGATATACATGCATGTGTTATATATTATTCATTATTTATTTATTTGTTTGTCTTTATTCATATGTGCATTTATTTATAGCATTATCCATTTATTTATGTATTTATTCATTTATTTTGTTTTTTTACTTTTTATTAATTTCATTCTCGCATATATTTCTTTATCATTGTATTTTATTCATTCAGTCATCTAATTGTTAATTTATTTATGCATCTGTTTATTTACTCATCCGTACATACCATCCTATTTACTCATATATAAGGAATACATTTTCTTTATTTTTTTTCTTACAATTTCAGCTCAAGACGGACAGCTTCTCGCCGGGTTGCCAAAAGTGCGGGTGTTGAGGAATGACCAGAGACAAGGTACGGTGTTAAGGGAAAGAGGGAAGGGAAATAGATGGATGGATGGGTGGGTGGAGGGGTGGATGGATGGTTGGTTGGGTGGGTGGGTGGATGGGTGGAGGGGTGGGTGGGTGGGTGGAGGAGTGGGTGGGTGGGTGGAGGGATGGGTGGGTGGGTGGAGGGATGGGTGGATGGATGGAGGGATGGGTGGATGGATGGATGGATGGATGGTTGGTTGGATGGATGAATAGATGGTTGGATGGATAGATGGATGGATAGAGAGAGAGAGAGGGAGGGAGGGAGATGGATAGATTAGATTAGAAGGTGATGGTAAGGAAAGGAAGAAGGAGGAGAAGTAAAGTAAGGAAATGAGGGAAGGATAATAGATAGATAGATAGGTAGATAGATAGATAGGTAAGATTAATAGATGATGGTACGGAAAGGGGAAATAGAAGTACTGGCAGAGGTATAAGGAACGACTAGAGACAATAAAGAGGGAAGGATAATATATAGAAAGATAGATAATAAAATTAGTAGGTGATGGTAAGAATAAAAGGAAGGAGAGGAAGTAGTGAAAGAGGTAAGAAAGATGGGAAAAAGGGAATTAGAAAAATGATATAAGATTAGTAGATGAAATTAAGGAGAATTGAAGGAGAAGTATTGAAAGAGACAAGAAAGATGGAAATAAAGGGAATTAGAAAATTAAATAACTAGAAGGAAGAAGGAATGGGTGATAAAAAGGAGAAATAGAGAGAGGTAGGAAAGATGAGAATAAAGATAGAGAAAAAAAAAACTGAAAATTATGTAGATATATAAACTGAAATAGTGATAATAAAATTAGGAGATGGAAATAAGATAAATGTACGAATAAGAAGTAGTGAAGGATAGAAGTAGGGAGATACGAAAAACGAGAATAAAGATGGAGAAAAAGGAAATAGAATTAGTAGGTGAAAATCAGTAAACGGAAAGAAGATAAAAGGGAGAAGAAGTGAAAGGCAGGAAAGATGAGAATAAAGACGAAAGAAATAGAAAAGGGAATGAAAATAAATTCGAATCATTCATTGAAAATAAAGAAAAGAGAAGACATGAAAGCGAGAGAAGGAAAAATGCGAATAAAGATAGAGTGAAATAAGAAGGGAGAGAAAAAATAGATGAAGTAGTTTCATGAAAACAAAAATAAAAGAGAATTAATGAAAGAGGGAAGTAGGAGTAAGTAAGAAAAAAATAAATATAGAAAGAAGAAGAAGAAGGATTAAAAGAAGAAACTAAGAATTGAAATAAAGATAAAAGAAAATTAAAAGAAAAAAACTCATGAAAGGGGAATATAAGTGAAAAATACGAAAAAAATACAAAAAAACGAGAAAAAATGCATTAAAAGAAGAAAAAAGAGGGGGAGGGATTTAAGAACGAATGAGAGGGAACAAGAGGTATCTTAAGGAAGCTGAGAGCGCTGAGGGGCTGAAAGAGGGAGCCAAGGAGAAGAGGGGAGAGAGGGAAGAGAGAGAGAGGTGAGAGAAAGTGAGGGGGGGCGCTGGAGAGGAAGACAAACACCCAGAGACAGCGATTGGGAAAGTTTTGAATAAAGACTGAAGGGAAAGGGGACGGGAGAGAGAGAGGGAGGGAGGATAAAGGGTGGGGGAAGAGGGAGGGTAAGAATGAGGGGAGAGGGAGGGTAAAAGTGAGGGGAGAGAGAGAGAGGGGGGGAGGATAAAGGGTGGGGGGGAGAGGGAGGGTAAAAGTGAGGGGAAGGGAGGATAAGAATGAGGCGAGAAGGGGGATAAGGGTGAGGGGAGAGGGAGGGTAAAAGTGAGGGGAGAGGGAGGGTAAAAGTGAGGGGAGAGGGAGGGTAAAAGTGAGGGGAGAGGGAGGGTAAAAGTGAGGGGAGAGGGAGGGTAAAAGTGAGGGGAGAGGGAGGGTAAAAGTGAGGGGAGAGGGAGGGTTAAAGTGTAGGGAGAGGGAGGGTAAAAGTGAGGGGAGAGGGGGGTAAAAGTGAGGGGAGAGGGGGGTAAAAGTGAGGGGAGAGGGAGGGTTAAAGTGAAGGGATATGGAGGGTAAAAGTGAGGGGAGAGGGAGGGTAAAAGTGAGGGGAGAAGGAGGGGAAAAGTGAGAGGAGAGGAAGGGTAAAAGTGAGGGGAGAGGGAGGGTAAAAGTGAGGGGAGAGGGAGGGTTAAAGTGAAGGGAGAGGGAGGGTAAAAGTGAGGAGAGAGGGGGGTAAAAGTGAGGGGAGAGGGGGTAAAAGTGAGGGGAGAGGGAGGGTAAAAGTGAGGGGAGAGGGAGGGTAAAAGTGAGGGGAGAGGGAGGGTAAAAGTGAGAGGAGAGGGAGGGTAAAAGTGAGGGGAGAGGGAGAGTAAAAGTGAGGGGAGAGGGAGGGTAAAAGTGAAGGGAGAGGGAGGGTAAAAGTGAGGGGAGAGGGAGGGTAAATATGAGGAGAGGGAGGGTAAATATGAGGAGAGGGAGGGTATAAGTGAGAGGAGAGGGAGGGTAAAAGTGAAGGGAGAGGGAGGGTAAAAGTGAGGGGAGAGGGAGGGTAAAGTGAAGGGAGAGGGAGGGTAAAAGTGAGGGGAGAGGGAGGGTAAAAGTGAGGGGAGAGGGAGGGTAAAAGTGAGGGGAGAGGGAGGGTAAAAGTGAGGAGAGAGGGAGGGTAAAAGTGAGGGGAGAGGGAGGGTTAAAGTGAAGGGAGAGGGAGGGTAAAAGTGAGGAGAGAGGGGGGTAAAAGTGAGGGGAGAGGGAGGGTAAAAGTGAGGGGATGGGGATAAGGATGAGGGGAGAGGGGGTTGAAGGTGAAGGGAGAGGGGGAAATGGTGAAATAAATGGGATAAGGGGGAGGGTAGGGAGAAGTTGAGGGAGGGAGGGATAAAAGTTAAGAATGAGGGGAAGGAGGAAGGGTGAAGGGAAGGGAGGAAGAAATTAGGTGGATAAGGGCCAGAGAGGAGGGGGTTGTGGGGAATGGAGGAAGGGAGAAATAAGGAGGAGGGAATTGAGGGTAAGGGGGAGAAAGACAGGAAGGAAAGGGTGGAGGGAGAGGAGAGAGAAGGAAGATGAAAGCGAAGAGAGTAGAAGGGGACAACGAAGAGGAGAAGGAAGAGGGTGTATAAGGCAGGAAGAGCAACGAAGAGTAGAAGGACAAAGAGAATGGGAAAAGGAGGAGAAGAAAAGGGGAAGTAGGAGAAGAAGAGCGAAGGGAGACAGAAGAAAAGGGCAAGAGAAAGGAGGGAAGAGGAGATAACACGATGAGAGAAAGAGAGATGAACGAAGGCTTAGAAAGAAAAAAAGTAAAATAAAAAGAGATAAGAAATGAGATCGGCCATTATACGATTTATATGAGGAAAAATGAGAAAACTTGAAATTGATGAGGAAGGAGAGAGCAATCACTTATGAGGAGATGACAATATGGAGATTCATATCGGTCTTGCATTTAGTGAGGGGAATGAGGCGAGGAGAAGAAAAGAGGGGAAATTGAGTAGATTCATGTCATTGGTGTATGTGCTTTTATTATTCGTGTATGTCGTTATTATCATCATCATCACGATCACTTATCATTAGTGTAATTGTTATTACTGTCTGTCTCTATGATTATCATTATTATCATCCTCATCATTATCATCACGATCGCTATCTTTAAGTATAATCATTATCACTATCTATCTATTATTGTCATCATCTAACTTTCTGTCATTTTATCATTATGACATTATCATCATCATTACCACTTATTACCACCACCCTCACTGTCATTATATCACCATCACCACCCTCACCATCAACATCGTCATTGTCGTCGTCGTCGTTATCATCATCACCATCAGTCATCGTCATCATCATCATCATCATCATCATCATTATTTTCACCACCACCACCCCCCACACAACCGCCTCTCACCCTCTCCCTCTCCGCCCAGGTCTTATCAGGTCAAGGGTCAGAGGCGCCGACGCGAGCCAGGGCGAGACCATCTTCTTCCTCGACTCCCACTGCGAGGTCAATCAGGGTTGGGCCGTCCCCTTGTTGGAGGTCCTCAGGCAGGTGAGGTCAAGCGGCAGTTTCTAGGTGGTGGTTGTGTGTAGTGCATTGTGTGTTGGATGTAAGAGGTTGTATGTAGAATATTGTATGCTGTGTATTGTATATTGTATATGATATGTTGTATAAAGCATATTGTATATTGTATATGATATGTTGTATAAAGCATATTGTATATTGTATATGATATGTTGTATAAAGCATATTGTATATTGTATATGATATGTTGTATATTGTATATGATATGTTGTATATTGTATATGATATGTTGTATATTGTATATGATATGTTGTATACTATATATAATATGTTGTATACTATATATAATATGTTGTATATAGTATATGATATGTTGTATATAGTATATTGTTTATAGAATATTGTATATTGTATATGCTATGCTGTATATAGTATATTGTATATATTATTTAGCATGTAGTATATAGTATGTAGGAAAGGTATAAGTGAGAATGATTATATTCGCAGTATAAGAGATTCATTCTCATTCAGGCATTTTCTACATTTGTCAACATGATAAATATAGAATATATTACATAGTATATAGTGTACATCACATTGCAGTCAGTATAAGGTATGTAGCATATAATACATAGTATATAGCACATAACACATAGCATATAGTCTATAGTATATAGTACAAGCAAATTAAGATGTTCATGATGTTATTGTTATGTTGTTATTGATGTTAACTTACCGAGGCCAGGTTAGTTCACAGGGTTTTACTTAAACCATTGATTTGTGATTTTAAATTAAACTTCATCATTATCTGAGCTAAGGAAGGTCATCCTGAAATAAAGTCTCATCTGGAATCTAGAATTTCGTTGATAATTCTATTGCCAGCGATATCTAAAATAGCCCAGGTAATGGAATCGTCAAAAAAAATAAGTTGGGGTCCTGACTTTATGTTTATTATCATTATAATTTTGTATTGTCCCTTGTGTCTTTTCTCTAACAAATAAATTCAATGGGTTATTTTCGAAGCAAGGTCAGAAATCTGAATGCAGGCTTTTAAAGATCGGCTGCGTCTTCTAGAATTGTCTTTGATGTTGTTGTCGGGTGTATATTATCATTATTTTATCGTGTGGAATTTATTGGGAGGCAAAGTGTTATTCTGGGAGCATTCCTTTGTGTGTCTGGTGCGTGGTTGGGGTTAGTGTGGCTTGGCTTGTTTGGGGGGGAAGTGTCTGGGTTAATAGCTTCAGGTTTAGAAGACTAGGTTTCTGTTTTTCGCGGTCGTGCGGGAGGGTGTGGTGGGGTGTGGAGGAAGAAGGAATACACACGCATACACATGTATATTCACATCTTCATCCACGAGCGCACACGAACACATACACACACGCACACACGTACGCACACGCACGCACGCACGCACACACGTACGCACACGCACACACGTACGCACACGCACACACGTACGCACACGCACGCACGTACGCACACACACACACACACACACACACACACACACACACACACACACACACACACACACACACACACACACACACACACACACACACACACCAATCCATCCATCTATCCACCCACACAAACACACACTGGCAATATTCTTCATTCCGAAACACCTTCACATTGCTCACATTAGGACAGGCGTTTGCACAGCACTATTTACAGGTCAGTCGAGGTACTCACTCCCAGAAAACAATACATGATTTACGACCGGCTGGCAAACACCTACCTGTTTACCCTCCGTACGACAGTGTTCCCAGAGCCAGCCACACGGGGCACATCGAGTACCCCCATAACGACGTCTTTTCCGCGGTTCTGGCAGCGCACGACCGTCGTTTAATGAACTGTTATTGGTTAAATTATCGCGATAGGAAATGCTTTCGAGTTGGTGTTGTTTTGAAGCTGGGTGGAAATGTTTCATAAGAGAGGGAGAGGGAAAGGAGGAAGAGAGGGAGGAGGGGAGGGAGAGAGTGGAGGAGTAGGAGTAGGAGTAAGAGTAAGAGTAAGAGTAAGAGTAAGAGTAAGAGTAAGAGTAAGAGTAAGAGAGAGCGAGAGAGAGAGAGAGAGAGAGAGAGAGAGAGAGAGAGAGAGAGAGAGAGAGAGAGAGAGAGAGAGAGAGAGAGAGAGAGAGAGAGAGAGAGAGAGAGAGAGAGAAACGGGTAACGAGGACAGAGAGACAAATTGCTAAGTCGAAAAGCCAAGGATACAGACAACCGAACAGGTGGACATGAGTCATTAATATCAAGCATTCTTTTTTTCCTCATAGGACTTACTACATGTATCAAGCTGGCGTATACCTTTCCCAGGTATGAACACAGATTTGAAGCAATTAGGGAGATTAGAATCTGAACCATGCATCACTTAGACTGAACAGAGTTAGAACATTTTTTTTCTTCTCATTGACAACAAAAAGCAAAAAAAAAAAACGAGTGACAAAAAAAAAGAAAAAAAAAAACGTCAGTTCCTGCAAGCAAATTCCACGCAGAGACTATATTGCATAGAGTCCTTGGTGCTTTGGGTGACTGCTCGATTCAGATACAGTGAACGATTTCTTTTTGAAGTTTTACTGTCAGAGAGGAGGGGAATGTGAGAGACACGCGCGTCCAAGCACACATACATACATACATACATACATACATACACACAGCGGAAGGGACGAATACCCATATACACATAGATAAATAGCCCGTAGTACCCATGAACCCACCCTCAAGGAACCCACCAATCCACCCCTAACCCACTAACCCAAGTCTCCCACGAAATCCACTCCATGTAACCCGCGATCCAACCCCCACGTAACCCACCAACCCACCAATCAACCATAAATAACCCACTAACCAAGGAACCTATAAACCCACCCCACGTAACCCAAGTAACGCACGAAACCCACTGCAAGTAACCCACCAATCGAAGTAATCTACGAACCCCCTCACGTAACTCAAATAACCCACGAACCCACCCCACGTAACCCACTCCACGTAACCCACCAACCCACCCGTGCACAGAAGTCCCCGTGTCTCTCCTCATCTGTTCCTCGTGCTGCCTCCTTTGCCCTCTCTCCTTGTTGACGTTCCGGATACAGAACTCTGAAGGGGATCAGCTGTTTCCCCCTTTCTTCCAAACGTTTTAGAACTATTTTTAGGGGTTTCTCTTTTCCGAACGTTTCAGAGTAATTTTTGGGGTTGATTTCTCTTTTCCAAACGTTTTGTAGCCTTTTTTAGGGTTGATTTCTTCTAAACGTTTTGTGGCCTTTTTTTAGGATTGATTTCTTTCTTCTAAACGTTTTCTATGCTACTTTTTAGGGTTGATTTCTCTTCCAAACGTTTTATGGCTATTTTTTGTGGTTGATTTCTCTTCCAAAGTTTTTTTTGCTAGTTTTTAGGGTGGATTTCTCTCTTTCAAACGTTTTAGAGCCATTTTTTGGGTTGATTTATCTTCCAAACGTTTTAGAGCTATTTTTAGGGTTGATTTCGCTTCCAAAAGTTTATGGCCATTTTAGGGATTGATTTCATTCTTCCAAACGTTTTCTTTTTTACTGCTTTTTAGGGTTGATTTCTTTTTTCAAGGTTTTATTGCCACCTTTAAGTGTTGATTTCTTCCAAACGTTTTAGAGCCACTTTTGGGGTTGATTTGTTTCTTCCAAACGTTTTAGAGCCATATTTTAGGGTTGATGTCTTTCTTTTATTGCCAATTTTAGCTTTGATTTCTTTCGTCCACCATATTTTAAATATGGTCTTCCAATCGTTTTATTGTCACTTGATTTATTTCATCCAAGATTTTTTTGGGTTGATTTTTTTATCTTCTTTTATTGTTACTTTTTAGGGCTGATTTCTTGCTTTCATTTCGAGGTTGTGTTGCTGTTTTTGTTTGTTTCTTTAATTTGTGTTTTTGTGGTGCTTTTTATTTTTCATTTTCATTTTCATTTTTTTTATGTTTACGTTTTAGGGTTGGTTTCTTGCGTTATTTATTTATTTTTTTTTTTTTAGCTTTGTTGTTGGTCTGTTAATGTTTTTGCATTTTTTCTTTTTTCCGATTTTTTTCTGTTTTTTTTTTTCATTTTCTGGTTATTCAGTTTTTTGGCTGTTTTTTTTTTCTTTTATTTGATTATTTTTCTATATAGTTTTGTTCGATTTTCCTCTTTCCAGATATTTAATAGTTTTCAAGGCTGATTTCTGGCTTGCTTTTTTTTTAGTTTATTCGTTTTCTTCCTTTTATGTTTTTATTTTTAAAGATTCATACGTTCATCATCCGATTTATCAAATTTTTATTTACTTATTTTCATTCTTACCTTTTTTATTGCTATTTTGTTTGTTATTCTATGTTTTCAAAGTGGGCTGTTGAAGAATTTAGGCTCCTAGTTATATTATTGTATATATTGTATTAAGCAGTATATAATATATTCAGTAAGTATATATTATATTATCCAGTATATATTATATAAAGTAAGTATATATCATGTAAAGTAAGTATATATTACATTAAGCAGTACATATTATATTAAGTAAGTATATATTATATTAGGACAAGACAGACAGCCAGAAACAGGCACAGACATAGACAGACAGACAGACAGACAAGCAATAAGACAGACAACTAGTGTTCATTGCAACGACTGCAGAAAAAAAATTATTGAACATCACAGTGATAGAAATTATCGACTATATCTCTGCCAGGAATAATTAAGAGTCTAAAACGGTCAGAATAATATCTTACACTTTGATGATATTAGTTAATTTGATTATTGTGTGTTTTTCTCTCTCTCTCTGACAGGAATTTCGTTAGGCTTGCGCACATGAGACCCGTGGCCTTTGGTTCATTTTCTGTTGGAGTTCTGGGAATAAAACGTGGTTGGGAAGTTGGGTGTGTTGTGTCTGTGTTTTGGATACACGCACACGCACACGTATATTCATCTATCTATTTGTGTGTCTGGGGGTGGGGTGAGAGTGTGGGTGTGAATGTGTCTGTGTCTGTATGAATGCGTGTACGTCAGTGTGTGTTTGCGTCCAGGTTTCCTGTTTTCCCAACTTGCCAGGGTAAACTCATCCATAAAAACCTCATTTACTCGATCGCCTAAAAGCTTAGGGCCAAAGCGATCCATTGTTCGAAAAAAATGATGGTTGCTCGCATGTTAATCAGTATTATGTTTCGAATAATTTTTTGCTGGGTATTTTACATAAGCTCTCCATGTGTGTGTGCGATGGTTGAAGAATAAATATGCAGTAGTTTTTTTTTGCTGATAATAAAATATGTGGCAAAGGAATTTTTTGGGGGTAATTTTCATTTGTAATGCTCTTGGACTAATAGTTAATACATGGCAGATTCTAGGTAAAAATTAATGTTTATATGCATGACATTAAAGGGAGGGGGGTTAATGAATATATGTGGTGCTGATGTTAATGATGAGTTATATCAATAATGAGGATCATAGTATCTAACAACAGTTGCTAACAATAAATGTAGTACTTATTATCACAGGTAAGACAGCCTGACAAGAATTCGGTAACTGATTATGTTGTCATGATAGTCATTTTCCATTTATTTGTGTACGTGTATACATATATATATATATATATATATATATATATATATATATATATATATATATATATATACAAAGGAAAAAGAGAGGGGGACGGAGGGAGAGAGAGAGGGAAAGGGAGGGAGGGAGAGAGAGAGAGAGAGGGAAAGGGAGGGAGGGAGGGAGAGAGAGAGGGAAAGGTAGGGAGGAAGAGAATGAAAGGGAGGGATGAAGAAAGCATTCCTGACGCAGTGAATAAAAAAAGATCAGATATCGGAAGAAGCCCCAATAACCAAACAATCAACAACGGCCTTTAAACTCCTCCCTCCGCCTCTGAACGAGTGCCAGGTCAGACAGGCACTTGCACATCGACCTTTTCCTTGCAGCGGTTGACCTCGTCGTTTTGGGTCACTCCCTCACCTCCTCCACACCCAAACGGAATCTCTTGCAGTTGATTCAGTGTCATGGTTATTTCTCTGGGCTTCCACAGCGGGGTTAGTGTGGTAACGACGGCGAAACAGGCGCGGGATTGTCGTAGTTGGCGCACTTGGCTCGTTCTCTGCCATTTGCGTGGTCGTCGTTTTGCTTTATATGTCTGTGTATCTGTCTGTTTGATTATCTGTTTATCTGTCTTTCTGTCTGTCTATTCATCTGTCTGTTTATCTCTCTGTCTATTCATCTGTCTGTTTATCTGTCTGTTTCTTTCTCTCTCTATTCATCTGTTTGTTTATCTCTCTGTCTGTTTGTATATTTATCTCTGTCTGATCTGTCTGACTGTCTGTCTATCTGTTTATTTATCCATCTATCTATCTATGTCT
>NC_091561.1:1639354-1644354 GCF_042767895.1 Penaeus vannamei | reverse complement strand
AAGTGTTTCCAGGGAACAGTTCTATATGTGTGCGGCCATAACTCACGGAAGAGCTGAGTTTGCAGGGTTGAAGGAAGACCTTGCAGCGTTCCGAGAAAAGGAATATTGCAATAACGTTGTCAAAAGGTTGTTCCTCGGTCAATAAAGAATAAAGAGAGAAATTTTTAAAAAGTTGTTCCCCGCTTGATAAGAGAATAAATAGATTGAAATGTTAAAAGTTGTTCTTTGGCTCATAGCATTTTGGAAATGAATTTAGCAGTTGGGGGGGGAAAGAATATGATTTAAAAGGTTGATACCCGGTTAATATTTTGAAAAATGAATTTAAAAGTTATAGAAAGGAAGAAAGAGAGGTAGGAGGAAATGTTTTGTTATTGTGTTTTATCATGGATTTACTCTGTTATGGCGTATAAATAGATTGTTGTGTGGATAGTTCATAAACATCTTTTTCAAAGAGAGATACAGGAAGGTAGACTTCAGAAAGAAAAAAGAAAAGGAAGTGGAAAATTGAAAAAGTATTGTTTGATGATAATAAAAAGTCATATGTCGGGATTAAGACATAAGAGTCGGTTTACTGCATGCACTTGGTCTGTAATAAGGAAGATTTTGGGCTTTGGCGAAACGGTGGGGCATGTATTGCGCTGATATCAGAAGGAAAGGTTAGCTGTTTTTTATTTCCTGAATTGATGTTTTGTTTATGATTATTTCTATTTTTCCGAGATTTTTATTTTTTAAAATTTTTCTGTGCTGGTGATAGATTTTGTGTGATGTTTAGTAATAAAGAAATATTGACTTATATTGTCGATACCTTAGATGCATGCACGAACGCACGCACACACACACACACACACACACACACACACACACACACACACACACACACACACACACACACACACACACACACACACACACACACGTACGTACGTACGTACGTACGTACGTACGCTTTCGTCTCGCATTTTATACCTTTCTTCCCCTACATTAATTTTTTTTTACTCGTATTTCCTGTCACTGATTCACGCCTTTCCCTCCAAAGGATTCGACTGGGGCCTTCACTTCCGCTGGGTTCCCTTGACGCAGGAGGAAAAGGACAGCCGAGGGGACCCTACGTCCACTTACAGGTGAGGGGGAAGGAGGGTGGGGAGTGGGGTGTAGGGTGGTGGGGGGAGGGAGGGGAGGGGAAGGGAGGGAAGTAGGGTGAAGGGGAGATGGAGGGAAGGGATGGGTGAGGGGGTCTAGGAGGTTGAGATAGAGATAGAGAGAGAGAGAGAGGCAGAGGCAGAGGCAGAGAGAGGGGGGAGTGAGGGGATGGATAGATAGAGGAGAAAGAAATAAGAGGCAGAATTAGAGATTTAAAGATGAGAAAAGGGAAGGAAATGAGGGGGCTGAGGGCTAGGGGAAGTAGGGGGGGGAAAAGAAAAGAAAAAGAAAGCGGTGGGGAGCGATAGACAGAGAGAGAGAGAGAGAGAGAATAAAAAAAAAAAAAAAAAAAAAAAAAGAAAGAAAGACTAACGCACTAATAAACTTCCCTTCCCCTCTTCTCCTCCCCTCCTACCCCCTTCCCCCTTCCCCCAACAGGACCCCCGTGATCGCCGGCGGCCTCTTCCTCATCGCCAGGGACTGGTGGGAGCAGCTCGGCAAGTATGACCCCGGCCTCGACGTGTGGGGCGCCGAGAACCTGGGTGAGTATGGGGAAGGGAGGGGAGGGGGAAAGATGGGGGATATGATGGAGGGTAGAGGGGAAGGGAGGGAGAGAAGAGGGGCGGAGGGAAGGGAAAAGAGGGGCCATTCTGGAGGGAGAGGGGAAGAGAAAAGAAGGGATATTCTGGAGGGAAGAGGGGAAGGAGGGAGGGGAAAAGAGGGGATATTCAGGAGGGAAGAGAATAGGAGGGATATTCTGGAGGGAAGAGAGGAAGGGAGAGAGGGGAAAAGAAGGAATATTCTGGAAGGGAGATGGGGGAGGAAGGGGAGAGTCGGGGAAGCATGGTGTGTGGGGCGCCGAGAACCTAGGTGAGTATGAGGAAGAGGGGGGTGGGGAGAAGGGGAAGGGATGGAGATGTTCTTGAGGGGAGAAATGAAGGGAGGGGAAAAGTGGGAGTATTCTGGAGGGAAGGGAGGGGGAAAGAGGGGAAGGAGGGAGGGAAAAAAAGGAGGGGAGAGTGGGGAAGTATCACCCTGGCCTTGACATATGGGGCGCGGATAACATGGTTGAGTATGGGGAAGAGGGGAAAGGGAGGGAGGAGAAAAAAGGGAATATTCTGGAGGGAAGAGGGGAAGGGAGGGGAGAGTAGGGAGAATATAACCCTGGCCTCGACGTGTGGGGCGCGGAGAACCCGGATAAGGATGTGGAAGGGGGAGAAGGAGGGGAGGGGGAGAAAGAAGGAGATATTCAGGAGGGGAGAAAGGAAGGGAAGGGAGAAGAGGGTGTATTCTGGAGGGGAGAGGGGAAGGGAGGGAGGAGAGTTCAAGAGGTGGAGATTGGGGAGTGGGGAGGGGGGGTGTATTAAGGGAGATGGGAATAGGGAGGGAAGACGTGGGAGAGGGGGAGGGAAGGGAGGGGAAGGGGGATTGTGGGAGAGAGGGCAAGGAAAGTGGGGGGCAGTGAAAGAAATAGCAGGGACGAGATGGTAAGGGAGGGGAGGAGAAGAGAGGGGAGACGTGGAATATTGGGAAGAGGGGAAGGGAAGGGAGATTGGGGAGAGAGGAAGGGAGGGGAGGTTGGGGGAGAGGGGAAGGAGAAAAGGTGCTGAGAGGAGGGGAAGAGCTGAATGTGAGGAAAAGGAAGACAGGAAAATAAGAAGGAGAAAATGGTAAAAGGGGAAGGGAGAGGGAGTGGAAGAGGAAGAGATGGGAAGGGAAGGGAGATTGGGGAGAGAGACAGAGAAATGAGTAGAGAAACAGTAAGACAGAGAGATATGAATAGAGAGACAGAGACAGAAAGACCAAAAAAAGAGAGAGAGAGAGAGAGAGAGAAGAGAGAGCTAACCTCCAGTTAAGACGACGCTCAGGTCCCAACATGGCAACCGAACTAGATCATCCACGAGGCACGAGCCAACAACACGGACCTGCGTCGATGTTGCTCGGAATAATGCAATAGCCATATGACATTATTTGAACTCTTCCGGTGCTCCTCTGACCTTATCTGAACCCTTCCCTTGCTCGTCTGACCTTATTTGAACCCTTCCCTTGCTCTGACCTTATCTGAACCCCTTTCCGCGGCCTTCGATCTTCTGAAGCGCTTTTGTGACCTTATATCGTCTGATGACCTTTTTTTTTTTTTTACCTTGGTCTCTTCAAAATTGACTTTTTAACTCTCTTGGTCTTCTAATTTGGCTTTTTTTTTACCCTTTTTTGGTCAAATTTGCCCTTTTGACCTCTCCACGCTTGACCTTTGATCCTTTTTTATATCTTCACACTTTGTGATCTCTTGACCTCTTCATATTTGGCTTTTTGACCTCTCTTGACTTTTTCACTATTGACTTTTTTTTTTTGGGGGGGGGGGTTCTTCATATTAGACCGTTTGACACCCCTTGCCCTTATCCCATCCGACCTTGCTCGACCTTGTGACCTCGTCTGACCTCTCCACACTCGTGCTTTTGACCTTACACCCCGTTCTCCCCACAGAGATGTCCTTCAAGGCCTGGCAGTGCGGAGGAGGCGTCGAGGTGGTGCCGTGTAGTCGCGTGGGACACATTTTCCGCAAACGCCATCCCTATTCGTTTCCGGAGGGCAATGCCAACACTTATTTGAGGTCAGTGCCTGTTTAAGGTCGGTTGTTTCTATTCTTAAGGTCGGTTGCTTCTATTCTTGAGGTCAGGAGTTGTTTAAGTTCGGTTTTTAATTCCTTTTCATAAGGTCAGTACTTGTTTAAGGTTGCTTTTCTTAAGGTCAGTACTTGTTTAAGCTCGTTTTTCCCTTTCCTTAAGGTCAGTACTTGTTTCTGGTTGTTGTTTTTTTGCATTTTATTAAGGTCAGTACTTGTTTCTGTTTTTTTTTCCATTTTCTTAAGTTCAGGTCTTATTTCAGGTGAGTTCTCCCCTTTTGAAAGTCGGTGCATATTTAAAGTTATTTATTTAGTTGCTTTTTAAGGTCAGTACTTGTTTGAGGTCGCTTTTTCCTTCTCTTAAGGTCAGGACCTATTTAAGGTGAGGTCTGCCCTTTGTAAAGTCGATGCTTATTTAAGGTTAGTTACTAATTTAGTTATTTATGGTCTGATTTCCCTTTTTAAAGGTCAGTGTCTCCTTTTTAAGGTCAGTACTTATATGAGGTCAGTTTTCTCTTTTTTAAGGTGCTGAAGGTACCTCAGTTGTGAGTTTGAGATGATTTTAGATGATTTTTTTTTTTTTTGATGATTTGGTTGTTTGGTGGAAAGTTGTGGACAGATAGTTAATTGTTATAGAAATATGCTTGTTGGAAAATAGAGGAAAAAAACATACTTGGATATATATAATAGTCAGAAATTAGGCAATTAAAGTTATTCTATTCAATTCGATTTAAAGAAAAATGAAATTAAAAGATAAATTACAAAATAATAAAGTATACCAGTCAATCACACAATAATCCTGTTTCCCCCCACATACGAACATCTGCAATAACCATTAATTAATACGAAAATCACACTTAGAATAGCCCACGATTGATAAAAAGAAAACGAGAATATAAAAAACACGCCAGGGGATTCTCGAAATTATCGTAGGATTTTTAGTCACACCAAAAATACCCTACAAATGATTAAAAAAGGAGAAAAAACAAACAAACAAACACACACGCCATGGGATTCTCGAAATGAACGTAGTATTTTTCGTCATACCAAAAATATCCCACAAATGATAGGGAGAGAGAGTGAGAGAGTCTGATAGATACACAGACAGATAGAAAGACAAATAAAGCAGACAAGCAGGCAGGCAGGCAGAGAGAGAGATTGAGAGAGAGAGAGAGATTGAGAGAGAGAGAGAGATTGAGAGAGAGAGAGAGATTGAGAGAGAGAGAGAGAGATTGAG
>NC_091561.1:1589354-1594354 GCF_042767895.1 Penaeus vannamei | reverse complement strand
GAACCCCGGATCAGACACGGTCCAGACGGTCACTGATGTGGTTTTTGCCATCATGAATGGGGTGAGGGATTTGTGAATGGACTGAGGGTTTTGTGAATGGAGTGAGGGATTTGTGAATGGACAGGGATTTGTGAATGGACAGGGATTTGTGAATGGACAGGGATTTGTGAATGGACTGAGGGACTTGTGAATGGACTGAGTGTTTTGTGAATGGAGTGAGGGATTTGTGAATGGACAGGGTTTTGTGAATGAAATGTCTAGATCAGTGTCTCTCTCAGACTTTTTTTCAGCCCTCTGACGCCTACCTACTTTTTCAGGACCCCCTGTTTGAGAAATATTCAAACAAAACCTTTGGAAACATGTAGCTTATCATTGCAACAAAAACAGTTACTAAATTAGACTATATTGCAAGAAGTCAATGTCTAACAGCCAGGCTTTCTATATATTTCATTGGGGTATTAGTTGAATATTATTTATCATTATTCTAAGACATTGTCAGCTTTTCCAGTGACATATACTTGTCCATATTTAGGAGTTACATGCTGTAGACCCGGTAGTTCACGGACACCCACGCAAAACACATTCCAACAGGAATTTACACCATTATGTGATGAAAGTGATTTAAAGTGAGAGAGAGCGAACGAGAGAGAGGGAGGACGGGAGGGAGGGAGGGAGGGAGGGAGAGAGAGAGAGAGAGAGAGAGAGAGAGAGAGAGAGAGAGAGAGAGAGAGAGGGAGAGAGGGAGGGAGGGAGAGAGAGAGAGAGAGAGAGAGAGAGAGAGAGACAGAGAGAGAGAGAGAGAGAGAGAGAGAGAGAGAGAGAGAGAGAGAGAGAGAGAGAGAGACGAGAGAAAGAAAATATACATATACACAGATTTCTTTTTCTGTGCAACGTAATTCGAGAGAGAGAGAGAGAGAGAGAGGAAGAGAGAGGGGGACGAGAGAAAGAAAATATACACATACACTTAGATTTTTTATTCTGTGCCACGTATTTCGACTTATTTCCATCACCTCGCTAAAGAGACCAGAGCCGTGCAGTAACACGCCCTCTCCCCAACCAGGTCCACCTACTGTACAACGCCCCCACCTTGGAGCTCCACTTCACCATCACCCTCGTCCGCCTTGAGATCATCAAAAGTGCCTCCAAAGGTCCTTCTAAATCAGGGGGAGACATACAGAGGTGAGGGACCCGTGGCTGACCTTACGAGAGAGAATGGAAGAGAATGTATGGGACGGAATGCATGGGCAGGGTGAAGGATCTTGGATGTGGAGAAGAGATATTATTAATGATATTTTTCGTCTTTCTACGGGAGTGGCATAAAACTTAAGGACATGAATGCACACACACACACTGACGCACACACACACGCACGCACACACACGGACACACACACACACACACGCACATACACACACATACACACACACACACATTCCTTTTTTTTCATTCCTTCTTCAAAATACTATTTCCTTCCTTCTCGAAATCCGCGCGTTTGACCAGCGCCTTCCCCATCCTACCCGGTCCCTCCTCCTCTGCAGGTATCTGAGCAACTTCTGCTACTGGCAGAGGAACCTGAACCGGCGCACAAACCCCCTGGGGGACCACTCGCCGGAGTTCTGGGACCACGCCCTCATGCTCTCCGGACTCGACCTGTGGGACATGCAGCCGGAATTCGACTCGGTTATAGGTGACGATGAGGGAGAGACACGGGGGGGAACCACAGGGGAGAGACACGGGGGGGAACCACAGGGGAGAGACACGGGGGGAACCACAGGGGAAAAACCACGAGGGAGATTCACGGGGCGGGAGTAAGGGTGAGGATCCTAGGAGAGTATCAGAAGGGGAAAGTCACGGTGGAGAATGACGTGGGGAATAAAGAGTGAGAATCACAGGGGATACAGGGGAGGAAATATTGGCGCGGGGAAAATATGTACATGCAGAGATAAAGAGATGGGTTAAAGAGATAGATAGACAGAGAGAGAGTAAAAAGAGACAGAAATAGATAGGAAGAGACAGAAAGACTATGAGCAAACCTTAACTTTACGCCCTAAACCTTAGAGGATCCACACAGCTAAACCGGGGAATGATACACGAGAGAGTAACACGACACAAACTAAGCCCCGACTCCCTCCCCCCCCTCCCCCTAGGACTGGCGTGGGTGGCGGGCATGTGTCACCCGACGTACTCCTGCACCATCAACGAGGGCACGAGCTTCGAGGCCGTCTACGTCATCACGCACGAAATGGGCCACAAGTAAGGAGAGCGAAGTTACTTTTATAAAGGAATTTGGGGGTGTCCGTAAGGGTCAAAATGGGAGAGGAAAGACAATTTGCGATGGTAATGTTTTCCGTAAGTGTCAAACTATGATGACTAGTGATTATGTTAACTAGAGGATGGGTGACTATCTCTCTATCTATCAATCTATCTATCTATTTAGCTGTCTGCGTGTCTATCCATCTACCCATGTATAAATGTAACAAGCATACAGTCTGGAAATAATATACTAAATATAAAGATCAGTTAAATGGTTCTAGCCACTGATGAAAGACACAAAATTACCCAAAACCAACAAAGTGGTAAGTATAGGATAATTCTAAAACATTTTAATCCCAACTGAAGGGTGACTAAATAGACACTGAACCGCATCCATGTTGACAAATGTAGAAAAGGTATGAATGAGACTGAATATCTTCACAATACAAGAGATGTATTTGACCGGTTTCGATTACGTCTTCATCGAAACCGGTCAAATACATCTCTTGTGAAGATATCCAGCCTCATTTATACCTTTTCTATAAAGAATTTTTTTGATTCCAGTGTCATTTATACCTTTTCTATAAATAGACATTTTTTCTATTTCAGCCTCGGCATGTCCCACGACGGATCTGCAGAGGACCAGAACCAGTGCAGCGCCGATAAGCATATCATGTCTTCATCTACTGGTCCTGGAAAAGTTACTTGGTCCTCCTGTTCCAACAAAGAACTGCAGGACTTCATCGAGAACAGCGAGTGAGATGACTTTGTTCTTGTTCTCCGATGTGGTATTAAGGGGAATGCTGCAAGGAGTGATTTGCCCGTTTTTCCCCTCCTCCTAATCTAAGGGTGCTGCAAAAATTATCGTGTTGGAATGATTTTTGAAAGCTGTAATAACCTTTTTTTCTTTCGCTTTCTCTCGTTCTCTCTCTCTCTCTTCCCCTCCGTTCCTTTCTCTCTTTTACCATGCATATAAACACCCATCGTAGGCCTACATATCTGTGCCTAACATCCCTCGGAGTTACTAATTCTCACACATTACACATCACACACACACACACAGAGTCCTCTCATCGTGACCTTAACCCCGCCTTGACCTTTCCAGCTTCCCTCTCTCGTGCCTCGATGACCTGGCCAGAGGACCTCGCGAACTCGATTTTCACGGTGAACTCTTACCTGGCGAGCGGTATACGGTGACCCAGCAGTGCACCTTCGCCCTGGGATCCTCCTTCAAGCCCTACGTCACGAGCAAGAATCCCTATAATGTAAGTGGGGAGTTGCATCCTTCGAGGAGTGGGGAAGGAGTGGGGAAGGAGTGGAGGGGTGGGGAAGGAGTGAGGAAGGAGTGGGGAAGGAGTGAGGAAGGAGTGGGGAAGGGTGAGGAAAGGTGGGAAGGGATGGAAGTGGGGGAAGGAGTGGGGAGAGGTGTAAGGGAAAGGAGTGGGGAAGGAGGTGGGAAGGAGCAGAGGGTGGAGGAGGAGTGGGGAAGAGAGCGGAGAGAGTGGGGAAAAGGAGTGGGGAAAAATGGAAGGATGGGAAGAAAAAATGTGGGAAAGTGAGTGGGGAAGGTAGTGGAGGAGTGAGGGGGAGTGGGGAAAATTAATGGAGGGATGGGGAAGGAGTGGAGGGGTGGGGAAGGAGTGGGGAAGGAGTGGAGGAGTGGGGAAGGAGTGGAGGAGTGGGGAAGGAGTGGAGGAGTGGGGAAGGAGTGGGGAAGGAGTGGAGGGGTGGGGAAGGAGTGGGGAAGGAGTGGAGGGATGGGGAAGAGGTGGAGGAGTGGGGAAGGGAGTGGAGGAGTGGGAGGAGTGGTGGAGGTGGGGAAGGGAGTGGAGGAGTGGGGAAGGAGTGGAGGAGTGGGGAAGGAGTGGGGAAGGAGTGGAGGGGGGGGGAAGGAGTGGGGAAGGAGTGGGGAAGGAGTGGGGAAGGAGCGGAGGAGTGGGGAAGGAGTGGAGAAGGAGTGGGGAAGGAGTGGAGGAGTAGGGAAGGAGTTGGAGATCTAGGAAAAGCGGTTTATTAAGGGGCGGGTGATGGGTATATATATGTTTGGGGGGTGAAATATATTTTTTTAACGTAACCTTTCTAGTCATGTTGCATCTTCAGAAGACCGAAGATTGGTAAAATAACTAATTCAGACACACACACACACACACACATACACACAACACAACACACACACACACACACACACACACACACACACACACACACACACACACACACACACACACACACACACACACACACAGATTATAAAGCACAGCACAGTATCACAACTGGCTCCCTCCACCCCCAGAATGTGTGCCGAGAGGTCTGGTGCCAAAACACGACGCATGCCATGAGAACCCACCCGGCACTCGAAGGCACCTCTTGTGGCATCAAGAAGGTGTGTGAACTTGTAGCCTGAAGTAAACTGAATCGTGTTTAAAAAAAGAATGTCTATATATCCATCTGTTTATCTGTCTATCTATAGCACTGTCTTTGTATATTTATAAACACACACACACACACACACACACACACACACACACACACACACACACACACACACACACACACACATATATATATATATATATGTGTGTGTGTGTGTGTGTGTGTGTGTGTGTGTGTGTGTGTGTGTGTGTGTGTGTGTGTGTGTGTGAGTGTGTGTGTGTATGTGTAATTATGTATGTATGTATGTCAGTCACTCTCTCACTCTCTCCCTGTTCACTAGAATTTTTTTTTAAAAAAACACTCCCCCAGTAGTT
>NC_091561.1:1581326-1586326 GCF_042767895.1 Penaeus vannamei | reverse complement strand
TCGAATCCTTATCCAAATCCTTAACCGAATTATCATCTACTCATTATCCGAATCCTTATCCAAAATCATCAACCGAATCATCATCCGAAACACGAACCGAATCAGCGTCCAAAGCAGAGTTACAACAGCGCGGAGAGACGTGGCATATCAGCAAGATCTTCCCGCGCTGACATCTGGTCGAACCGGGATATCGTTGCATCATTTATGACTTGCTTTGTCACGTGATCCATAGCGAAGTGTTTTAGGTCGAGTTTTGATGATGATGATGATGATGGTGGTGGTAGTGGTGGTGGTGGTGGTGGTGGTGGTGGTGGTGGTGGTGGTGGTGATGGTGGTGGTGGTGGTGGTGGTGATGGTGGTGGTGGTGGTGGTGGTGGTGGTGGTGGTGATGGTGGTGGTGGTGTTGGTGGAGGTGGCGATGGTGGTGGTTGTGGTGGTGGTGGTGTTGGTGGAGGTGGCGATGGTGGTGGTTGTGGTGGTGTTGGGGGAGGTGGCGATGGTGGTGGTTGTGGTGGTGGTGTTGGTGGTGGTGGTGGTGGTGTTGGTGTTGGTGGTGGTGGCGATGGTGGTGGTTGTGGTGGTGATGGTGGTGGTGGTGGTGGTGATGGAGGTTGTGGTGGTGATGGTGGTGGTGGTGGTTGTGATGGTGGTGGTGGTGGTGGTGGTGGTGATGGTGGTGGTGGTGGTGGTGGTGGTGGTGGTGGTGGTGGTGGTTGTGATGGTGGTGGTGGTGATGGTGATGGTGGTGGTGGTGATGGTGGTGGTGGTGATGGTGGTGATGGTGGTGGTGATGGTGGTGATAATGATGATTGTGACTAGGGTGATGACAGTGATAATGATAATGATAATGATGGTGATGATGATGATACTTGTGATAATGAGGATGATTTCTTGTCATCAGAGGCTTTGTATAACACCTTTCTATTTTTATAATTTTATTCTGAAAATCTTCCTCGATAGTGAATGAAATCACCAGTGTTTGATGTATGTTTATTGTTTACTAGATAAGTTCACTGTTTATTCATTTATTTATCTCTTAATCTACTCATTCGGCATTTATCTGCTATTTCAATTATAAAAAAAATATATATATCAACATCGTGTAGTTACATGTCAAATAAACATAACAGTTCTAGTTCGTGACGCCTTGTCTTTATATTTATTTATTTATTATTATCACAATTATCGTCATTATTATAATTTCATTTATTATTATCACAATTATCGTCATAAATGCAAAGGCCTGTATTTAGATCTAACAGTAAATTACATGTAACAGCTGAAGTAAATTACGGATTTAAAGCCCTATTAAATGGCGGGAAATGCGAGGATTATTGGAACGAAGCAAGTCACTCGCCAAAGCATGCTCTCCACGCTATGTTTGGCTTAAACGTGAGACGAAACCTTGTAAATAGATCATTCTAAGATTCTGAACATGAATGTAATTGTAAAATATTGATTAAGATGATGATATTGATAAGAAAAGGGCATATATTCTTCTTTAGAACACTTTTATCGTAAAGTTTGGTTTTAGGTTATGTTCGCAGAGTTGCCAACTAGCCTCATTTTATGGAACCCGAGACGCAAATGAGGAAATGAGTAATCATTATCGATGATTATGATATCCTTTTTTAAAACGTTACTCGACTGAATAGATATGATTTTGTAACAAACAAAAAAGAAGAGAAATTAGGAGTAGATTGAATCAGAGCTTTGTCCTTCATGAGACCAAGTCGTTTCGGATTTTTATTTGATTCTATTAAGGCACATTGAATACTTGTGCCATTAGTCTACATGAAAAAAAAAATAAAAAAAAAAATACAATTTTGCATTAGACTCAAGTAAATGTCATAATTTGTCGTCTATTTTTGTTTCCGAGCCTCGCCGAAGAGGATATAGGCCTACAAATAAATCCTTTCGTACCTCGATTTGAAATGCAACTTCCACCCACACTATTTCTAGCGGTTTCTCTAAGTTAATTACTTGTACGAAATTTACTTCGGTCTCTAAGTAAGGACTTTAGAAATTTGTATCGGAATATTGCACTTTAAACATGTACATTAATACACACAGCACTGTATAAGAGAGAAGGCAGGAATATTACACTTTAAGCATATACATTCACAGGGTATATACACTCTGTACTGTACACTGAGGGAGAGATTTATACAAACACGAGATCTGAAATAAGACAATACATTTGGATCCTTCCTTTTGTTTGTTCCTTCGTCATCGCATTCTTTCTCTTCCTCTCTTCCACTTTTTCGCTTCGTCTCCACATTCCAGGTACCCCACTCCCTGCTTCTCTCACATTCCTGCTCTCTCCACTTGTCCTCCTTTCTTCCTCCATTCCTTATCGTCTTTCACTCCCTCCTTCTTCGCTCTCGCTTATTCGCTTTCTCTATTGTTCTCTCCTCTCCTTGTTTCTATTATTCCTCCTTTGTTTTACTGTACTCCCTTATTTACTGCCGTTGTTCTTTCTTCTTCCTCTAGTCTCTTCTCCCTCTCCTTATCTTCTCCTCTCCTCTCCTTCCTTCCTCCTTATATATTCTCCTATCTGTTCTAATATCTTTATCTTTATCCCTTCTCCTCTTCTTCCATTCCTTCCTCACTCTTATTTTTTTTTCACCTCGTCTTCGTTCCCTCCTCCTTCCCCTCCTACTCCTCCCCCTACTTTCGTCTCTATCCCTTCCCACGTTTCATTCTCCAACGCCCATTTTCATTTTATTCTCCCATTCTCTTCCTTCCTCTTCCGAGTTTCTTCTTCATACCTTCACCTCTCCTGCTCTCTCTCCCCTTTTCCCTTTCCTTCTCCTATCCCTTCCACTACATATCTCCTTCCACTCCTTCCCTATCCCTCTTCTTCTCTCCTTTCTTGGTCCTTCCTACTTTTCTCCACTCCATCGCCCCCTTTTTACTCCTCTCTCTCCCTCTCCCTCCCTTTCCCTATCTCCTCCTACTCATCTCCTTCTCCTCCTGCCATCCTACCCTCCTCTCTTTCCTGGCTCCTTTTCCCTTTCACTTCCTTCCCTCTCCTCCATCTCTTCCCTTCTTCTATTTTCCTTCCCCCTCTTCTTCCCCCTCCCTCCTATCCATTCCTCCAACTCTTCTCCCCGTCTCCCCTCCTTCTCTCCTTCATCAATCTGTCCTTCCCCTTCCCTCCCCCGTCTCCTTTCGTCCACCTCCCCCTTCTCCCTCTCTCCACTCCTTCCCTCCCCCATCTCCCTCCCACCATCCACTCCACCCCTCTCCCCAATCTCCCTCCCACCACTCCTCCCCTCCCCCTTCTCCCTCTCTCCACTCCTCCCCTCCCCCTCTCCCTCTCTCCACTCCTCCACTCCCCCCTCTCCCTCTCTCCACTCCTCTCCTCCCCCTTCTCCCTCTCTCCACTCCTCCCGTCCCCCTTCTCCCTCTCTCCACTTCTCCCCTCCCCCATCTTCCTCTCTCCACTCCTCCCCTCCCCCTTCTCCCTCTCTCCACTCCTCCCCGTCTTCCCTCCTTCTCTCCTTCATCAATCTCTCCTTCCCCTTCCCTCCCCCCTCCCCCTTCTCCCTCTCTCCACTCCTCCCCCTAGCCCCATCCCCCTTCCACCACTCCTCCCCTCCCCCATCTCCCTCCCACCACTCCACTCCTCCCCTCCCCCATCTCCCTCCCACCACTCCACTCCACCCCCTCCCCCATCTCCCTCCCACCACTCCACTCCACCCCCTCCTACACACCCTTCCCACCACTCCACTCCACCCCCTTCTCCCTCCCACCACTCCTCCCCCTAGCCTCCTTCTCCCTCTCTCCCCTCCTCCCCTCCCCCAGCTCCCTCCCACCACTCCACTCCTCCCCTCCCCCAGCTCCCTCCCACCCCTCCACTCCTCCCCTCCCCCATCTCCCTCCCACCACACCACTCCACCCCCTCCTACACACCCCTCCCACGGTCGGCTATTGCAACATCCTGCAACACGGCGCGGTCATCGGTAGCAATCAGAGGATGATAGGAACGGATCCCGCTGTGATTCCCGTGATGCATCGGAGACTCCTATCCATTCGGGAATTAGGATAGGATAGGATAGGGTCTGGGATAGGATGAGGGATGGAGGCCGTGCTTGGATAGGGCGGGATGTCAGCTGAAGGATGCGCGGAGATAAAAGGATAAACTCAGGACAGCAAAGATGGATTAATGAGTTGTGGGAATTTATGATAAACTGATAAAGAAAAGGTATGAAAGTTAAAAATCACAGTTCATTAATGTTAATTTTGAATATTCTCAGGAATTCTCATGACATGAGTAATCCTGAGAATAACAAAACAAAAAAGAAGAGCAAAGAAAGAAAGAAAAATATATGTACATATATATATATATATATATATATATATATATATATATATATATATATATATATATATATATATGTATATATGTATATATATATATATATATATATATATATGTATATATGTATATATATATATATATATATATATATATATATATATATATATATATATATATATATATATATATATATGTATGTATGTATGTGTGTGTGTATGTGTATGTGTGTGTGTGTGTGTGTGCGTGGGTGTGTGTGTGTGTGTGCGTGTGTGTGTGTGTGCGTGTGTATGTGTATGTGTATGTGTATGTGTATGTGTGTGTGTGTATGTGTATGTGTATGTGTGTGTGTATGTGTATGTGTATGTGTGCGTGTGTGTGTATTTGTATGTGTGTATATTTGCATATACGTGTAGATAATGGGAATGCAGAGAATAAGCAAAAAACAACATCAACAAAACACAATAACGAGAAAACTGCAACATGAAAGCAATATTCATCTCTCACAATGAAAAGTCCTAATAATTCTGATTTTCCAGTCTATTACGCCATTCCCAAAAGCAAATGCAATAACGCTTTAACAAAACGCGACAGAGTCATAAACCCAATAACCGAAACACTGAACTGAAACAATGAAACACTGAAACAATACTGAAAGAACGAAAAATGAAAAAAA
>NC_091561.1:1548826-1551326 GCF_042767895.1 Penaeus vannamei | reverse complement strand
TGTCTGTTTTCCTGTCTCTCGCTCTCTTTCTTTTTTCTCTCGATCTTTTTCTTACTCTCCTTCTCCCTATTCCTTTCCCTTCCATTACCTCTCCCTGTGGCTTTGCCACTCGCCCTCCCTCCCTCTCTCTCTCTCTCTCTCTCTCTCTCTCTCTCTCTCTCTCTCTCTCTCTCTCTCTCTCTCTCCTCTCTCTCTCTCTCTCTCTCTCTCTCCCTCCCTCCCTCCCTCCCCCTCCTTCCCTCCCTCTCTCTCTCCCCACCCTCCCTCCCCCCTCCCTCCCCTCCCTCCCTCCCTCTCTCTCTCTCTCTTTTTCTTTCCCTCCCTCCCTCCCTCTCCCTCTCTCCCTCCCTCCCGGCATCCCTCCTGTCGTATCAAGAGTAATAGACACCGAATCTCGGCTACAGATAAAGGCAGGTCCCAGATGGTGTGGGATTTGGGGCTACTGACTACTCGACAAACAGCTGGAAGAGCAAGAGTTGGTGTCCGAGAGAGGTATTAGACACAGACGGAGGAAGCCCGCATGTAAATTTCAACAAGGGGTGGCGATTACGGTGCGATTACGGTTGGTGTAAGGAGAGGAGGAAGGTTATGGGGTCTTAGAAGTGGGGATTAAGGGGTAAGTTGAGGATGTACTTTGTTGAGGATTTTGTCGTTTAGAAGGGTGTATACTGTGCAAGAGGGTAAAGCATAGTCTTGTTGTGAGGTACTCTCTTTCCTTTCTCTTCCTCCTTCTTCTCTTGTTCAGATAAACACATACCCTGACCCAAGCACGCTCATCCCTACCCCCCTACCCCGCCCCACCCATTCCTACCCCCGTCTTTGCACGCAGACACCCCCTCCTCACCCAATTCCTCCTCCCCTCGCACACAAACTCCCTCCCTCTTACACATAACACCCTCCCCTTCCCTTCCCCCCCCTCCCCCCTCTCACCCATCCAGACCTCCACCAACCCCCCTCCCCACCTCTCTTCCCTCTCACCCACTTCTCTCCCTTTCACCCATCCAGACCTCCAGCAACACCCTCCCCCCCCACCTCTCTCCCCTCTCACCCCACCCTCTCTCCCTCTCACCCCCCAGACCTCCACCAACACTCCACCCCCCACCTCCTCTCTCCCTTCTCACCCACCCCTCTCTTCCTCTCACCTCCCAGACCTCCACCAACCCCCCCTCCCCACCTCTCTCCCCTCTCACCCACCCTCTCTCCCTCTCACCCCCTAGACCTCCACCAACACCCCCCCCCCCCCCACCACCTCTCTCCCCTCTCACCCACCCTCTCTCCCCTCTCACCCCCCAAACCTCCACCAACACTCCACCCCCACCCCCCTGCACACAAACACAGATAAGATCTTCCTGTCACAGCCTCCCGATAATAAGACCCAGCGGGAGATAAAGTCATCCAGATTTCCATTATGTCATGTGGTCTTCAGCTGCGGGAGGCTCTAGTGTTAAAGCCAAGGTATATTAAGAGTGTATAAATAAGTTTACGATAAATCATTTTCTCCGTGATAAATCATTGATTTTTAGATGCTCTAGCTAGATTCGGTCTGTTGCTGCTTAATGTGTCTATTTTGGTCATCATCATCATCATCATCATTATTATTATTATTATTATTATTATTATTATTATTATCATTATTATTATAATCATTATTATAATCATTATTATCATTATTATCATCATTATTATTATTATTATTATTATTATTATTATTATTATTATTATTACTATTATTATTATTAATAATAATATTATTATCATTATTATCATTACTATCATTATTATTATTGATATTATCATTGCTATCATTATTATTATTAATATTATCATTATTATCATTATTATTATTAATATTATTATTATTATCATTATTAATACTTTTATGCTTATCATCATCATTATCATTATTATTACTATTACCATTATTGGCAACATCATCATTATTATCTTAATTGTTATTGTTATTATCATTATTATTATTATTATCATTATCATTATTATTATTATTATTATTATTATTATTATTACTATTATTATTATTATTGTTATTATTATCATTATTATTACTATTATTATTATTATTATTATTGTTATCATTATTATTATCGTAAATATTATTGTTATCATTCTCATTATCAATGTTATTACTGTTATTATCATTTCTTTTATCATTATTATCATTACTATTACCATTGCTGTTATTTTGTTTGGTTGTTGCTACTGTTGTTATTTTTATTATGATTACCAATATTATTATCAACAGCATTATCATTGTTATCATTATTATTATTATGATCATCATTATCATTCACATTATTATAATTGTTATCACTATTATTATTATCATTATCATTATGATTATTATTATCATTGCTATTAATATCAATATCAATATTATCATTATTATCAATATTATCAATATCATTATTATTATTATTAATCATCTATCGACATTCTTTCGATTTCTTCATTCTATGAATTAATTTACATACATATTTCTTTC
>NC_091561.1:1528826-1531326 GCF_042767895.1 Penaeus vannamei | reverse complement strand
CAAGATAATTTTGATTAACATGGATTGTTTTGTATAGACCTGGATGACGGTATTGCAAACCACGTGATTGTTTTATGAATGAAAGTGGGTTTCATAAATGAATGAGATTATATATGATGGCATAAGAACGTTTATTATATAAAAAATGAGTTTAAGGCATAACTTTCGTTTTGTACCGACGCAGATGACGGTATGGTAAGGCTTGAGGTTCTGTATTCTGAATGAAAGTGAGCTTTATGAATAAAATGCGATAATATATGAAGAAAGAAGCGTTTATTGTGAACGGCAGTTATGTACAGACTAGGATAACTGACTATGATGAGGCACGACCTTATTTTTTATGAATGAAAGCGGGTTTTATGAATGAATGTGATGGTATACGTAGACACATGAACGTTTATTGTTATGAAATGAGTATAAGGCATAACTATACTTGTTTACAGACACGCATGACTGTATGGTCAGCCGCGAACGTTTATTGTTAAGAATTAATCTCTTGCAAAACGGATGTAGATGAATATATAATCAAGCGCCACATTCATCATCATCATCAGGATCCCTTAAGAAAATGTCTTATAGAATTCTATAGAAATTCTATAGATTTCTATAGAGTTTTTATAGAGTATATAGAATTGCTATAGAATGCCATTGAAAAAGTTCTATAGAGAACGTATTCTATTGAAATACCATAGAGTTTCTATAGAAAGTCCTCAATAGTGTCTATAGAGTTAATTTTCTATAGAGTTTCTATAGGAAAGTTATAAAGGTCATTTTCTGTTGATCACTCAGTAAATCCCAAACCAGTGGCATCACATGATAAAGGTGAATGAACTGAACAATTAATTGATTGCTCAAGAAGTGAATTTGAAAGCACTATGTGAGGACACTTTTAACTGAAATCGAACTTCATTGAGAAGTAACACGCTAAAACTGTAGTTATGGATTATGAAATCATTTATTAGAAATTCACATGCTTCGGCCTTTGCCTAGTATAACTGTCACGGTCATCAGTCGATGACATAACTGTGATAAAAATTCTACTCAAATTCAGCTATTGTAAATAAATGGGTCCATTTAACCTAGAGTTAAAAGATAATTAAACATACAAGATGGCGACAAGAATTTCCTATACATCACGTTTTCTGGATTTTTTTCTTTACAAAATTTGCTATACATTATAAGGATATATACAAATTGACTTTGTATCAATGTGGTTGTGGAAAAATGATAAATCTTTTCTTGAATAAAACAGTGTAAGCTTTGGTCGTATTTGGCAAGTTTTCTTAGATGCCAAATCCTGCTACCAGACGTTTTATTTTTATTTTATTATTATTATTATTGTTATTTGTGTATGTTAACGAGTTATGGTTCTAAATATAGTATGTTAGAGGTTGTAGAATGTAATTACTGGGTATAGTAAGGTATTTGAGACTTTATTTATGTGCAATGCAGTGACATTGAAGGATATTTCGTTTTTCTCCAGGTTTTCAACTGCCAAAATGTTACCATTGTTCGATATTTGTGTGTGTTAAGATTTGTATGTAATTATGGTATAACTAGGTTTATATAATAAATTTACAAGCAACTATAATGTGTTTGAATTTTATTGATGTGTAATGCATTGACTTTGAGTCAGTTTTCGTTTTGTACCAGGCTGTTCATATTTTGGAAAAGGCGCGAGAAATGTAAACATTGTTGCTCGCGTTCCTGGGAGCTTGAAGAAATTTACGAGATTCAACATTTCTACGGAATTGTGAGCATCACCTGTACAATGTAACGGTGCACTACAGTACTGTAAACAATCGTTTTAAAAACGCAATATCTTTCGGAGACAACTGAAAGCGAGCATTGAAAGTTCGGAACCATCAACGCACATGGTTGCTGAGAGTCAACAGCTGTCTCCTGAGCATCTATCTACCATTTCGTGTGGCGAAGACTGGCTTCACTGCCGGACAGACATCTTTGGAGTTTTATGAAGGTAAGACAAATAAAAACAGTATATCACGTGTATTAATGTACGTAGCAATGCGAGAGAGGTGAAGGTGATGCTGGCCACGGCGCCAAGTTGAGGGAAACGGAAAAGCTTTCCTGCATAAACTATATTCTCTCGGCGTTCTCTAAAAAGATGTGTATTTCATGACACATAGTTGATAGAAAAATCATATTGATTTATTTATATCACTAGCGTGCCAACTAGTAATATAGTTGAATTATGGTTTGGCAATGTTGGGAAGTATTACCATTTTCTTCGGTTAACTAAGCTGTTAGCTCAGCTATTACCAGAATGTGCAGCTATTTACAGCTAGTTAATTCTCTGATGAATGAGTTGGGTGGGTAATTGTTCAAAACAGGACTGCATGGAGAGATGTCGCCTTTATACTGTACATGCTGGCAAAGGCCAACAAATGTCCTGAGTTCATATTTAACAAGTTAAAGCTTAATCTAGGTCATATAGTTCATTGAAAAAGATACTGGGGAGTCTTCTTGCTTTCACCAGGGG
>NC_091561.1:1513826-1516326 GCF_042767895.1 Penaeus vannamei | reverse complement strand
CAGATGACCGGAGAAATACAGTCGGATAGCGAATTCTTCAGCAGTGACGAACAGGGTCGAATATGCATTAAGGAAATGGAAAATGTACATACACGTGTGGCTGTCATGATTCCAAAGGACACAAGAAACATCTTTAATTGTAGAAGAAAAAGTCATTGAAGCATCAATGTAATCAAATAGATAGATAGATAGACAGATAGATAGACAGATAGACAGTTGAATAAGGAGGAAGAGAGAGCGGGGGTTAAAGGAGAGAGTACGAAAGGAAGGGGTAGAGATAGGAAAGTTGGAGAGAGGAAAGATAGAGAGAAAGAGAAATCGATATGCGTTTGTTTCTGTTATCGGTTTTGAACTTTTATGTAAAGAAATATATGTAAAAAAAGAGAGAGACAAAGAGAGAGAGAGAGAGAGAGAGAGAGAGAGAGAGAGAGAGAGAGAGAGAGAGAGAGAGAGAGAGAGAGAGAGAGAGAGAGAGAGAGAGAGAGAGAGAGAGAGAGAGAGAATGTGAAGGAATATATGTATATGTATCTACGTGTGTGTGCGTGTGTTGGCGTCTCTACCTATGTACATACGTGCATATGAGCGTAAAAGTATATTTGAATAAGAAAGCTCCATGTTTTTTTCTATTCTATTCCCTATCTAGAAAAATAATAACCATAAACTATTTTCTCTCAGTCATTTTCCTCATTTTTCTCTCACGTTCATCATACTTCCTAAACCTTCTTGGGTGGAATAAGTAATTATAAATAAACCCGACTTTTTTCGCTTGAAAGAACACGTTTTATGCTTTACACTTTCCTGAACAACTCAGCAGTGATGTTCCTGATACCATTGCCAGATTTTCCGGTCTATCAGGAAAGGCGAATTATCCGGTGCGTTGGCGTAAACCGGATGGAATGATTATCGCGGAATCTCTTTTCGTTTTGATTTTTCCTGTATATGATAAACACACACACATACATATATATACAGACATACACACACACATACACACACACACACACACACACACACTCACAGACTTACACACGCATATATATACATACATACATACATACATATATATATATATATATATATATATATATATATATATATATATATATATATATCTATATATATATATATATAGATATATATTTATATATATATAATATACATATATATATATCTATATATATATATACATATATATATATATATATATATATATATATATATATATATATATATATATATATATATATATATATATATATATGCATCTATGTATGTATGTATAAGTATTTATATATATATATATATATATATATATATATATATATATATATACATATATAATTTTTTTCTATGTATAGATAGGTAGATAGATAGGTAGATAGATAGATAGATATATAGATAGATCTACATACAAACTGCATAAAAGAGTAATAAAAAAGACCGCAAATACGCACACACGCACACGCACGACCTCTATACACACACACCCCGCCACGCGTACCTTGAACCAGTACACATCATGAGTCAACGGAAATCCACATCGTTAGTCTTCCTCCTTAGAATGGGCGGCCATCAGTTTCTCGTTGCAAGAAAAATCAATCTGCAACCAATATGACGCGGGGAACATACCCTCTGCTTCCCATTTGCGTCCTTATGGTGCCTTGGGGGTTGTGTCGGAGTGGTCTTGGTCTTTGTTTGATTAATTGTTTTTTGTTTTTATTGGATTTAAAAGTGTTGATGGTGCTTTGTCATTCGTATGTTTGATGGTCAGTGCTATCTTTTTCTTTCTTTTTTTTCTTTCTTTTCTTTCTTTCTTTCTTTCTTTTCTTTTTCTTTCTTTCTTTCTTTCTTTCTTTCTTTCTTTCTTTCTTTCTTTCTTTCTTTCTTTCTTCCTTCCTTTCTTTCTTTCTTTCTTTCTTTATCTATCTATCTATCTACTTATTTATTCATCTATTTATTTATTCATTTATTCATAAATATCAGGCAAGAAAATTCACATTAAATGAAAGACTCACCATAAGCCATCATTATATCCTTATAAGAAATATTTTGGATTCATCAGAAAAAGGTTCCTATTTTACCCCATTATTACCTTATAAGCAATTTTTTGGAATCATCAGAAAAAAAAGTTCCTATTTTACCCCATTATGATATATATATATATATATATATATATATATATATATATATATATATATATATATATATATATATATATATATATATATATATTATTAAAAGGAAACAGGAAAACGACCAATCTTAGATGATATGCGATTATAGCCTCTCGGGACTTCTTGGATTGATGGATAATGTAGATGAAGACCCTCCGTCCGTCAGCTGAGGGAGATGGAGAAGGTCTGAGGAGAGGCTGGCTGTCTCAGCGTCTTAAAGCTTGGTCTTATATATTTTTTGATCTTATATGTTTTCTTGTGTTTTTTTTTCAGTAATTGCGATTTCATTGTTTTCTTTAGGTGGTGAAAATAACAATTTGCATACA
>NC_091561.1:1506326-1508826 GCF_042767895.1 Penaeus vannamei | reverse complement strand
CCTCCCTCGAGCGCGTGTGTGTATGTGTGTGTTTATGCACGTATGGTATAAGGCCACACGGAACCTGTGATACACACGTGCACTAAATCCAACGAAAACGCACAGATGATGTAACAAACGAACGACCTATAGAACGAACTAACGAAAGAACAACCGAACAAACGAAAGAACAAACGAACAAACGAACAAACGAAAGAACAAACGAAACGAAAGAACAAACGAACTAACGAGAGAACAAACGAACTAACGAGAGAACAAACGAACAAACGAAAGAACGACCTCTTATAAGTGCAGTTTTCGATTTTCGAAATTATTCAATTAGCTGTAATCATTATTATTTCATCACTGGTTCAAGTAAAGTAAGCGACAAGCAAGGACAACGAAAGGGATTTGAATTAGAAACAGGCTTCCAGAACACGCAGAACTATACCCTTCTCAATATATATATATATATATATATATATATATATATATATATATATATATATATATATATATATATATATATATATATATATACATATATATATATATATATATATATATATATATATATATATATATATATATATATATATATATATATATATATATATATATGTGTGTGTGTGTGTGTGTGTGTGTGTGTGTGTATGTGTGTGTGTGTGTGTGTGTGTGTGTGTGTGTGTGTGTGTGTGTGTGTGTATTTTTTATTATTAAATTATATTAGGTGGCGCTTGGCTTCTTGTTATGGTGATACGGTTATGTCTTGGGAAACGTTCCAATCTTGCGAAAGATTATTAGATACTAATTACTTGTGCTGCAATCAATGCGAGGGAAGTGCTGTGCTGCTCCATTGAACACTGAAGCATTCACAGCATCATCACCTCTATTTTCTATTTTTCTATTTACGTTTTTCCTTTTTTTCTTCTAGCTCCCTCTATCGCTGTTCCTCCCTCAGCTTTTCCTCCTCCTCCCTTCTCCTCTTTTCCTTCATCTACTCCTGGCGGTCCTTCCTGCCCCCGCCCCTCTCTTGCCCCTTCACGTCCTTCCTGTCGAGCTTGCGCAGCCGCTGTCTCTGGCGCTGCTGCTCCGCTCGGGACACCGTCGTGCTCCTCTCCAGCATGACTCCCGTCAGCTCGTGCATGCCGTGGTGCCCCACGCGGTCGGTCGTCATGGGGTTCCGGTCGATGATGTCCTTCCACATGTCGGGCACGTGGTCGAGGAGCTGATGCTTCATGGGTCCGGGGCCGGCGATGATGACCTTGTCCACTAGGAAGCCGCCCTCGTCGCTGCGGAAGGCTTCGCTCATTCGGTCGTAAATGATGTTGAGGTGGTGGACGCGGCTCTGCTCCGCGAGGCGGGCGAACCGGTTCTGCGACTGACCGCCACGGCTGTGCTTGTTGGCGATGTGGACGGACCTGTCGAAGAGGATCTCGTAGTCCGCCATGGTCCCGCTCGCGATGGTGTGATGGTCCCCCTGGAGGACCACGAACCCGTAGGTGTGGTCCTGGAAGAACTGGGACTCCTCGCCGGCTTTGACGGCCGCGACCTTCTTCTGGGGCTTCTTGTACGGCTCTCTGTTCTGGAGGATCTGCATCACGTCCAGCGAGATCTCCATGAGCTCTACGTCGGCGTTGGTCTTCGGGTCGAGGAACTTCCGGCGCAGAGGGCCGACGTCGGACCGTATCAGGTTCACGCCGTACTGCTCCTGGAGGGTGAACAGGGTGGCCGCGATTTCGCAAGGGAATTGGGTGTCGAAGGAGTCGCCCATAAGGTTGCTCAGATGCGACGACCTCTTCGCTAGAACGTCCATCAACTTGTCCATGGACAGGGACGACTTCCGTGCCGTCTTTTCGGACTCTTCGGAGGCAGGAGTGACTGCCTGGCGGGCCTCCGACGCCTCGGGGGCTGAGTCCGTCGCGTCAGAGGATGAGGGGAGTTCCTGTGGGATACGTGTTGTGAAGTCTTGAAGAATTTGCTTGGCCACTTCAAGCGAATCAATGATGTCTTGAAGAAATTGCTCGGCCATTTCAAGCAAATCAATATCTTGAGGAACTTGCTCGTTCGCTTCAAGCAAATCAATGATGTCGTCTTGAGGAATTAGCTCCTCGGCCTCCTTCTAAGGGCCAGGTAGGACTTCGGGGGAAGTGGGCCTTTCTTCCTCATCCTTCTAAGGGCCAGGTAGGACTTCGGGGGAAGTGGGCATTTCTTCCTCATCCTTCTAAGGGCCAGGTAGGACTTCGGGGGAAGTGGGCATTTCTTCCTCATCCTTCTAAGGGCCAGGTAGGACTTCGGGGGAAGTGGGCATTTCTTCCTCATCCTTCTAAGGGCCAGGTAGGACTTCGGGGGAAGTGGGCATTTCTTCCTCATCCTTCTAAGGGCCAGGTAGGACTTCGGGGGAAGTGGGCATTTCTTCCTCATCCTTCTAAGGGCCAGGTAGGACTTCGGGGGAAGTGGGCATTTCTTCCTCATCCTTCTAAGGGCCAGGTAGGACTTCGGGGGAAGTGGGCATTTCTTC
>NC_091561.1:1488826-1491326 GCF_042767895.1 Penaeus vannamei | reverse complement strand
GATCTTATTGTTGTTGTTTTGATGCTGTTGATCTTATTGTTGTTGTTGTGTTGATGTTGTTGATGTTATTGTTGTTGTTGATGTTGATGTTGATGTTGTTGATGTTTTTGATGCTGTTGATGTTGCTGTTGATGTTGTTGCTGTTGTTGTTGATGTTGATGTTGCTGTTGTTGATATTGTTATTGATGTTGTTGCTGTTGTTGTTGATGTTATTGTTGTGTTGATGATGTTGATGTTATTGTTGTGTTGATGATGTTGATGTTATTGTTGTGTTGATGATGTTGTTGTTGATGTTGTTGATGTTGGTGTTGATGTTGTTGTTGGTAATTTGTTGATGTTGTGTTGTTGTTGTTGTTGATGTGTTGATGTTGACGATGTTGTTGTTATTGTTATTGTTAGTTATTATTATTATCATTATTATTATTATTATCATCATCATTATTATTATCATTATTATTATTATTATTATTATTATTATTATTATTTTTATTTTATTATTATTATTATTATTATTATTATTATTATTATTATTATAAGCTATTTAAAGAGCCACACTGAAAAAGCCGAGATTTACACCACCAAAGGTGTCAGTGCAGGTCAAGTTACAGCTAAGAAAGAATGAAAGAATAAAAACTATTTACGTAAGAAAAACGTTAGATGATTTTTTAAAACTTATCAAGAATCGGAAGTTACAATTTCTGAAGGCAATTTATTCCAATGTCTACAAATAGCAGTAAAAATTTGTAGACGATCGACCTGCATCAAATGTCATTGAATTGAGGGTCATAGAGCTTGTTGTAAGTAAGGTTACGCTATCTTTTGTTTATGAAGGTGTTTATCAAATTTCCTGATTATATCTTTATGTCCATTGCTATGTGTTTTGAGTAATTCATTATAAACTAGAAATATACAAAGTTTATGGTCAATAGGATATTTTCAACGTTTTATTTTTTAGTCTCTTTGATGTGATCATGGGTTATGTATAACTCAATGTTGCAATTGCGTTACTTGTGTGTCTTTGGAAATATTTTTTTTTATGGTTATAAGTTTGGAAACTTTACAGGTTGAATAAATTGGTAGAGCAACCTCGTGTATCACTTCACCTGAGGACAGATTCTACACCTCGAGACGCTTCACACAGTTCAACACCCTGCATTTCAAGATGGAGGGAGCTAATCAAGGCACGTGGGACGCCTAAAGGAAAACTGACACGTAAGATTAAGACTTTCAATAAGCGTCTTGACGAAAATGTAAAATTTGTAGTTTTAAGATCTTTGCACGAAGAGATAGCCACAGTTGTTAGTGCCATTGAAATTAGGAAATCATGGGAAATGCTGATAGCAAAGAGAATATTTTAGAAAATGAGAGTTATTTAGGAATGTACTCCAAAGTGTACAAATATATGCTTCATTATGTTCTAGAGGGGAGTCTTCTACAATTATACATGATTCAGGAAAATCGGTCGACAGTGAATATGAGCGAGTACCCGACATTTAGGTCAGGCTCTTGTAGACTATTATGTTATATTATGAGCATATTTTTTGTCGGTGTTTGTATGATGGTCATTATCATTGCTATTGTTGTCATTATTGTAATTATTATTATGATATTGGTGTCATTATAATTTTTTATATTATTATAATATTCATTATTAATATTGTTATTATTATGATTATTATCAAAATTATTATTATCATTACTATTATTATTATTATTATGATTATCATCATTATTTTTGTTATTATTAGTAGTATTACTATTATCATTTTGTTATTACTATCATAATTATTTTTTCAATATTGATATTATCATCATCCTCACTATCATCAGCACAATTATTATTATTACTATAATTACTACTACTGATGTTGTTGATGTTGATGTTGATGATGTCTTGATGTTGATGTTGATGATGTCTTGATGTTGTTATTTTGCTTTCTCATTCATGTATTTATTTCATTGTTATCATTATCATCACCATTAATATAATTATTTTTCTTTTTTCTTTTTAACGAAGGCTTTCATATTTCAAAGCATGTTTTACCTGTTCTCTATTTCGCTTTCTTTCTTCTCTCTCTTTTTACCCTTGTTTTTACTGAAACGGAGTGACGGCCGTATATCATATCCTTGCGTTTTTTTTTGTTTTATTTCGTTCGCTCGCATGATTTATTACGAATTTGAGCTTAGGGTTTAGATCGTGTTCTTGAAAACATTTTTCGAAAAATGTTGTAGGTTAAGTACTCTCGAAAATTCATATTAATTATTTCGGGCATAATTCCTTCTGATATTATAATCATTTTTTTTTCAATTTGTTCTTATCTTTTATCAAAGTACACATTCGCGTGAAAGAAAGCAACCATGAAAGAGTGAGAGAAAGAAAGAAGGACTAAAAGAAAGAAAGGAAGAAAGAAAGATTAAAAGAGAGGGAGAGAGTAAGAAAGGTTTTAAAAAGAGAGGGAAGGAAAGAGAGACTAAAGGAGAGAGAGAAATTAAGACTAAA
>NC_091561.1:1481326-1483826 GCF_042767895.1 Penaeus vannamei | reverse complement strand
TTTTTCTATCTAGTATTGATTATATATCATCAACGAATAACATCTTGTCAGCCTGAGGTTATGACAACAAACTGGCAACCCCCAACACTTCGTGGCATCAACATAGACAACATCGCAACGCAGCACATGTAACTCCACACCCCAACATAACACCTACACATACATCATATTCCTCCATCCTTTTAAACACCACAATGACACCTTCTACCAACGTAACACATCCACACATCCTCTTAACACCTTAGAAAACCTCACATCACATCTCACACACTCGCCTAATCCACACCTGACACTATAATAAAAGCAATAATAGTCACAATAAAAAAGATAACGACAATGATTATGATAGCAGTGATGATGACCACCTCACGCACTCGCCTAATCCACACCTGACACTATAATAAAAGCAATAATAGTCACAATAAAAAAGATAACGACAATGATTATGATAGCAGTGATGATGACCACCTCACGCACTCGCCTAATCCACACCTGACACTATAATAAAAATAATAATAGTCATAATAAAAAAGATAACGACAATGATTATGATAGCAGTGATGATGACCACCTCACGCACTCGCCTAATCCACACCTGACACTATAATAAAAACAACAATAGTCACAATAATAAAGATAACGATAATGATTATGATAGCAGTGATGATGACCACCTCACGCACTCGCCTAATCCACACCTGACACCTGCCAATACTCGGAGACAGTGAACATCATGCGAAGATTAATACTGCCAGTGCCAGTTGACTTCGACACGTCTTGGGATGGCAGAAGCTCCTTAACTTTGGCTTCGCTAATTGGTCTGGAACAAGAGCAGGTCTCACTTCGCAGGGGGATCTGCAGCTGACGAGATCCCGGATGTTTATGTCTGTATTTTATTATTTCTCTTATTGTTATTATCATTGTTATTATGATCATTATCTTTATCCTTATTATATCATGGTTATTATTATCACCATTATTATTATTGTTATTATTATTATTATTACTATTATTATCACCATTATTATTATTGTTATTATTATTATTATTACTATTATTATCATTATCATTATCATTATTATCCTTATATCATGATTATTAGTTTTATCATCATTAATATTATTTTTTCTATTATTATTATTATTATCATTATTATCATTATCATCATCATTATTATAACTTTTATCATTATCATCATCATCATCTAGTTTCTACGTGCTTTTTCTACCATCACTGTTACCGTTATCATTTTTTTACTGTTGTTGCCATAAGCCTAACTGTTACAGTTAACATTACTTTTAGTATCATTAGTAGCATTAACAGTCAATGTTGTTATTATTTTGTTACAGTTACATTCGTCATTGCTTTTGTTATTATTATCATTATTATTGCTACTACTGCTACTACTATTACCACAATTGTAATCATTGATACTGTTCTATTCTTCATTATTATTACTATTACTGTCGTTATCATTATCCTACTTTTTATCATTATTTTAATTATCGTTATCCTAATTATTGTTTTTGCTGATTTTGTTATGATTATTAAAGCACTACTACAACTAGTAATAATTATACTACTATTACTTCTATTACAGATACTACGTATACCATTACTGTTCATATTAGCATTAATATTATTGTTATCATTATCAATCTCTTTTTTTTAAGAATGTAGAAGTAAGCGTGAAACATTTTTTTTAAATAAATAAGGACGAGAAAACTATATCAGTTCTAATACTATTACCTTAAACAGCGTTGGTTATTCCAAACAAATTGAACAATCCTACATTTTATTTCCTATCTTTTATTTTATCTATTCATTATTATCATTATTTTTTATTTATATATATTTATATACATTTTTTTTTACCGCAGCAAATTCATCGATCTCGGCATCTCGAGACCTAGCACTCCTCTCCCAATATTTCTGGAGGTGCTTATCGACCAAGCCAGAGTGCGGTGTTCATATTCAAATATTTCCATCGGAAAGTTGCGCTCGTAATGCCGACATAATGCTGCTCGAACGGCGAGAGGTGGTCCGGATTCTGGCTTCTCTGCACAAATCGCCAGCTCGGGAGTTTAAAAGATTTCGCGGAGAGAAGAAAAGGCGAGGGATTCTCACTTCCGAAGAGGAGACTTCCATTTCTGTTTTTTTTGTTTTTTTGTATTAGTTTTTATTTTTTTTATTCTCTTTATCGTTCCCTTTTATTTGGTTTATCCGTTTTTTTTATTCTCTTTATCGTTCCCTTTTATTTGGTTTATCCGTTCATTTATTCTTTCGTTTATCTGTCGTTGTTGTTGTTAGTTTAATCATTCATCTACTATACACTGTCATATCATCTTTACCATTTCCGGTATGGAATATAGTCTTCTCATGCACACAGGCTAGTACGTTGATAGATAGTTTGACAAAGATATAAGTAGACCGAGAGAAAAGGAGAGAGAGGGAGAGAGAGAGAGAGGGAGGGAGAGAGAGAGAGAGAGAGAGAGAGAGA
>NC_091561.1:1433651-1436151 GCF_042767895.1 Penaeus vannamei | reverse complement strand
TTATTATCATTATTATTATTATTATTATTATTATTATTATGATCCTCATCACCATCATTTTTATCATTATTATCATCAATATTATTATAATATCATTATACAATATTTATCGTCAATATTATTATGATGATGCTGTTTTGGTGTTCAGTAATAATAATGATGGTGATGATGATAATGATAATAATAATGATAATGATAATGATAATGATAATTACTAAATATCTATAATATCAATAACGATAGTAAGGAAAAAATAATATCAATAATAAAAACAACGACAACAAAGCGACACGATGAGCGAACCAAACTCAAAATGGCTGATGTCCCAAGGGAAGGCCAAGGAACCGAGGTCATATTCGGATTGCACCACTTACGCCTTCTGGAAGGGTTGCAGGCACTTACACGGGCGGTTGAAGGCTTAGCAGGCGCTGGCACTCCTAAAGTGTGGTTGGTGTAGGTCAACCCACGCGGGAATACGGGACACAAGAAGCGGGAAAGGCTAGATCAGGTCAACGTGTCATGGCGTATGTTTTGATAATTGTTCAATGAAATAGAACTATTGAAATCATTATTTTCGACCCCTTTTTGAAAATTGGAAAGACCAATATGATCGATTTTATTCACAAAGCATCCGTAACTTTTGTGACGTCATCAAAATAAACCCCCACGTGCTTTTTTCTCCCATAATAGAATTAGACGCCATGACACCTCCTCTAAATGCTACTGATCCAGCCTTTCCCACACAAGCACCCGCAAATCCTAGTGAGGACGTGCCGGAGACTCGAACCCACGAATGGAAATCCCGAACTCCGACACTAACCACTGGACCACTGGGGTTCGAGATCCATGTGGGGGTTTTGTCTATGTGTATCTTAAATTGGTGGCGATTCCGGGGGAGGGAGGGGGGTGCATGGATGGGGAGAGGGGGGAGAGAGAGAATGAGTTTCGTCTGGGGTGTATATGTGTGGGTCATTGCATGCGTGTATGTTTCTGGTTGCGGTGTCTGTGTGTATATTTCGGTATATGTGCTTGTGCAGGTGCGTGCATGCCTACATGTATGCTTGTGTGTGTGTTTGTTTGCATGCGTGTGTGTCTGTGTGTTGCTAATGATAATAATAATAATAATAAATATTATTATTGTTGTTATTATTATTGTCATTATTTTATTGTCAATATCATAATTACCATTATCATCATCTTTCTCATTATCATTTTTACCATAATTGTCAATGTCTTTACGATAATATTTTTTCTCAGTCATTGTGAATTGCAAGAGTAGTAGTATCATTAACAGCTGCATTGTTATGAGTATATCATTATTATTATAATTTTCACCGTAGTTATTGTCTCTCTCTCTCTCTCTCTGTGTTTCTCTCCCTCTCTCTCTCTGTTTCTCTCTCTTTCTCTTTCTCTCTCTCTCTCTCTCTCTCTCTCTCTCTCTGTCTCTCTCTCTCTCTCTCTCTCTCTCTCTCTCTCTCTCTCTCTCTCTCTCTCTCTCTCTCTCTCTCTCTCTCTCTCTCTCTCTCTCTCATACACACAGAACATACATATGTAAGAGTCCTTGTATACCATCCTACATCGATTTCGAAAAGTTCCACACACTCATTTTCATCTTCAGCAACACCAAGCACAACAACAGACAATATGAAGATCTGCAAACAAAGACAATAGCAAAGAAAATAACAAAATCACTAAAAATGATCACCTATACAAGTGCATATATCGTGCTCGATATCTAGCTTGGATCAGAATGGTTTCGGATGTCATTGCCTGAAGCTGCAACTCCTTTTCCTTGTTACCAGATATTCAACGTAATGTTTTGACATTCTCTCTCTCTCTCTCTCTCGCTCTCTTTCTCTCTTTCTCTCTTACTCTCTCTCTCTCGTTCTCTAGCTCTCTTTCTCTCTTACTCTCTTTATATATCTCTCTCTCTCTCTCTTACTTTCTTCCTCCCTCCTCTCTCTTTTTCTCATACCTCCTTTCATAGATTTAGATATAATGGAAATAGGCTGTGTTTCATGGAGTCAAAATCTTTGGTGTGGGTTGGGGGGGGGGGGTTAGAATAGAGAAAAATATTCGTCAAAAGAAAACATCGTATTGTGCCGTTACGCTATACCACTAACCTACCTATTTCCACAAGTAAAATATTAACTACATAGCAAAGAGACGATATAGATAAACAAGACGATAATAATAGTAAGTACTGAACACCTTGTCACGAAGTCTACTGCTTTTTAACAAAATGGGGAAATGAGATTGCAAATAGGATCTGGTAGTTGATATTGACGGATTCAATGGGTTGGTTTGGAATTGTGAAATAAGGTCTATTAGGTCTTTTATCACGAATAGGTAGAAGGTAAACCATTAGGTGAAACTGGATATTATTATTTTGATTCAGATTCCTGTTAGTATTTGCTCTTAAGGAACTGGTATATCTGTGAAATTGCGAATACAAAAATATGGGTATTTTTTACATTTTAAAAAAGTGTACACTATTAAA
>NC_091561.1:1421151-1428651 GCF_042767895.1 Penaeus vannamei | reverse complement strand
AGAAGGAGACCCAGGAAGTCACCCTTGAGCCCGAGAAGGAGACCCAGGAAGTCACCCTAGAGCCCGAGAAGGAGACCCAGGAAGTCACCCTCGAGCCCGAGAAGGAGACCCAGGAAGTCACCCTAGAGCCTGAGAAGGAGACCCAGGAAGTCACCCTAGAGCCCGAGAAGGAGACCCAGGAAGTCACCCAAGAGCCCGAGAAGGAGACCCAGGAAGTCACCCTAGAGCCCGAGAAGGAGACCCAGGAAGTCACCCTAGAGCCCGAGAAGGAGACCAAGGCTTGTTTACTTTTGAAAATGAAAAAGACAGAAAGTTTGCAAAAAAAAAAAAAAAAAAAAGAATTGCAAGGGCAACAAAAAAAAAAATTATTACCTAAAACTTTAGGTTATGATATCACGATGATATAAGATTAATTATGTATAGAAAAGAGAAGAAAAAGACGAGGAAGGAGGAGGAGGAGGAGGAGAAAAAGAAGAAGAAGAAGACGAAGGAGAAGAAGAAGAAGAAGAAGAAGAAGGAGAAGGAGAAGGAGAAGGAGAAGGAGAAGGAGAAGACGGGGAAGAAGACGACGGAGAAAAAGAAAGAAAAGAAGAAGTAGTAAAAGAAGAAGAAGAGGAAGAAAGAAGAACACGAAGAAAGAGGAAAGAAGAGAGGACGAAGACGAAGAAGGAGAAGGAGAAGGAGAAGAAAAAGAAGAACACGAAGATGGAGAAAAAAGAAGAGGAAAAATATAAGGAAGAAGAAGAAGAATGAGAAGAAGACGAAGAAGGAGAAGATAGAAATAATAATAATGATAAAATAGAGGAACGAATAAGGAGTAGAAAAAAACGAAGGCGAAGAAGCAGAAGAAGAACAAAGTGAATGGAAAGGAGGAACGGAAATGATTAAATTACAAAGTTAATTTGCGAGAAAAATTGTTTATTTCAGTTTTAGGACACAGCTTTTCTACCAACATGAAATATTCCATTTCGATTTTCAAGAAAGCACAACATCTGTCCGGGAATGCAGTGTAGCGGGATTTTTTTTTCTTTTTTTTATCAGAAGTTATTCTGGAAAATCGACTGTTACCATTTCTTATTCATGGCCAAGAGCGAGGCACAATTTTTTGCATGTCTTAAATGTTTTGTTTCTTTTTCCTCATTACAGATTGCCTCTTCTCTCTTTCTCTCTGTCTGTCTGTCTGTCTGTCTCTCTCTCTCTCTCTCTCTCTCTCTCTCTCTCTCCCTCCCTCCCTCCCTCCCTCCCTCTCCCTTCCTCCTTCCTCCTCCCTCCTCCCTCCTCCCTCCTCCCTCCTCCCTCCTCCCTCCTCCTTCCCCCCTCTCTCCCTCCCTCCCTCCCCCCCTCTCTCTCTCTTCCCCCCCTCTCTCTCTCTCTCTTTTGTGCTGCATCCCTTTTATAACGCACTGATGCCAAGGCTCGGCGGCGTTAAACAAGTCGAGAAGTTTGCGCAACAGAGGAATTTTGAATCCAAGAAACCCGAAAGGCCAACAGGAGGCTGAAGTCTCTAACACAGTTTGGAAAGTTCGAAGTTCGAGGCATACTTCGTGTGTAAAATTCCGTCCGTCTCATCAAGATGGGAGAGGAAACAGACGAAAGTTCTGCGTCAAAGTAAATCTTAAGAGAGGAAGACAAAAAAGAGAAAAGAAAAAAGAAAAGTAAAGCCCCCTCCCCCTTCAAAAAAAAAAAAAAAAAACGAGAAGGAAAAGCGAGACAGAGAGAGAGAAAAAACGAAGAAAATAAGAAGAAAAGAAAAGAGAGAAAAGCGAGGGAGAAAAAAACGAGAGGCAAAAGCGAGGAAAAAGCCCCCAAAAACGAAGGAAAAATAACAGCAAAGAGAGAAAAGCGAGGGTAAAGAAAGGTAGAAAGAAAGTGAAATAGAAAACATTAAAGTTTCATCCAAAGCCGACCCAACGACTTCCGGGGCAAGTATGCACGCTTTCAACGGCCTCGGGATTGTTTACTTCTGAAAATGAAAAAAAAAGAAAAGCTTTGTGTATGTGAGAGAAAGAGAGAGAGAGAGAGAGAGAGAGAGAGAGAGAGAGAGAGAGAGAGAGAGAGAGAGAGAGAGAGAGAGAGAGAAAGAGAGAGAGAGAGAGAGAGAGAGAGAGAGAGAGAGAGAGAGAGACAGAGAGAGAGAGAGACAGAAAGATAGAGAGAGAGAGAGAGAGAGAGAGAGAGAGAGAGAGAGAGAGAGAGAATGAGTTAGTGAAAGAGATACAAACATGTAGATAGATGAATAGATGGATAGATAGATAGATGGACACTTAAAACACAGAAGCCTTCATTAATAATAATAATAATAATAATAATAACAACAACAATAATGATAACAATAATAATAATAATGATATTAATACTAATACTAATACTACTACTAATAATAAATGATAATGATGATAATAGTAATAATAATTCCGGGAACCAAAAACCTTTCACAGAGACAGACAAATTCAGTGTCCTAAACCTTCATCATTTTTACACTTAAGATAATACGAAGATGGTAATTAAAAAGGTGAGAATAATACTGTTAAGAATAGCTCAGCCTTGCCATGAGTCATTACATAGAAAAGATTGCTTATTGCCAGGTACCAGACTTTTTTTCTTCTTCTTCTTGTTACTCCTTCTCTTCTTCTTCTTCTTTTTTTTTCTTCTTTTACTCTTTTTTTCTTCTTATTTTCCGCTTTCAACCAAATGAATATTATTATTAACTTGTTGTTTTTTGAATTCTTGTTTCTGAATCATATTATTCCACCAAACCATATATTTTCATTGGAATCCTAACATAATGGACAATTATTATTCCGATTATCATTATTACTATAATTATTTTTCTATTATTATTAGTATGAAAATCATTAGAATAGGGCTAAATATTGCTATTATTACATGTTTATGACAGTGTTATCTGTGATCCTTGTAGGTTTATTAATTTATTTATTCATTGATTTATATATACATATATATATATATATATATATATATATATATATATATATATATATATATATATATATATATATATATATATATATAAGAGAGAGAGAGAGAGAGAGAGAGAGAGAGAGAGAGAGAGAGAGAGAGAGAGAGAGAGAGAGAGAGAGAGAGAGAGAGAGAGAGAGAGAGAGAGACAGAGAGAGAGAGAAGTAAGTAAATGAATATAAGTTAAGAAAATTGACATCTATTGTACGTAAATCCAGGACATTCATCTCTCTCAAAACATTCCCTCCGCTGTTTGCTACGGACGAAATAACAATGTAAAACGTAAACAGTGAACTTTTCTTTTATTTTCTTAAGTGATGCGATACATGTCGGAGTCTAAGAAAGGGGAAGACATGGATAACGCGAGAAGAATGATCTGTGTAAAGGTTTCTTTTTATGCCGCGGCTCCCATGGCAATATCTCGGAAATTGGAAAGCTGAGACCGTCGACGAAATCAAACACTTGCAAGATCCCGAATATCAAAACACCATTCTCTTTATCCTTTTTTTTTTTTTTTAACCTTTTCTGTTCCTCTGAGCATCTTCAAAGTATGAACCTTCGGCTAGCTCTCCAATCTTTCAGTTTTGCACTCAGGAGAGCTGGGGAAGGCACGCTTATACGAACGTAAATATGTACGCACTTTCATGCACAGTATATTCCTAACGTTCAAAATAAGTACGTCTATGTACAGTATATTCCTAACGTTCAGAATAAGTCAGTGTCGAGAGAAGATTGCTTACGAAGTCACGGACTCAGCTCAGCGCAAGGGCATGTCTTTAGCTTGGGGGAAAGAAGGGCATTTCTCAGGACTGCGAATACACAGGGAATATCAACACGACCCGAAAAGGAAAATGGCTGCACGTGTGTTTTTAGACATATACGCATGCATAAATATTTATGTATATATGTAAATATACATATACATACATACATACATGCATATATATATATATATATATATATATATATATATATATATATATATATCATATATATCATATATATGAATATGTATATATGTATATATATATACATATTTATGTACGTATGTATGTATGTATGTACGCATACATACATACATACATTTAGATAAATAGATAGATATAAAGATAGATAGATACATGAATAAATAGACAGATTCACAATAAAGATAGATAGATAGATAGATGAACAGATACAGATAGATAGATGAACAGATACAGATAGATAGATGAACAGATACAGATAGATAGATGAACAGATACAGATAGATAGATGAACAGATACAGATAGATAGATGAACAGATACAGATAGATAGATGAACAGATACAGATAGATAGATGAACAGATACAGATAGATAGATGAACAGATACAGATAGATAGATGAACAGATACAGATAGATAGATGAACAGATACAGATAGATAGATGAACAGATACAGATAGATAGATGAACAGATACAGATAGATAGATGAACAGATACAGATAGATAGATGAACAGATACAGATAGATAGATGAACAGATACAAATAGATAGATGAACAGATACAGATAGATAGATGAACAGATACAGATAGATAGATGAACAGATACAGATAGATAGATGAACATATACAGATAGATAGATGAACAGATACAGATAGATAGATGAACAGATACAGATAGATAGATGAACAGATACAGATAGATAGATGAACAGATACAGATAGATAGATGAACAAATACAGATAGATAGAAAGATTCATATAGATATATGTGTGTATTTAAGCTCTCCGTATTACATCATTGATAAAGCTCTTAATATTCAGGGTCCTTTCAGAAGGTTGATTCTCTGTGCCTTTCTTTGCTTTGATGTGATTATCATGTTGGCTTATGACCATCCATGCCAGCTTGCACTTAATTTGCATATTAATTATTCCGTCACACTTTTGGATGAGGGAAGAGGTAATCATTGCATTCTTTCAGTCTTCACTCTTACCGTTCTAGCATGGAATTTTAAGGATTTTTTTTTGTATGTTGTAACTTTATTCATGATTGTTATATTGGTTGTGATACCTGGCTTAACTATTGCTGTTGTTTATACTTTGCTATTGTTATTGATATTAGGATGATTGAGAATTTATGTGAGATTGATTTTTAACACATTCACACGCACAGACACGCACACAAACACAGACACACAAAAGCTATCACACAAACACATACACACGCGTACACACACAAAAAAAAACACATACAAACACAAACACATACAAACACACACACACACACACACACACACACACACACACACACACACACACACACACACACACACACACACACACACACACACATACACACACACACACACACACACACACACACACACACGTAGATAGATAGATGGATGGATGGATATATATGGACGGATGAATAGATAGATAGACATATAGACACACATACACACACATACAAACAAAAACACACACGCATGCATATGTGCCTTTCAGTACACGTGTATACCATTCAGAGAAAGAAGGAGATAAGCCATAACGGAGAAGATGTGGAAGATAATGGTGAATGAAAGAGGGTTGGAGAGAGATGTGGATGCGATTTTGCAGAAGCGGTTGCAAATAGGAGCCATTTCCGCTCCCATTATTTACTTCGAGTCCACTCCTCCCCTCCCCCTACCCCTCTTTCTCTTTTTCCTACCCCCCCCCCCGAGTTCCCTACCAGTCAGGCTCCAGACTCCCTCCCTTTTAGCTTTTCTCGATTCTCCCATCTTCTTCCTTCTTCTTTCTCCTTCTTTCAACCCCATCTTCCCATTCCACTCTTTCTTCCCACTCTTCCCATTCCCCTTCCAAATGCCCGCTTCCCCTTTCTGCCCCTCCCTCCCCCTTCTCATCCTTTGTTCAACCCTCTTCCACCTTCTCCTCCCCTTCCCTCTACCCCCTTGTAACCCTTCCCCCCTTCCAACACCCCCTTTCTCATCCTCCTCTTTCCAACCCCTTCCTCCATCCATCCAACCCCCTTCTCCCCCTCCTTCCACCACCTCCTCCCCACTTCCACCCCTCCTCCCCTCCTTCCAACCTCCCTCCATCCCCTCCTCCCCCTATCCCCGCCCACCCCCCCTCCCCCTTCCACCTCCTCCCCCATCCACTCCCTCCCCTTCCTCCCCCACCTCCCCCTTCCACCCCTATCCCCCTTCCTCCCCCCTCCCCTTCCCCCCCTTCCTCCTCCCCTCCCCTTTCACCTCCCTCCTCCTCTCCACCCCCTTCCACCCCCTCACACCCTCCTCTGCCTTCCACCCCCCTTACACCCCCACACCCTCCTCCCCCCATCCACCCCCTCCCCCTCCCCTTCCTTCCCCATCCACCCCCTCTCCGATGCGCCCACGGGAACGGCCCTCGAGTCGGGAGCTCCATCAGCGTAATTACCCCGAGGGCGGAGAGTGCCGCTGCAGGATTGCAGGCGACGCGTGAGGCGATAACGGGGAGAAGCGCAGAGGAAGAGGGAGACGTGATAACAGCCCGAACGAGAGAAATCGGAAGAAAGGGGGTGTGGAGGTGGTGTATGGGGTATCTGTCTATTTACCTGTCTATGACTGTGTGGGTGTGCATATATATCTGTATATCTATCTATCTATCTATATATCGATATACTTATATTATTTTTTTATATACATATATACACGTATATATATATATATATATATATATATATATATATATATATATATATATATATATACATATATATATACATATATATATATATATATATATATATATATATATATATATATATATATATATATATATATATATATATATATATATATATATATATACATATACATATACATATACACACACACACACACACACACACACACACATACATACATACATATATATATATATATATATATATATATATATATATATATATATATATATATATATATATATATATATATATATATATATGTGTGTGTGTTTGTGTGTGTGTGTGTGTATGTATGTGTGTATGTACTTATGTATGCTTGTATGAATGTATCTATATATTTGAGTGTGTGTTTGTGTGTGTGTGTGTGTGTGTTAGGAGAGAGAGAGAGAGAGAGAGAGAGAGAGAGAGAGAGAGAGAGAGAGAGAGAGAGAGAGAGAGAGAGAGAGAGAGAGAGAGAGAGAGAGAGAGAGAGAGAGAGAGAGAGAGAGAGAGAGAGAGAGAGAGAGAGAGAGAGAGAGAGAAAGTGAGAGAGAGAGAGAGTATTTGCAAATATCAATATTCATATATGCCCATATATGTAAATAAATACACATCATAATAATATGCAAATCAAAATGACGATCTGCTCTGGATCAGGATCAACCCCACAAACACACTAATCCTTTGTAGAATTGCAAAGCCGCTGAAAGCCTGCACGGTCTTGCATTTAATCAACATCAAACTCGATGTTATATCAAGCCTTGTCTGTCCGGTATGATTGAATGAAAAATGTTGACTTGTGATCGGATTAATGAACAAGGTTTCGCTGCAGTGTGTCAACATCGTTCAC
>NC_091561.1:1383651-1386151 GCF_042767895.1 Penaeus vannamei | reverse complement strand
TTATAATAATAATTATCATTATTGTTATTATTATTATTATTATTATTATTATCATTACTATTATTATTATTGTTATTATCATTATTATCATTATTGTTATTATCATTATTATTATTGATATTATTATTATTATTACTATTATCATTATCACTTTTATTATTATTATCATTATTGTTGTTGTTCTTATTGTTACTATCATTATCATCAATGTCATTTTTATGAATATTATCATTATCATTAATTACTATTACCATCACAAATGCTGTTATTATTATCATTGTCATTATTATTATTAGAATCACCATCATTATTGCTATCATCATCATTATTATTGTTATCATTACTATTACTATCATCATCATCATTATTATCATTATTATTAGTGTAACGATAGTAGTTATTATCATCATTAATATTTTTACCTTCAATATCATAATTGTTGTAATTTTCGTTATCATTATGATTATTAGCATCGTCATTATTATTATTATTATCATTATTATCATTTTTATTATTATTATCATTATTATTATTATTATTATTATTATTATGTTTCTCAATGTTATTATTATCACTAGCACTATCATTATCATTATCATGATTATTACTATTATTGTTAGCATCATCACTATTATCTATTATTATGTGTTTGTGTGGGTGTGTGTGTGGGTGTGTGTGGAATTCATGTTGAACAGATTGCAACAGGAACAACGAAGGGAAGGGCAAGAAAACACACGAATATGCCCGTGTGTTTTCTTGCCCTTCCCTTCGTTGTTCGTGTTGCAGTGTGTGTGTGTGTGTGTGTGTGTGTGTATGTGTGTGTGTGTGTGTGTGTGTGTGTGTGTGTGTGTGTGTGTGTGTGTGTGTGTGTGTGTGTGTGTGTGTGTGTGTGTGTGTGTGTGTATAAATATATATATATATATATATATATATATATATATATTTATACACACACACACGCACACACACACACACACACACACACACACACACACACACACACACACACACACACACACACACATATATATATATAGACACATATATTTCGGCATCTATTTTCTCGTGGAATGAAAAATATTACCTCAATGGAAGGAGCGCAACGCTATAGCTATATTTTTTACTCCGATTCCATATCTATGCTCTGCGCTGAATAGAACCTGTCACAGTTTTAAATCTGGTTACGAAAGGAGAGAAAGAATTCGTTCAGTCAGTACGACTTGCCTGACACTTCCCGAATCGCTGGTGAAATGGGGAACGACTTAATGGATATCTGGGTGGGTGTGTTGGTTTGTTTGTTGTGGGTGCGTGGGTTTGTTTTGTTTTGTGTTTTTTTTTATGTGTGAGTTGTTTTGTGTGAATTTTTGTTTGCGTTGTGTTTGTTTGTTTGTGTGTAATAATCAAGTGATAATAAAAAGAATAATAATTTATTAAGTAATGTTATAGTTACAGAAGTGAAGTTGTTACTTTACAAAGTTATCATTTACGTGTCTAATACAACAGGCTATAGTTTATGTATAATATCTGGATGTATTACACTTTGATTCACACAGCTTATTGTTAACAAGAAGCTGTCTGCTTGACTGACGCAAGGCAAGGATCAGACTCCGATGCCTCGTAGAATTAAAGTTGTGAGCGAATTTTTCTGTCAAGGTCAAGAATCTGCAGTTGATTAATTAAGCGCATCCGTGTATGAGGTGCAGTTTGACCCAAGAATGATACGAAATGCTCTTTTCTGAAGTCTCCAGTTTTATTTTTTCAGAGTTGGTAATGGACGAATGCCAGACTGGTGCTGCATAGTCACAAATTGGTCGAAGGAAAGTCGTCCATATGCGGAGGAGGTCTTCTTGGGATGCACCGAAGGATTTTAATTCCTTTAACATAAAAAAAACTTTCTTCCGCACTTTGAAATAAGATTCCTGGTATTGCCGAACCACTTTAGATCGTCACTGATCACTATTCCTAATAGGTTCACCTCTTTGTCCCTTGTTAAAAGGTCACTTATTTTCAGAGTACTACCACAGTCGGCTAATTTGTTAATTTTAGATTTAGTTTCTGTGCATTTTTTGGTGTTGATAGACATTTTGTAAGACAAAGCCCACTCTGACACTTGTTTGATGGCGTCTTGTGTGTGTGTGTGTGTGTGTGTGTGTGTGTGTAATCTATGACATATATATGCAAAAAAACATAAAAAAACGAGAATTTTCCGATTTGTTATCTGAAAACCCAGTGCCAAATACCTGCGCACTTTTCACGTAATTATTTGTGAAAGGATATGCAAAATAGATCAGCTCTCCAGTTACATTTTTATTGGTGTTTTCGTAAGTATTTTGAACACATATTTCACCTATAAACAGAACGAATAAAAGGATAATACAGAAATATAAATGGAATAGATGACGAGGTCGATGATGATCTGATCATGATATTGTAGAAAAAAATGTATACTAATAATGATAATGATAAAATTGATACCAAATATTTCTACATGCGCTCCCAG
>NC_091561.1:1376151-1381151 GCF_042767895.1 Penaeus vannamei | reverse complement strand
TCACTAATGCTACTGATATTACTATTGTCATTAATACTACTATTGTCATCATTGTCATTATATCTTCATCACCATTATCATCATTGGTATCATCATCGTTATTATTCTAAATATGTATAATCATCATTGCCATCATCATTATCATTACCAAAACAATAACAGTTACGAGTATTGTGATTACCACCTTTAATACCTCTGTTACATGGTATAGGTTTTGGCTATAATTGGTGGTGCTGTTTTTGTTGTTTTCGAGAAAGAAAGAAAGAAAGAAAGAAAGAAAGAAAAAAAAGAAAAGAAAGAAGAAGAAGAAGAAGAAGAAGAAGAAGAAGAAGAAGAAGAAGAAGAAGAAGAAGAAGAAGAAGAAGAAGAAGAAGAAGAAGAAGAAGAAGAAGAAAAAAAAAAAAAAAAAAAAAATATATATATATACACACACACACACACACATATATATATATATATATATATATATATATATATATATATATATATATATATATATATATATATACAGACTCCAATGAAAACGCATATGTGAATTGCAAATGGAACTCATACTAGTTGATTAGATTGTAATGATCACCATCTGATTGGTTCCTTGTGCATAAAAAAGTACATTTACAAGGTTGAAACAAACTGCGTTATTGTGGTTATTCTGTCATTTTTTTTTTCTAATTGTTAATATCATTAGCAAGAGTATGTATAATTCACCACATTAACATTGACATTGTTGTGATCCACCATAATGCGATTGCTATATCATGGCTAATATAATTATTGATATCTTTATCATAATTTACAAACGAAAATGCCGAGAGCAGTAACTTTGCGTCAGGTGATCTCACACTGACGAAGGGAAGTAAAATAGTTCAGTGAAGGTGAAGCATGATGTACAGAAATTGAATTGCTGCTTCATGAAGTTATGGCAAGAAAGTTGGAAGATTACTGGTCCGTGATAAAGAGTGAAAGTTGAGCAACGAAGAGGGGAAGAGGGAGAGAGTGCGAGAAAGAAAAGTGATAATGGAAGCGAGGAGGGAGAGGGAGACTGTCAAGGCACGCGAGAACAGTTTGGATAACAGCGTCCACGACGAAAGAACGAAGTTATCGGCCCAGAAGAGGGAGAAAAGAGAGCGGTGGTGGTGGCAGCTCTCGACAGAAGGGCTTCGGGACTGCCAATTACTCTTCCTAATTGGTCGCTCGGCTTCCTCCAGGAAATTATTCTAGCGATTACTCTGTAGATTCTGGGACTCGTGATTGGACTCGGCAAAGTTGTTGAATTTGCTCAAGGACGTGGACAGGGTTTGCTGCGTGTATTGTTTGAATATGTAACACTCATACGGTATATGTAGCCTAAGATTAAACTAGAAACGTAAAATTCCAAATCATCTCTAAAATCTTAGATTTGTATCAAAATAAACATAGAAACTAGAAAACAAGTAAGATTCCAAATCATCTCTAAAATCTAAGTAGATTTGTAGCTAAATAATCAATCCATATATATGCAGGCTGAATAGATGATAGACAAAACCGATAAATAAAATGACAGGCTGTAAAAATGTCTGTAAAAAATTACGTAACGCCCGCCATCATCCCCCGACATTCTGCGTCATCTGAGTGACTAATCCGCGGGACGCCCTGCAATAGCCCTGCAGGATGAGGAGGGTCTTCCCATCTCCTCGAAGGTCTTCCGGCAGTCACTCACCGGCGGGCTCATCCCTTTCCCCGCCCATCCCGCCACAAAGGACTCAAGAAGCGGAAGATTATAATGGAAGCGAGGCAAGGAGGATCGGCTGGATCACCCTGACGCGGGGAGGGGGAGGGACGGACGGCGCCCCCCCCCCCGCTCCCCCGGCCCATTGTCTGGTAATTTGGTATTTTCAAAGGCACTTCGCCCGTGATAAGGAGAGGGAGGGAAGGCGAAGTGGTAGGAAAAACGTTAGGCATTAAGGTAATGGGAATATTAGTTTCATATGCTTCCATAAAGGTAATTGAGAAGGGGTTCCGTCCTTTGATGATAACTTTGGTGTAATAATAATGTGCGTATTGAAACATGAAAACGTTATAGATGAGATGGCCATGTAGGTTATATAGCTAACTCTATTTGTTGATTTTATTTATTTATCTTGCAGAGAGGAGTAAAAAAGTGTAATTTTAGTGAGTGATTGTTGATTTTATTTATTTATCTTGAAGGGAGGAGTAAAAAAGTGTAATTTTAGAGAGTAAGATCTCACAGAACATTAAGGTAATTACAAAACTTGTGTAATGTGACACTGTACTGACAACCAGCCACTTTGGTAATATACTAAGCCCCCGACCCGATGAATGCTCTTATACATGGACATACAGATGCACAAAAATAAATACATAGCTATTTAACTATCTAATAGATCTAAATTCATCTATCTATCTATGCGTTAGAAATGGATGTGTAGCCTGATAGGTAGGTATTCATTTCTGCGTATATAGAGGTCCGTTTAATGAATATTCATTGGGTCTTCACTCGCACAATCTTCACAAACCGGCCGAATGTGCATATTGGACCAGCGTAAATAAATCCACTTGATTTCTCGGGGATCTAATTTAGAACAAAGGAGACACATTATTAAAATCGTGGTTGAAACTAGTGTAATGATTCATTCTGTATAAATTCTGTTTGCCTACCTTGTTTATGCTGCTAATGAACATTTGCAAATGACCTCTTTTCTTTTTTTTATTTTGTGTTCCTTGTGTCTGATGATCATCCTGTAAACATGATTAGTAATTTTTCATATTATGGAATTCTTACAGCATTACTGGTGATTACTATCATTAACTTCAGCATTAACATTAGCATTTATCATTATTATAATATTTTTTCACTTATTTTTATCATATTAAGGTTACCATCATCATAACAACAATACCATCATAAGGACAACAACAACAACAATAATAATAATAATAATATTATTATTATTGTTATTATTATTGCTATTGTTTTATGACTGTTATTATCATTATCATTATTGTTGTTATCACTTTTATCATCATTATTATTATATAATTTTATTCATCATTCTCATTACTACTATTATCATTAGCATTGTTATAGTTATCAGCGACCATTATCGTCAATATTATTATCATCATTATTATCATTGTCATGATCTTTATCATTGCACTCATTATTATCATTATCATTAAACTTACTGTTGTTATTGTCATTATTACTTTTATTATTATTATTATTATTATCATTATCGTTATCATTATATATATCACTATTATCGTTATTTCATTCTTAATATCACTTTTATTATCATCATTTTGATCATTATTCCCAATATTCTCTTCCTCCTCCTTCTCCTCCTCCTCCTCCTCCTCCTCCTCCTCCTCCTCCTCCTCCTCATCATCATCATCATCATCATCATCATCATGATACTAAATTACGTCATATTATCTAATATTGTTTCCTGATTTTCAAATATTTAGATTTTTCATTTTTTTTCTTACATTTTTTCTTTTTCTTGTACTTTTGAAATTAACATTTATTTATTTATCGAGTTATCACCCGTCTCTTTCACTCCAACGTGTAGTTCCTTCGTCTTATAAAAAATCTCTTTTTTTTAAAATCTGACAGACAAGGCTTAATATGGGATTGTGAGGCAGAATCTCCGTTATTTTATAGCTTTAGTCCTGTATCTGTCGCTCTTAAGAGATTCTAAGCTGTTATAAGCTGTCGGGAGAGAGAGATAAAAAGATTTTATAATATCTCCCCTCGATGATAAAGTTAATAACGTTGATGGATGTTGTGAAGATTTAAAGTTGTGATATGAGTTTAACAGCAGCAAGAACTATGACAGGGATAATAATAATGATGATATGAAACTTCTATATACAACGGGGTTTTATTCAAAGGCAAGGTACAGTTTCGTAATCCTCAATTTCATTCTCGGGACTTAAGAGGGAGAGGAGAGGGAGGTACAAAAGAACAAAGGAAAAACAACTCTTTACAAGAAAGGTGTTATGATAAGGTCAGGACAGGTCAGGTCGATATGTCGGACACTTTATAAGGGTGGCCGGTATTTGGTAAAAAAAAAAGGTGTGGGAAGTAGAGGCTGTCCAAGAAGAGTGAGAGAGAGAGAGAGAGAGAGAGAGAGAGAGAGAGAGAGAGAGAGAGAGAGAGAGAGAGAGAGAGAGAGAGAGAGAGAGAGAGAGAGAGAGAGAGAGAAATAAGGATAGATAGATAGATGGAAAGAGAGATTAAGAGAGAAAGAGAGAGAGACAGAGAGAGAGAAATAGATAGATAGAGAGGAAGAGAGAGAGAGAGAGAGAGAGAGAAAGAGAGAGACAGAGACAGAGACAGAGACAGAGACAGAGACAGAGTCAGAGACAGAGACAGAGACAGAGACAGAGACAGAGACAGAGAGACAGAGACAGAGAGATGTTATGCAGTTTTGCGTTCGACAGTTTTTTTTTCTTTCTTTCTTTCTTTATCGAAAAGGGATTCATCGACACATACATCGACATTACCCAAATGAAACAATATATGACCATAATACGACATAAAAGAGTGTTTCATCTCAACACAGTATATCTAAATTGAGAGACGTGTTTCATAAAACTATAACCAGCCAAAAGGTCTATTACAAGAGCTACCAGGAATGAAATAAGTGCCGATCTTAGAAGCAGAACGAGGAGCAAGTCACCCGGTAAAAGATGAGTAAATCTGCTTACAAAGAGGAAGTGAGTAAAGATTAATAAGAGTAGAATCCTCGACAGCATCCTAACTGCTTCTCCTTCTCTGTTTCCTCCTGTGGCTGAGAGCATCTTGGTGGGACCGTCCGTTGCCAGTGTCGTCAAGCGTGTCTCAAACAGGTTTTTGTCACACGCACCAGGAACGTCCTCTTCTGGTTTCAGTGGGATATGGGTCATCAAATGGACTATGAAGTCAGTAGTCCGCGATGTCTCTCCTTTCGTTTATTTCCAGACTAAAAGACTAAAAGAAACCATTTCTAATCGAC
>NC_091561.1:1366151-1368651 GCF_042767895.1 Penaeus vannamei | reverse complement strand
AAAATGGGTCTTCTACTGTGGGTGAAGTGATAGGGGATGCAATATTTTTTTGAGACTTTTTATTATTGTTGATGTGATTATTGTTGTCTTTCTTATCTGTTAATTTGTCGGTATTCTTTACATTTTCGTGTGGTGTCTGGTCATTTCCCTTGTCTTTTGATGTTTTCAAATTATTCTTGACATTCTCAATATCCTTTTGATTGATTTCGTTCTTTGATATGCTTTGCTTCCTGGAAGGAGTCTTTTGCTCAAGGGATTTGCTAATGTTCTCAAGGTTTATCTCCATTACATGATCTGTTATGATTGGCAGTTTTCTTGACCTTTCAGAATCAGTGCTCCTGTTACCATTTCCTTTGGAGTTTCTTCTCGTCTTTGCAATCTTTGATATATCTGTAAGCATCGAATTACAGGGCAGGAGAGGGCAGTCAGGTATGAGGACATCATTTTCACCCAAAGTCTTCTTGTAGGACACATACTCGTCTCGATCAAAGTTGTCAATTTTTACATCTAAGAGAGAAACCGGTTCCACCGCTCTCGGAATATATATTTTATCGAGGCTGGTTTTCCTCCTCTCACTTAGGCTTAATTTCCTACTCTCTTGTGCACCTTCCTTCAGTGCCTCCTCGTCCTCTGTCGCCAAAGGTTCAATTAAACCCACAGGACTCTCTGGCTTTTTGGTGTCAGAACTCAAGGTAGTGGTGACTTTGCTCTGAATGGTGGTAGTTTCACACTGGGTTGTGGACTGCAGTGTTGAGCTCACGTCTGTGGTCTTATTTGCATTTGATGTTTTAGGATCTGTATCTTGTTTGCACACCTTGGGCGCCGTGTCTGCCTTCGCAAGTGGAGGCAAAGGTTCTGTTCTAGGCTTCCTAGTAGGCTTAAGGAGGACAAAGTCAGCTTCTTGAGCATTGATATTTTGATAAACTTCTGAAGAGATCCCATATGGTGCAGGGTACATGAGTTCTTCCTGGAGATCCCCAGGAGTGAAGAGTTTTTGAGTGTAAGATTCCTGGGAAGGAGTTAAGAAACTAAACCAGTCAGGTGAGGTGAGAACGGGAGGTTTCACACTACTCCTCACTGTTCCTAGCACCTTTGCCATAGCATTAAGGCTGGGGAGGTCTCTGCCTAGATCTTTGTAGGCCAAGGCTTCTAGACCTGTACCGGAAGCTGAGCTACTTGCAGTTACACCGTAGGAAGATTCTGACACTCCCTGGGACATTGCAGAGGAAGTTGTGTCTGTGTTTTGATGGCAGTGATTGCTCTGTTCATCAGATGAAGAGACATTTGGCGGAGAAGGCTGTGACGAGAGGCACTGGCACTCAGACTTGGCTGAATCGAGAGAGACAAGTTTAGTTCCCTCCTTTAGACGGATGGGAATGACAGAGGATACGGCTGTTTGAGGAAATTCGGGCAAACTGAAATCCCTTGGAATATAATTTAGATCTAGTGAAAATTTCCTTGGGGTAGAAGGCATCGAGGCAAAGGTAACACGAGTGTCACAACTTCCTTGGTCAAACATTGGGTTGAGAACACCTGGAGACAATTTATGTGTTGGTCTGGCTGCACAGGCATGGCTCGTGCCAGGGTTGACACATGCACACTGTCCCGATGGAGATGTTATAAGCTCACAAGACGTGGTTAGAAGGCCCCCTGACATAGGTTGTGTCCTCACAACCTCTGGATTTGTATACCTCCTTACGAGACGACTACGATAATTACTATAATACTCAGGGTAATAAATGTTTGTACATGTTGTAGTTTCCTGTGCTGTTTCAAGGCTTTGAATACTGAAGGGTCCTCTTTTTGTTTTATCACAGTTAATCTGATATGGTAGAGTTTTAAATATACCATCATGCAATGCCCCTTTCCCTTCAGGTAGACTAAAGGGCCCACTCGTCTCTTGGTGCTGTTGGTTCTTCCTTATGGGGGTACAAGATCTCGAAAAGGGTCCACACGGGAGCGAGGAACCACATGTAGCGAGGATGGAGGAATTAAGCCCTCTGTTGTTAAAAGCATCTGAATAATGTACAATACTCTCTTTGGGTAAATTTTGCGCACCAACATTTGTTGAAATTAAGGAGACTTGTGGCTCCAGTGATATCAAATTCACTTCTTCCTCACTAACTGTTGAGACCTTTTCCTTTCTTTCACTTTCCGTTGATCTGTCTTTGTGACTCGCCAAAGCCACTTGTCCTCCCGACTCACTCCCCGGGGAACCGTCCCTCTCACCGCCGAGCTGGTTGGCCTCCGACGTCTCCACGGCTGTCATGTCTCGGCCCTTGTCGAAGCAGTCGAACGGGGAGATGGTCGAGTTGCTAAGGCTCCGCAGCGCTTCCTGGTCGCTCTCGTTCTTGGTGTCAGAGCATTTCGGGGAGGCCTTCAGAGGATCAAACTCGTCCAGGTCTTCCCCGTTGCCTGAATCGGGAGAGAGTTCTTGGGAGGGCTTCTGGTCTGCGAGCGTCTGCTGGGAGGGGAGAGCAGAGGGCGGCGCCGAGGAGAG
>NC_091561.1:1323651-1326151 GCF_042767895.1 Penaeus vannamei | reverse complement strand
AAGGCGAATAGGTGCTAGAGTGAGCATGAATAAAGGAGAGGAAGAGTGAAAGGTAGCGAGGATGATGAAGGTGGGAAGAGGAGAGGGAGTGGAAAGAAGCGAGAATGATGAAGGGAGGGAAAGGAGAGGGAGAGTGGAAGGAAGCGGAAGTGATGAAAAAGGGGAAAGGAAGAAGGGATGAATGAGAGACAGAGGAAGAGGAAAGAAGGGATACGAGAACGAGAGAAATGGGGAGAGGGAGGAAGGGATAATTTTGGTATATTCCGGAGGAAAGAAATATGATAAAGTAAAGAAGGAGAAGGAGGACGCGAAAGAGGGAAAGAGAGAAGGGATGGATAAGTATATCTTTACTAGGAAACGGAGAGACAAGGCAATACAAAGAAAGGAGGGGAAAGGAGAAGGAGAAAGGAGAAACAGGAGTGCAACAAAAGGGAGAAAGGAAGCGAGAACCAAAAAAAGGAAGAGAGAGAAAAGGAATATACAAATACAACCCTAACGAAAATGAATAGAGCAAGGGGGAGGAAGGAAGCAAAAAAGAGAAAGAAAAAAAGACAGAGAGAAGGGAACCAATAAGTGCAACCACCCCTGGCACTCATTACTTGGCACTCCTCCCTGACCAACACATGACGAAGATGGAACACTTACAACAAGCTAGAGCGGTAACTCCCTTTACGAGGCTGAACAACCGTCCCATGACAAGACACCCCAATCAATACCATTTCTTTAATTACCCCTAAAACTATGCCAGTGACGTCTATGTCCTCAGAGGCGTCATATGACAGGGCTGTCATCCCCCGAGGAGTGAGTGCCTCCTGCTGACAGCTGGGATAGGGTGAGGGAACCGCTTGACATGAACCCTTATAAATATCAGCTGATGAAGTTATGTACCGCAAGCACTTGAGAATATAACTGAGTAGGGAATTATTTCTTCTTGTCTGTGTCTTGTTCTTTTCCTTTCTCTTACTCGTTATCGTGTTTTTTTTCTCTTATCATTTTTATTGTTACTGAGATTATTATTATTGTTATTACTATTATTATTTTGTTTGTTTTATTATCATCACTGGCATCACTGGTATTATTAACATTATCATTATTATTATCAAGATTATCATTTTCATTATGATTATCATTATTAGTATCATTTTTATCATTATCATTATTATTACCATTATTATGATCATTATTACCATTATCACTATCATTATTATCATTAATATTATCATTATTATTACTGTTATTATCATTACCATCATTATTACCATTATCATTATCATTATTACAATCATTATTATCATTATTGTTAGTATCATTTTTATCATCATTATTATCATCAAGACATTTCTTCTTATCATTTTCTTCTTTGCAAAACAAGTAGGTTGTCTTTGGTGTGCATAAACCCACACTGCTCATGTTACGTAAAATTTTAACCGAACTGCAAGACTTCAGAACTCTACGTAGATGATGAAACTGACGTAAAACAAAGAATGAAAAAAACACTGTCAGTCTCTGATATAACTTTTCGTTAAAATGATGATGATGATGATAAGAAATAAGATGGTATTAGCAGGATTGATGGTAATTCTTATGATGATGATGATAATAAAGATGATAGTGATAATGATAATGACAATATAAAAATAGTAAGAACAATAATGATGATTGTAATTATAATAGTAAGAGTGATAATAATAATAACAACAATTTTAATAATAATTACTATGATTATAATAATGATTAAGATAATGATAATCACAATAAACATGATAATAACAATACTACTAATAATAACAATATCAAGATAAACAAACAAAAATAAAAATATGATAATATAGAAAGAAGATATGATGAAATATACATTTCCCTTCACAAACTTTTTTTCTTTTTCTTTTTCATTTCGGCTTCGAAAACCCCCCTCAACCACTGGCACTTTTACTAATTACCTTGTTAAGTTATGCAGATGACAAAAAGGTTCCCACCGATGTCATGCATACTAAACCATTTAAATTTAGAGAACAGCTGTCACATTTTACGAACATTTTAGATATCTGAATATTATGAAGGGTTTGTGAATTAAGGAAGGTCCTCTCTTACTGATGGCGTTATAATGGTATTCGCTATAGAAATTAGAATCGTATGATAGTAATGATAATGATGCCATAGAGATGATTGTGGTAATAATGATAATGGTTATGAAAATAGTAGTGATAATGATAAAGACAATATTAATGGTAAAATTATAACAATAACCATTACTATTCATGATAATGATAAAAACAATAAACGAAATAACTTTAAAAATAATTGCTATTGTGAAAGGTGAATATTAATAAATTGACATTTGCATATATAGAAAGAAAGAGGTAGAGGTAGAGAGCGAGAGAGAGAGAGAGAGAGAGAGAGAGAGAGAGAGAGAGAGAGGGAGAGAGAGAGAGAGAGAGAGAGAGAGAGAGACAGAGAGAGAGAGAGAGAGAGAGAAGGAGAGAGAGAGAGAGAGAGAGAG
>NC_091561.1:1297519-1300019 GCF_042767895.1 Penaeus vannamei | reverse complement strand
AAAGAGAGAGAGAGACAGACAGACAAAGAAAGAGAGACAGAGACAGACAGTCAGACAGACACAGACAGACAGACAAACAGACAGACTCACAGACAGAGAAAGAGCAAGAGAGAAAACGAGAAAGAATGAGAAAGAGAGAGAGAGAGAGAGAGAGAGAGAGAGAGAGAGAGAGAGAGAGAGAGAGAGAGAGAGAGAGAGAAGAGAGAGAGAGAGAGAGAGAGAGAGAGAATTCACCAGAGAAAACGAGAAAGACTGAGAAAGAGAGAGAGAGAGAGAGAGAGAGAGAGAGAGAGAGAGAGAGAGAGAGAGAGAGAGAGAGAGAGAGAGAGAGAGAGAGAGAGAGAGAGAGAGAGAGAGAGAGAGAATTCACCAGAGAAAACGAGAAAGCACTGAGAAAGAGAGAGAGAGAGAGAGAGAGAGAGAGCGAGAGAGAGAGAGAGAGAGAGAGAGAGAGAGAGAGAGAGAGAGAGAGAGAGAAAGAAAGAGAATTCACCAGAGAAAACGAGAAAGACTCGGAGAAAGAGAGAGAGAGAGAGAGAGAGAGAGAGAGAGAGAGAGAGAGAGAGAGAGAGAGAGAGAGAGAGAGAGAGAGAGAGAGAGAGAAAGAAAGAGAATTCACCAGAGAAAACGAGAAAGACCGAGAAAGAGAGAGAGAGAGAGAGAGAGAGAGAGAGAGAGAGAGAGAGAGAGAGAGAGAGAGAGAGAGAGAGAGAGAGAGAGAGAGAGAGAGAGAGAGAATTCACCAGAGAAAACGAGTAAAGACCGAGAAAGAGAGAGAGAGAGAGAGAGAGAGAGAGAGAGAGAGAAGAGAGAGAGAGAGAGAGAGAGAGAGAGAGAGAGAGAGAGAGAGAGAGAGAGAGAGACACCAGGGAGAAAACGAGAGCACTGAGAGAAAGAGAGAGAGAGAGAGAGAGAGAGAGAGAGAGAGAGAGAGAGAGAGAGAGAGAGAGAGAGAGAGAGAGAGAGAGAATTCACCAGAGAAACGAGAAAGACCGAGAAAGAGAGAGAGAGAGAGAGAGAGAGAGAGAGAGAGAGAGAGAGAGAGAGAGAGAGAGAGAGAGAGAGAGAGAGAGAGAGAGAGAGAGAGAGAGAGAGAAAGAAAGTCAGAATTCACACAGAGAAAAATCTGTAGCCCTACAAAATGTTTTTTCTTTCCTTACGTTTGTGTTCCTCGAAGTATTAAATATCTGTGAAATAATGGAAACACTGATAATAAGGATAAAGAAGAAGATACCAACATGCGAGAGCTATGATGATAATGGTATCGGTATAACATGTCTGAGAGTAAGACTGGTGTAATTAAAACCAATTTCCATTTGTAATTGGTATTGCTGCATCACTGGTATTACCACTGGCAATAGTATAATTTTGTTTGCTTTATTTCCTTAACATTCGTTATCTTGTATCTATTGCTATTGTTGTTTTTTCGTTCTTTCTTTCTTTTTTGTTATGTTATGTCATCTTTGGTGTTACTGCGTCTGTTTTTCGTTGTTATTGGTGCTATCATTATCATCAGTATCAATGTATTGTTGTTTTTATTATCATTGTATCTGTTTTCACTGTGAAAATCATCATATATAATTTTGGGCTTAATTATCGAAATTATTATCATAATCTTTATTTTGATATCGTAGTCATCATTATAATTACACTGTCTCCTTTCTTTAAATATTCACAGTCTCTCTCTCTATCTTCTTCTCTCTTTCTCTCTCTCTCTCTCTGCCCCTCCCCCCCCCCTCTCTCTCTCTCTCCCCCTATCTCTCTCTTCCCCTTTCTCTATCTCTCTCTCTCTCTCTCCCTATCACTCTCTCTCTCTCTCTCCCCCAATCACTCTCTCTCATTCTCTCTCTCTCTCTCACTCTCTCCCTCCCTCCCTCCCTCCCTCTCTCCCTCCCTCCCTCCCTCTCTCTCTCTCTCCCTCCTCTCTCTCCCTATCTCTCTCTCTCTCTCTCTCTCTCCCTCCCTCTCTCTCTCTCTCTCTCTCTCTCTCTCTCTCTCTCTCTCTCCTCTCTCTCTCTCTCTCTCTCTCTCTCTCTCCTCCCTACCCTCCCTCCCTCCCTCCCTCCCTCTCTCTCTCTCTCTCTCTCTCTCTCCTCTCTCCCTCCTCCTCTCCCTCCCTCCCTCCCTCCCTCCCTCTCTCTCCCTCCCTCCCTCCCATCATCCTTCCCTCCCTCTCTCTCTCTCTCCCTCCCTCCCTCCCTCTCTTTCTCCCTCTCTCTCATCCGAACAAGGCCGTAAACCGAATGCTTCGACGGCCGAGGATGCTACCCGGCCTCGCTATTGCGTCATCCTGCGGCTCATGCGTTAAAGGTGCAGTAACAAGGGCTGGGCTGCGTTACCTTGTCATGCAGGTGAGGGCGTCGCGGCTAATGAATTTGGGATTCGTGTCTTTATGAAAACGTAGCGGGATCGTATCTCTTTGATTCGTGTCTTTATTAAAACGTAGCGGAATCGTATCTGTTTTATTCGTATCTTTATTAAAACGTAGCGGAATCGTATC
>NC_091561.1:1277519-1280019 GCF_042767895.1 Penaeus vannamei | reverse complement strand
TTTAACTTTATGTACATCGCGTCACAGAAGCACGTTGATCTTCTTCTCCTGTAACTCAATGAGAACTTGAGGTACAATCCTATTATCTCTTGTGTCAGCATTCCCGGAGGCATGTAAACGCTTCCTCGCATGCTAATGGCGCGTTAGGTAGGAGTCCTTGGATAGGATGCTCGTCTGTGAGTCAGGAGTTGTACCTATCCTTTGATTATTCATGTTAAGTCTGCCACGTTCTATCCATGGAAGGTGTTTGCTGTATATGTTATATTGTCCTTCGCTTTCCCTTAACTCTTTTCTGGTCCAAGTCTTCGCTTATTCCTTGCTCCGTTTCTTCCTTTTTTTAAAAATCTTGCCCACTAATTCTTCTCTTCCCTCCTTCACTCCTTTTTCATCCTATTCCTTTTCCTTTCATCCTGGCATAGTCTTTTCCTTTCTTTCCCCTCCATCTCTTCTTCTTCATCCCCCTTTCATTTACTTTCTATCTCCTCTTCCCCTTTCCTCCCTTCTTCCTTACCCTATTTAGCCTCTTCTCTCCCCTCCATCTCTACTTTCCCTTCCTCTTTCATTTATCTAGCCTTCTTCTACATACGCCCAGTCATCTCCTTTTCACCCTACTCCATCCATCCCTATCCTTCTTCTTACTTCCTTTTTACTTCTGTCCGCTCTTCCCCTCTCCCCTTCCTCTATGCCCTCTCCCATTTTTCCCACCTCCATCTCTTCTTTCCTTTCTTTCATTTTCTTACTATCTCCTTCTCCCCATTCCTTCATCTACTTTACACCCAATCATTCCCTTTCCCTCTTCTTCATACGCCCAGTCATCTCCCTTTCTCCTTCTCCCCCATCTTTCCCTTTCCTCCTTCTCCTCCATCCTTCCCTCTCCTCCTTCTCCTCTCTCTCCCTTTTTACATCCCGTCCTTCTCCTTCCCTTTCCTCCTTCTCCTCCATCCTCCCCTCTCCTCCTTCTCCTCTCTCTCCCTTTTTACACCCGTCCTTGCTCCTTCCCTTTCCTACTTCCACCTCCATCCTTCTCCTCTCTCTCCCTATTTAACACCCGTCCTTCTCCTTCTCTTTCCTCCTTCTCCTCCATCCTTCCCTTTCCTTCCCTCTCCTCTCTCTCCCTTTTACACCCGTCCCTCTCCTTCCCCTCTCCCTTCCCTCTGCCCTTTCCCCTTTCTCTCACCTCCATCTCTTCCCTCTCCTCCCTCTCCTCTCCCTTTTAACACCCGTCCCTCTCCTTCCCCTCTCCCTTCCCTCTGCCCAGTCATCTCCCTTTCTCCTTCTCCTCCATCCTTCCCTCTCCTCCTTCTCTCCTCTCCCTTTTAACACCCGTCCCTCTCCTTCCCCATCTCCCTTCCCTCTGCCCTTTCCCCTTTCTCTCACCTCCATCTCTTCCCTCTCCTCCCTCTCCTCTCCCTTTTAACACCCGTCCCTCTCCTTCCCCATCTCCCTTCCCTCTGCCCTTTCCCCCTTCCTCCGCGCTGTGTCCGAAAGGCTGCTTCCTCGCTCGAACAATTAGCCGAGCGGCTACCGCCAATTTAGGGGAAATGTAGTTTGTGTGAGGATATTACCCGAGTCAGGAGGCCGCTTCGAGGTAAACAGGCGAAGCAGATTGGTGGGCCTTAGTACGTTAGTACATTGACGCTGTTGTTCCATTGTTAGGTTGTCTGTGTCAGCGTTGTACAAACTGGGGTCCGCGTACTCCTGGGGGTACGTATCATGGATCATAGGGGTACGTGAACAAACAAGGAACGTACGTGAACAAACAAGGAACGTACGTGAACAAACAAGGAACGTACGTGAACAAACAAGGAACGTACGTGAACAAACAAAGAACGTACGTGAACAAACAAGGAACGTACGTGAACAAACAAGGAACGTACGTGAACAAACAAGGAACGTACGTGAACAAACAAGGAACGTACGTGAACAAACAAAGAACGTACGTGAACAAACAAGGAACGTACGTGAACAAACAAGGAACGTACGTGAACAAACAAGGAACGTGCATGAATGAAAGGAACGTACGTGAACAAACAAGGAACGTACGTGAACAAACAAGGAACGTACGTGAACAAACAAAGAACGTACGTGAACAAACAAGGAACGTACGTGAACAAACAAGGAACGTACGTGAACAAACAAGGAACGTACGTGAACAAACAAGGAACGTACGTGAACAAACAAGGAACACACACCACTTAATGTGAGATGTGAGGCGTGTCAGTATTTTTCAAGCATTTTCTTATTAAATCCTCTCTTTTATTCGTGTATTAAATTCGATTTTATTGACCAACACTCCTGCAATGCAGTCTTTTCATAATTAGTATGTTATTTGCATTTTCCTAAATAAAACAGTTTGTTTACACATGGTGCAGTTTGCTGTACACTGTAATGATGATGATGTTGATAATACTACTACTAGTAATATTGATAATGATGATAATAAACGTAACAATATTGATAATGATGATAACAATAATGATGATGACAATAATAATAATAA
>NC_091561.1:1252519-1255019 GCF_042767895.1 Penaeus vannamei | reverse complement strand
TTTTCTTCTTTTTTTTTTCTTCGATTGGGATTTTCCTCTCCACTTCCTTGGCCGTCGGGGAGATTCGTTGAGGGGGGTGGTGGGGGATTTTTTTTTTTGGGGGGGGGGGCGGAGGGGGGGGGGGATTTGTTGTCCGGAATTGGGTGTAATGATATTTTTGGCGGGTGGAAGTTGGTTGCCGTTTCAGGTGTCTACTCGGAAAGGTAGGTATTTCAGGCTTCGAGGAACTGGTAAGCTCATGTATATTGCGTGTACAGTATGTGTAAATGTATGTGTGTCTGTGTGTGTGTACGTACATACATGCATATATATCTTTCTATTTCTCTTTCTCTTTCTCTCTTTCTCTTCTCTCTCTCTCTCTCTCTCTCTCTCTCTCTCTCTCTCTCTCTCTCTCTCTTCTCTCTCTCTCTTCTCTCTCTCTTTCACTCTCTCTCTCTCTCTCTCTCTCTCTCTCTCTCTCTCTCTCTCTCTCTCTCTCTCTCTCTCTCTCTCTCTCTCTCTCTCTCTCTCTCTCTCTCTCTATCCTCTCTCTCTCCCCCTCTTTCTCTCTCTCTCTCTCTCTCTCTCTCTCTCTCTCTCTCTCTCTCTCTCTCCTTCACTGCCTGCCTGTCTACGTATAAATCACCCTACCTATCTCCCCATCAATAAATCAACACCTTTTATACAACTCAAAAGACATTTTTAAACAACCCAACCATTTCGTTTCGATTCACACCCGTTCGTCTCCATACTTTCACAACAATTTCCTCGCCAAGACTTATGCTGCGCGCAATTTCCTTCTTTATCGTTTCATGAAATATGCACGGGCGGGTCGGGCTTACGCCGCTGCTTGTATTTTCCCTTGTGCGTCTCCTATCTGTTGGCTTGCCTCTCGCTTTTCCCTTTTTGGCGTTCGTGTATATGTTGTATTCAGTTCGGAAACGCATTACGCACATTATACAGATATACATACATGTATATATTCATACATACATACATACATATATATATATCTATATATATATATATATATATATATATATATATATATATATATATATATATATATATATATATATATATATATATATATAATGTATGTATGTATGCATGTATATATCTGTAAATATCACTCACACACACACTCACACACACACACACACACACACACACACACACACACACACACACACACACACACATATATATATATCACACACACACACACACACACACACACACACACACACACACACACACACACACACACACACACACACACACACACACATATATATATATATATATATATATATATATACATATATATATATATATATATATATATATATAAATATATATATATAGCTACTGTATAAGCGAAATCAGGATGACGATGATAAAGATAATAATAATGACCCCCCCCCCCCGTTACCAAACAATACCATCCATACTACCAGACCACCCCACTCACAACCCATCTCCCACTCCGCCCATACCACTTGAAAACATAGTATACCAACGGGATACCAACATACACAGACCCCCGAGACGAGGCATATACTCTGTGTACATCTTCCTCACCGCCAGTTCAGGTTTCCCCCAAGACCTCATGGGGAGTATAGGGTTAAAGCAGAGGGTTTCACCTTCAACCCTTTCACTGGGCTCCTTGCTGTCTGTTCGGGAGAGGAGGTGGAGCTTGTAGGATTGTAGGGCTGTGGGATGCTTGTCAGGTAGGATGGAGGGATGTCAAGCGGTAATGATGATGGTAAAGGTTATCAATAAAGAGAGAAATGATAGTAATGATAATGAATCTGATGATATTCAGTACCATTTTTATTATTATTATCATCATGCTTACTATTATCATTACAGTTATAGGTATTGTTATTATCTTCATTATCATCATTGTTTTTATTATCGTTATCATTATTATTATTAAGACCATCATTATTGTTATTGTTATGATCATTATTATGTTTATTATCATTATTATTACTCTTATTATTATCAATATATATACTACTATTACTACTACTGTTACTATTATCCTCATCTTTATTATTTTCGTTACCATTATCATTATTATTGTTGTTGTTGTTGATGTTATTACTACTATTATTATTATTTTATATTATTACTATCCTTATATTTATCATTATCATTATTATTACTATTGTAATTATCATTTTACTATTGTTATTTTTTCATTATTGTCATTATTGTTATTATCATTATTGTTAATGTTATTACTAATGTTGATGTTGTTATTATTATCATAATTGTTCTTAATATCATCATTATCATTTATATAATAACAGTGATAATGGGAATAAAAATAACTTTTACTATTATCATTACTATCATTATTATTTTAATTATCAATATTATCATTGTTATCATTATTATTACTGTTGTCATTATCATTATTATCATTATCATTATTAGTATTATTGTTATTATTATTATCATTATCATTATTATTATTATTATTATCATTATCATTATTATTATCATTATT
>NC_091561.1:1245019-1247519 GCF_042767895.1 Penaeus vannamei | reverse complement strand
AAGATTAATAAGAAAATATTTTTTTGTACACATCACCTCTTACTACTTTTCTTGCCTTATTCTTATCTCCTCTTCGTTATTGCTTGATTTCTAATTACACTGATTTAGTTTCTTATTTAACTTTCTATTATTTACTTCTGTATAATTAATTCTATTTGCGTATTCATTTGTTTAACTGTATGTGTGTGTGTGTGTGTGTGTGTGTGTGTGTGTATGCGTGTGTGTGTGTGTGTGTGTGTGTGTGTGCGTGCGTGCGTGCGTGTGTGTGTGTGTGGTAAAGAAAAAAACCGACAGTAAAGCACTACCTTTTAACACTATGTAAAATGTAATCACCGATAAAAACACATAAAAAACAAAAGCAAAAAAAAAAAAATAATAAAAAATAAAACACAAGAAAAAAACATACTGTTAATCTAAACATTATGAAAGATTATCATAAAAAACCAACTCACGCTACCAACTGATGATGGCAAGAAGTGGAACCGAAGTTTAAATGAAAGTTTAGTTGAATCTTTAATTTTTTTTTTTTTTTTTTTTTTTTTTTTGATATGTTCGATAAGGAGTGTCATGGCTGTGCCCCTATTATAGGCGTTTTTTTTTTCTCTTTTTACTCCCTTTTTCTCTCTCTTTTTACTTTATTTTTCTCTCTCTTTTTACTCTATTTTTCTCTCTTTTTAATCTATTTTTCTCTCTCTTTTATGTGTTTTCAACATCGTTCAGTGATTATACTTGCACTCTTTTTTTTTCTTTCTTTCTTTCTTTCTTTCTTTTTTCTACTTTTTAAAAACTTTCTTTGTGTATTGGTGGATGATACGAAATAAGATTCGGAAAATGTAGATAAAAAAAAAAAAGATTTTGCACATGCGAAAGATATCATGGTAAAACAGCTCTTACGATACAGGCTTTTTGATAAGTAATTTATTATTATCCTTGTAATATCATATGTTCTTCATCTTCTTCCTTTAATTCTCTGTAGTGTAGCTTACTTCCAAGAGCAAAAGATAAGAGGAATTTGCAGTGACATTATAATAAAACAGCTTATAATGGGCAAAACTTCTGCTGATTTTAATAGGGCTGACTACATACTATTTATCAGCATTCCGGTCTTAACACAGAATATTCACCATACCTTGCATTACGTAAGGACACAGGTGTTATCCTTTTTTCTTGATTGATTCTGTCCTTTTTACCTGTTCAGGATAGGCAATTGACTTCAAGTTTCCTTTCTTGCAACAGAAAAATAATTTGCAAACAAGAGGCATAGATCTATTTTTATCTTTTAACTCTTTTTCTGTTTTTAACTCTTCTTTTCGAATTCAATTTCCTTACTTTTCTTCTCTCTCTGTCTCTGTCTCTGTCTGTCTGTCTGTCTGTCTGTCTGTCTGTCTCTGTCTCTCTCTCTCTCTCTCTCTCTCTCTCTATCTATCTATCTATCTATCTATCTGTCTGTCTCTCTCTCTCTCTCTCTCTCTCTCTCTCTCTCTCTCTCTCTCTCTCTCTCTCTCTCTCTCTCTCTCTCTCTCTCTCTCTCTCTCTCTCTCTCTCTCTCTCTCTCTCTTTGCGTGTGTGTGTGTGTGTGTGTGTGTTTATGAGTGTACGTGTGTGTGCCTGATTGTGAAATCTTTTACAGTTTTATCCCAAGTACATCTTTTTACGGTCACAATACACTCTACCTTCATAAATCATAGCATCTACAAATACCTCGCTTTTCAGAATCCAGAACACAGACACATTTAATCATACAGCATTAAATATATCACAGAATCCCCTCACCCCCCCCCCTAGCCACGTCGTCCTCGCTAACAAGCAGGAGAAGAGAGAAGCAATGTGGGACGAAAATCCTTGAAGATGATCCTCAGACTGCAAGGCCACCTGAGACCAACCACACAGCCGCTCTACTTGGAGTATCAGACAGCGTGAAAAAATGTGGGTGGAAGAGAATGGTAGAGAAAGATAGAGTGGAGGGAGGGAAGGGAAAAGGAGGAGGGAGAGAGAGAGGGGGGGGGGAAGAAGGGAGGGAGATGGGGAAAGGGAGAGGGAAGGAAGGAGGGAGGGAAGGAGAGAGACACAGGGACAGACAGACACAGGGACAGACAGACATAGACAGTTACAGAGAGACAATTAGAAAGAAATAGACAGAGAGACAGACATACAGACAGAGAGAAATGTAAATGTAAATAGACCACACAAACCCCATATAGAACACCTACATCCTCCACCTCCCTAGCACTTCCCTATAAGTTTCTACCTGTATGTGTTACAACCTTAGCCTTCGACTACCTGTAAGGATCTTCTTCTAGCCATTACATCTCATCCCGAGGAAGTTAATCAGGATAATAATGACCAGAGGGGAATCTCCTCCCCCTTTGGATCACACCAACTTCATTTTATCTCAAGAAATTACTCAAGTTTTGCCTCAAGAAAGAACTTAGTTTCGTCGCAATGATAAAAAAAATTACATGGAGAGATACGGTAGAATATAATATGTAGTTAACGAGCT
>NC_091561.1:1167818-1170318 GCF_042767895.1 Penaeus vannamei | reverse complement strand
TTATTTTTTTTATTACATCAGTGACCCTATTGCCTTGGCGGAGGTATGCGGTCTCTGAGTGCTTCTAGTTATTATCGTTATTGTTGTTATTATTATTGCTATTATTTTGATCGCTATTATTATTCATATCATTATTATTATTATGAGAATATGATTATCATTATTATTATTACTTTAATCATTATTTAGATCAATTTCACGAGTATTGTTCTTACGATTGTTATTATTCTCACCAAAATCATAATCATTGGCATTATTGTCCTTATTATTTATATTGCTAATGTCGTTATCATTGTTTTTATCCATATGATTTTCACTTTCATTTCCATCATCATTATCATAATATTGTTATTATCATCATTATTACCATTGTTATCATTATCATTATCATTATGCATAATCTGTTGTGTTTTTGCCGTTTCTTTTTCTTATCATCATCATCGCAGTCATAAACAACAATAACAACAATTTCTTAATCATCATTAAACACTGACCTCTCCATTGCTTATAATCAGCCTTAGATCAATAAGTAATTTTATCGTAAGTTCGAGGAAAGTGTAATAACTAAACAAAAGAAATATGATAATGACACAAAATTGTAAAATGTGAAGAAAACAAAGACAAAAAAATTCAGATAAGGAAATAAACGTTTTAATTATATGCCAGAATTCAGGCACTCACAATTTACTCGAAAAAAATATTGTTCCGCCATCTTGGACAGTTATTGTTTTGCATATATGAGAATTCTATTGTCAAATTCCAGTATAAGACTTTATGATACATGTTTACAGATATCATCCAACCATACCTTCACCCCCCCCCCCCCACCCGTGCCCCGGTTAAGAGTTTGGGGACTCACTGTACGCTGATCTTCCGCATAAATTCTGCATAGGGAGCTTTATTAATAATGTATACAATGTGATGTATCTAGCTCCCTTTTTTATCTCTCCGCCTCCTTCTCTTCGTCTTGGTTCGTCTTCTTCCTTCCTACCCATTCTTTTATTTCAGGCCCATCTTTCTCCCTCTCCCACATCTCTTCCTTCGTCTGTCTGTCTGTCTGTCTGTCTGTCTGTCTGTCTGTCTGTCTGTCTGTCTGTCTGTCTGTCTCTCTCTCTCTCTCTCTCTCTCTCTCTCTCTCTCTCTCTCTCTCTCTCTCTCTCTCTCTCTCTCTCTCTCTCTCTCTCTCTCTCTCTCTTTCTCAATGGCTTTTGTTTATGTTACAAATGGGAGTTAAGAGTTTCTGAATGTTTACTGTATTGTCATTTATATTTGTCCATGTACATGTATATACAATGATCTGTGAAAGGGGAAAAAATATGTGTATTGAATATGCAAGTTCGAAGTTTCGTTTTGTGAATGTTATCGAATAATTTTTTTTTTCTACTCATTCCCACTTATCGAACTGAAACTATTCACATCATCATTATCGGTGAAATGGATAATCCTTCAGCTTACGTTATTCCTGTATCCGAATGAGTTATTGGCTTTTACATACGAAAGAGAGAGAAAGAAAGATAGGAAGAGAATATTACGTTATCCCTGTGTCCGAATGAGCTATTGGCTTTTACACAAGAAAAAAAAAGAGAGAAAGAAAGATAGGAAGAGAAGATTACGTTATCCCTGTGTCCGAATGAGCTATTGGCTTTTACACAAGAAAAAGAAGGAGAGAAAGGAAGATAGGAAGAGAAGATTACGTTATCCATGTGTCCGAATGAGCTATTGGCTTTTACACAAGAAAAAAAGAGGGAAAGAAAGATAGGAAGAGAAGATTACGTTATCCCTGTGTCCGAATGAGCTATTGGCCTTTACATACGAAAGAGAGAGAAAGAAAGATAGGAAGAGAAGATGACGTTATCCCTTTGTCCGAATGAGCTATTGGCTTTTACATACGAAAGAGAGAGAAAGAAAGATAGGAAGAGAAGATTACGTTATCCCTGCGTCCGAATGAGCTATTGGCTTTTACACAAGAAAAAGAGAGAAAGAAAGATAGGAAGAGAAGATTACGTTATCCCTGCGGCCGAATGAGCTATTGGCTTTTACATACGAAAAAGAGAGAAAGAAAGAGAGGAAGAGAACATTTCTGCATTCCGCAAAACCGGCATAGACGTAGACAAGACCTCCTCCTCCACCACCATAATGAAGGAGCCCAGATACATTTTTATTCACGCACCGAAATCGATAGAGACCGCGATGTGTGTCCTGTGCAAATATTCAGAAAGAAAAGAAAAATATTGGAAAAAAAAGAAGGTGAAAGAGTTTTCTATTTTTTTTTTTTTTTAAGTTGAAAGAGAATTTGTGAAAACCTCGGACTTCGTGAAGACTGGGAAACAGAAATGGACGATGGGTGAAGGAAGATATACGGAGAAATACGACGATGTACGAAGCAGGAAGAGAAACGAGAGAAGAGAGAGGGGTGAAAGAAGATTAGAATGATAACGAGAGAGGAGAAGGAAGAAGGCGAAGAAGATAAGAGTGATAACGAGAGAGAAGAAAGAAGACG
>NC_091561.1:1122818-1130318 GCF_042767895.1 Penaeus vannamei | reverse complement strand
ATAAGAACAGCAACAACAACAACAACAACAACAATAATAAAAATAATAATGATAATAATAATACTAGTGATAACAATAATGTAATAATAATAATAGTAGTAAATAACAATGATAATAATGATATTAATAATAATCTTAGTAAAGACGACCATAATGATAATAAGAGTAGTAACGATAAATAAAGAATACATAGATAGAAAAAGTAATCTAATCCAAAGTATTTTAGAGATATATTTACATAACTCTATACCAGCATAAGCCTTACGGTTTTCTGTCACAACACACGATGTCACACAACAGTAACTCAAAATGCCTTCCCGAAATAGGGAGAAAGATCATCGATTTTGCCGTCTACCAAATTAATGTTTTCTTCTTCTTTTTCTTTTTCTTCATTTTATTTTTATTTTTCTCTTTCTTTTTCTTGTTCTTTTTCGTTTTCGTTTTCTTTTCTTTTTCTCTTTCTTCTTTTTATTTTTTTATTTTTATTTTTATTTTTATTTTTATTTTCTTATTTTTTTATTTTTCTTTTTTTTCTTCTTCTTCTTCTTTCTTCTTCTTCTTCTTCTTCTTCTTCAAGAGAGAGAGATTTTATATTATTTGTATCATTTTCTACAGGTTTGTTTCCAAAAATATATTCGTGGTATAATTTTATGAAAATTCGTCGACATTTTCATTTGTATTTGGTATTTACTCCTCGCTATTCGTTCATATTTAGCTATTTTATTTATATTAGAAAAAATAATGATGATAAGGACAGTGATGGGAATGATAATTATAATTATGAGGATGATAATAAAGATTATGATGATGGTAATAATAAAACTAGTACTGATACTGATACTAATGATAACAATAATTGTTATCATAATAATTAGAATAATAATAATAATAACAATAATAATAATAGTAATAACGATGAAAATAATGATAATAATTATCTCACACACACATAGACATAATCCATCTGTCTGTCTATCTTTTCCTTTCTTTTTCTCCTTTCCTACGCAAAAAAAAAAAATAATAAATAAATAAAATAAATAAAAAAATAATAATAATAAATCAAAATAAATAAAAATAAAATAATCATATATACATTTCTCCATAATCTTTGTGCTCGCGGCAACTGCAAGATCATTTTTCACGTAAAACAGAAAGTGTTTTATCAACATTTTATCTCTAGTATCAAAAGGAATATGTATCCTCTGTCACTATGTAGGCCGTAAATATTATTAATAATAATAATAATGATGGCAGTTTAAAAAGGAAGATATTATTTTCGTTCAGGTTTTAGAATAGTTGCATATTTCAAATGAGCAATAAAATAGACTAATATATATATATATATATATATATATATATATATATATATATATATATATATATATATATATACATATATACATACGTGTGTGTGTGTGTGTGTATGTGTGTGTGTGTGTGTGTGTGTGTGTGTGTGTGTGTGTGTGTGTGTGTGTGTGTGTGTGTGTGTGTGTGTGTGTGTGTGTGTGTGTGTGTGTGTGTTTGTGTGTGTGTATGTGTATCGCTGTATATGTGAGTGTGTATGACTGAGTATGTGTGATTATACGAGTATAAACTTATACTTATACTTATTGTAGGCTACTAATTATCTATAACTATTGTAAGCTACTAAATACCCAAGTTTTGCGGAACCAAACCAGTAATTTATCGACAAAGTTTTTTTCTCGTCAAACTTTGGACTTTCTCTCTCTTCGTTTATTTAATTTTCCTTAGTTTCTTTCCATCCTTCCTCCATCGGTCTCCCTCTTTCTTTCTCACTCATTCCCTCTCTCTCTTTCGCTCTCTCTCTCTCACTCTCTCTTTCTCAATCTTCCTCCCTCCCTCTCTCTTTCTCCGCCCTTTCTTCCTTCCCTCCCTCCCTCTATCCGCCCTCACTTTCCCTTTTTCCTCGCTTGTCCCTCCTTCTCTCCGTCTTCCTCCCTCCCTCCCTCGCTCCCTCCTTCTTCCGCCCTCACTCCCTCTTCATCCCTCTATCCGCCATCACTCTCCCTTCCTCCCTCCTCTCTCCTTCTTCCGCCCTCACTTTCCCTTCTCCCTCCCTCCTCCTTCCTCCCTCCCTCTCTCCTTCTACCTCTCTCTATCCGCCCTCACTCTCCCTCCCTCCCTCTCTCCTTCTTCCTCCCTCTCCCTCTTCCTCCCTCCCTCTCTCCTTCTTCCTCCTTCTCGCTCTCCCTCTTCCTCCCTCCTCCCTCCTTCTTCTCCCCTCTCTCCTTTTTCTCCCTCCCTCTCTCCTTCTTCTTCTCCCTCCCTCTCTCCTTCTTCCTCCCTCTTCCTCCCTCTCCCTCTTCCTCCCTACCTCTCTCCTTCTTCCTCCCTCTCGCTCTCCCTCCTCCTCCCTCTCTCCTTCTTCCTCCCTCTCACTCTCACTCCCTCCCTCTCTCCTTCTTCCTCCCTCTCCCTCTTCCTCCCTCCCTCACTCCCTCTCGCTCTTCCTCCCTTCCTCCCTCTCACCTCCTTCCTCCCTCCCTCCTCCCTCTTCCTCCCTCCCTCTCTCCTTCTTCCTCCCTCTCGCTCTTCCTCCCTCCTCCCTCTCTCCCTCCTCCTTCCTCCCTCCTCCCTCCTTTTTCCTCCTTCTCCCTCTTCCTCCCTCCCTCTCTCCTTTTTCCTCCCTTTCCCTCTTCCTCCCTCCCTCTTCCTCCCTCTCCCTCTTCCTCCCTCCTCCCTCCTTCTTCCTCCCTCTCCGCTACCCCGACTTGCCTCGCGAAAATCCACAAGACTTGTTCTCTTTCTCTCTTCCTTTGTTTGCCAATACGAAAACACAAACTGATCTCGGAGACGGGTTGGTAAAAGTTTCAATTGATCGTCCAAGTCTTGCAACGAAATGCCAGCGTGTTTACTTCTTCTCTTCTGTCTGGTTTGTCTGTTTGTTTTTTTTTTTTTTTTTTTTTTTTTTTTTTTTTTTTTTTTTTGTCTGTCTGTCTGTGTCATTCGGTGGTTTCTGTTTTTGTTTTTCTTCTTCTTCTTCTTTTCTTGTTCTATCTCTTTCTTGATTCATCTATCTGTATGTATACCTAACCGTTTGTCTACTTTCTGTCACTATCTATCTCTAATCTGTCTATCTATCTGTATCTATCAATCTGTCTTACCATGTAACTTATCATGAAAATGATAATAACGACAATAATAAGGATAAAAACTATGATAATAATAATGATAGTAAAGATAACAATGATGATGAAGATGATGTTGAAGATGATAATAATAATAACAACAACAACAAAACAACAATAATAATTATAATGATGATTATAATCATGATAACAATAATAATAATAATAACAACAAGAGAAATAGCAACAACAACAACAACAACACTAACAATAACAACAACAACAACAGCAATAATAATAATAATAATAATAATAATAATAATGATAATAATAATAATAATAGTAATAATGACGATCATAACAATAATAGGAATGATAAAGATAATGACAACTAGAACAGCAACAAAAACAATAATAGTAATAATTATGAAAATGGTAATAATTGTAAAAACGATAATAATAACAATAATAATAATACGAATAAGAACAAGAATAACAATACTGAATAATAATAATAATAATATCAATAATAATAATAAAAAATGATAATGATAATAATGATGATAATAATAATAATAATAATAATGATAATGATAATGACAATAATGATAATGATAATGACAATGATATTCATAGTAATCATAATAATAATAAGTATAATAGAAATAGTAATAATAATAGTAATGATAATAATGATAGTAATAATAATGAAATTAGTAATAATGGTAAAAACGATAATCTTAACAATGATAATAATACAAATAAGAACAAGAATAGCAATAATGAATGATATTAAGGATAATAACAATTAATGTTAATGATAATGATTATAATAACAATAACAATAATGATGATAATTTAATAAAAATTATAAAAATAATGATGATAATGATAACGATAATGAAAATAATAATAGTAATAATACTACTAATAATAATGACAACAATAATGATAACAATGATAATATTAATGACAATAGTGATAATAATGATAATGATAATAATAATATTAATAATAATGATAATAATGAAAATAATAATAATAATGATGATATCAATAATTGAAATAATTGTAAATATAATGAAAATGACAAGAAAAACGATAATGATAATATTTATAATGATTGTAATGATAATAATGATAGTGATAATGATAATGATGATAATGATAAAGATGATAAAAAAACAAAAACAAAAAAATAACAATGATAATAACAGTAAAGTTGATAATGATAATAATAATGATAATAATAATTATCATTATTATCATTATCATCATTATTATTATTATTATAACAATAATAATGATAATGATAATGATAATATCAATAATAATAATAATAATAATAACAATAATAATAATAATAATAATAATAATAATAATAATAATAATAATAATAAAATGGTAAAAGTAATGGTAGTAATGTTAATGATATTGATTATAATAATAACAACAATAATGATAATAATATAATAATAATGCTAATACCAATATTAACTATAATAATAAAAATGATGATAATAATGATGATGATGATGATGATGATAGTAATGACAACAACAGCAATAACAACATCACTAATAATAAATAATAACAATAAATTATAATGTAAAAAATATATGATATACGACATGATAATAATGACACTAGTAATTATAATCATAAAAAATGAGAAAATTCAGTATCTATTGTATCATTTACCGGAAATTTGACGTTTTGTGTCAAGATCATGATATTTGTCTGTGTACAAATCACTCATAATTTCATGTACTTTATTTATAATTTCATATAATTTCATTCATATATTTTTTTTTCTTATTCTTCTGGCCGGAGGATGTATATTTTACTGATTAAATATTTTGTTCCCATTTCTTGGAACGGATGTTAAATGATTTAAAGATGTATAATTTTATTCATGTTTTACAAGTGTTAACGTTGAAACTCAAGTGAAATTAAACATTCAGAGTCAGACATTTTTCGATGCACGGGTTTATCGCAATTTTAATTTAAATATTCAGCTTTCTTACGTAAAGTCTTGGAACAGATGTGAAAAAAATATTGAAAGGAAAAATTGTACATGAGACATGACAAATCAAATCCATATTTGATTAAGAATTGTACATGAGACGAAAAATCAAATCCATATTTGATTTACATGTATGATATTTCTATGATGTAATAAAATGCAAACTAAAAAATCGAAGGGAATCGATAATGAAAGAGAATGAAAATGATATAGTTCAGCCCATTATCTGAATGTATTCTGACTATAATGCATTTGTTCCTTATACCACATTATTTCCTACAAGTATATCTATACATCATAAATCACAACGAAGCTTATGGTTTAATTGGATGACACTTTATTTAATTCAAAATTTAATCAAAGCCTTTCCATAACCCTTCTATTTAATGCACCTTAACAACTTATAGATTACAGATTATAGATTTTAGATTATAGATTAAAATAGATTATTATAGATTATAGATTACACGATATCCTCGCTAACTCCTGCACTATGTTCTATCATTGTACAAACCTTCGTATTCAGTCCTTCGTCATATCTGCTGAGGTTGTTCCCGGACGCGTGTGTGACTTGCTCTTTCAGATCGTCTTTATACACACACTCCTGCTGGCTTGCGAGTCTCTCTGGAGAACCACGATGGGGAGTCGTCTCGATCTCGCTCGCAAACGCCTTTACGAACGCTAATCTTCACTTTTCCTCTTTCTCTGACTTTCCTCCCACGCCGAGGCCCCGTCCCTCCCTCCCTGTATCTCCCCTTCCCTCTTTATTCCTATTCCTCTCTCTTACTTCTTCATTCCACCCCCCTCCCCCCTTCCCTCCCAATACCTCTCATTCTTTCTATTCTCCCTATCCCTGCTTTCTCATGATTCCTAAGCCACCACTACCCTCCACTTTCCCCCATCCCTTCCTAGATCACCCCTCCCCTCCTAACACCACCCTTCCCCTTTCCCCATCCCTTCCTAGATCACCACTCCCCTTCCCTCCCCACCCCTCCCCTTTCCCCATCCCTTCCTAGATCACCCCTCCCCTCCCCTCCCCTTTCCCCATCCCTTCCTAGATCACCCCTCCCCTCCTTAGACCACCCCTCCCCTCCCCCTCCCCATTCTCCTCCAAGACCACCCCTCCCCTCCCCTCCCTTTCCCCATCCCTTCCTAGATCACCCCTCCCCTCCTCAGACCACCCCTCCCCCTCCCCCTCTCCCCTCCCTCTCCCCCTCTCCCTTCCCCTTCCCCCTACCTCCCTGTCAGATTCCTAAACACAGCGATCTCGACGCGACCTTCTCGCTAATGCTCCCTGGATCTGGCACAAAAGAGCCTAAGTGAGCGGGGACAATGGCGGGAGCTCTCGGCACCTCCGGGAGTCGACATCACCCGGACTCGAAAGTCTCCCGCGAAGCTCCTGAAGAAGGCGGCAAACAGAGGCCGTCGTCGAGGTCAACACGTTGCAATTGAATTCGATTGTCTCAATCTTTGGAGCCTTCCGCTGGGGCTGGGGATTCGCGGAGGAGAAGGAGGAGGCGGCGGGACACGTGCGGGAAGTGTGGCGGAGGCGAACAGTGTCTCGGGATGCGGGGGGAGGGGGGAGGGGGGACGGGGGAGGCGAACAGCGGCTGGGGGTGCGGGGGGAGGGGGTGGGGTGGGGGGGAGGAGAGATGGCATGACTTGCATTTTATGATGGTGTCATATGTTTTATATACAAATAATATATATAAATGAATAAAATATACATACGTACGTACATACATCTCTCTCTCTCTCTCTCTCTCTCTCTCTCTCTCTCTCTCTCTCTCTCTCTCTCTCTCTCTCTCTCTATATATATATATATATATATATATGTATGTATACATATATATATATATATATATATATATAAATATATATATATATATATATATATATATATATATATATATATATATATATATATATATATATATATATGGACGTATGTATATATGTATACATATGTGCACACACACACACACACACACACACACACACACACACACACACACACACACACACACACACACATATATATATATATATATATATATATATATATATATATATGTAATATACATATATATCATATTCATACTTACATACATACATACACATGTATATGTGTATGTGTGTATATATGTATATATATATATATATATATATATATATATGTATATATATATATATATATACACACACACACACACACACACACACACACACACACACACACAGATATATATATATATATACACATTATACATGTATAAGTATATATGTATATATATACATATATATGTATATATATTCATATACATACATACATACACACACACACACACACACACACTCACACACACACACACACACACACACACA
>NC_091561.1:1112818-1115318 GCF_042767895.1 Penaeus vannamei | reverse complement strand
ATTTTTTTTTATCCAAACCGTTCATCGCTTTGAAGAGACAAAGTAAACGAACTCAAATCCATTAACATGTTCAGTAGACTCATGCACAATTGTAGTGAAACAAATGTATTTATTCCGTGCCAAATAAACATTCAACACTGTATTGAAAAAACGTGTATGTAGTACAAATATAGTGCGTAAAATAAAGAAACAAATAAATAAGTAATAGATAAATTTCTGAAGTCCGGAAAGATGGGTCATGAGATCACTTTCTCTCTCTCTCTCTCTCTATGTCTGTCTGTCTGTCTGTCTGTATGTATGTATGTCTCTATGTCTGTCTTTCTGTCTATCTTTCTCGCTCTCTCTCTATGTCTGTCTGTCTGTATCTCTCTCTCTCTCTCTCTTTCTCTCTCTCTCTCTCTCTCTCTCTCTCTCTCTCTCTCTCTCTCTCTCTCTCTCTCTCTCTCTCTCTCTCTCTCTCTCTCTCTCTCAACGTGTAACACAAACTGAAACATGAAGACACAACTCTAAACAAATTGGAAAACTTCAGTGAATTCGTCCCTTGAATAAATAAGTAATTTTTGATACTGTTTCCATGAGTTTGGATGAATATCAGATGCAATCAGCTGTTCTTTTCTGAACAAGGAGATACACGAGGCTGAAATAAAATCACAGAAAATATATGTAGTACCTTCATAAGAGTAAGATTGACGTATTCGTGTGTTTCTATATTGGACGAAAAAAATTGAAAACGTAGGTTTCATATATCATCAAAATGGGGGGGGGGGGTTGAGAATAAAGAGAGAATGATAGATTAAGGGGAAAGGAAGATGAGAAGATAAGGGAGGGAAAGAAGGAGGAGGAAGAGAAGGTGGAGGAGGTGGAGGGGAGAGAAGGAAGAGGAGAAGGAGGGGAAAGGAAGAAGAGGAGGAAGAGGAAAGGGAAAAAGAGCAAAAGGAGGAGAAGGAGAGGGGAACGAAGAAAGAGGAGGAGGGGAATAGGAAGAAGAGCAAGAGGAGAAGAAGGAGAAGAAGAAAAGGAAAAAGAGGAGGAAAAGGAAGATAATCAAGAGGAGAAGGAGGGGGAAGAAAAAGAAGAGGAAGGGAAGTAGGAAATCAGGAAGAGACAGAGGAAGGAGAGGGCGGATGTGGGAGTAAAAGAGGAGGAGTAAGAAGAGCAACAACAAGATTACGAATAAAAAAAATAAAAAAAAGATCCACCCCCCCCCCCCAAAAAAAAAAAAAAAAGAAAAAAACACAAGGGAAAAGCGAGGCGAAGGAGAGGGATTTAAGAAAAAGGGGAATAAAAGTATAAATAAAAAGACGTAAAAGGCTTCAGCTTCAATGCCTCCTAAACTATGACTATGACAAGAAGGCCAAAAAAAAAAAAAAAAAAAAAAAAAAATGTAATACACGAATAAAAAATCAAACCGGAAATCCCCCTTAACACCCCCCCCCCAAGAAAACTCCCCCTCCCCCTCACGCCTGCCTTCAACCCCCCCCCCTCCCGTCTCCCCCTCCCCCTTTTCCTTTCCGAAGAGCAAAGACGAAATTCCCAATTATCAATTCTCTTCTATCTATTCTTTTCTTTCCTTTCTTTTTTTTTCTATATTCGCTTCGATTCCCCTTCGCTTTCAAATCTCTCGTTATTCCTCTTGTTTGCAATTTTTAGAATCGTGAAATCTAACAAGATTTTGATGAAGGATGAAGAAGCTATACCTCGCCTGGCTTCTCGGTTCTGCAATATGTGACTTGAAAGTTTCTCTCTCTTTTTGGTTCTCTTTTTCCTCGAAGCGAAATCAATAAAGTTTTGGTATTAATTCAATCGCGATTATGTAAAAAGAAAAAAGAAAAGGATGTAGTGCCTCCATATGCCGCAGTAGTGTTAGTTGCAATCTTCACCGCACAATATGTTATTTGAAAAATTCTCTCTCTTTTTCTGTAATCGAAATCAGTAAAGTTTTGCCATTAATGTAAATGTAAAATGTAAAAAAAAAGAAAAAAAGAAAAAAATACAGTGCCTCTACATGTCGCAGTGGTGTTAGTTGCAATTTCCACCGCACAGAGGCGCTGCGTACGCTATGTCGGGCGGGGTAAAGGACAGTGAGGCCTATATTTCTATTCTGTATTTCATAATTACGTAATTATCGAGGTTTATTCACCCTCGGTCTTTTCGTGCTGAACGCATTGCAAATGAAATAACGGAGGGGAAAATACAGAAAAAAAAACGAATAAAAAAGACAGGAAAGAACGAAAGAAAAAAAAAGAGAATTATGGTTTGGTTTTCCCTTCCCGTCCCATCCCTCTCGTGACCTGGAAATTAATTCAGTCTTTATAATTCCTGTATCAAATTAGGGCCAGGCGGTCTCTTTAGGATGAATGCATAATATATTATATATCCCAGCCTACAGAAAAAAAAATCTTAATTTCCCTGTCAGGTCCATAGAAGCCCACATCAATATCTTAATTAGTAATGGCTGACCGAACTCGAAACGCGGGTTGTCTGACGAAGCAAGACGCTC
>NC_091561.1:1105318-1107818 GCF_042767895.1 Penaeus vannamei | reverse complement strand
CCTTCCTCCCCTCCCTCCCTCCTTCCTCCCCTTCCCCCTCCTATATTCCCTGGCATCCTCCTCCCTCCCAAGCCCTCTTTCCCCTCCCTCCCTCCCTCCTTCCTCCCTCCTCCCTCCCTCCCTCCCCTTCCCTCCCTCCTATATTCCTTGGCATCACTGACTTCATTAATCCCTATTGCTTGGCCATCACCTTGGAAGACCTCCTCCTCCCAACCCTCTTTCCTTCCTACCCTTCCCCTCCCTCCCTCCTTCCTCCCCTTCCCCCTCCCTCCCTCCTCCCCTCCTTCCCTCCCTTCCTCTCCCTCCCTCTCCCTCCCTCTTTCCTTCCTCCCTTTCCCTCCTCCTCCTTCCCCTTCTCTTCCCTCCCTCCCTTCCTCCCTTCCCCTCCCTCCTCCTTCCTTCCCCACCTCCCCTTCCCCTCCCTCCTTCCTCCTTCCTTCCTCCCCTTCCCTCCTTCCTCCCAACCCTCCCTCCTTCCTCCTCTTCCCCTCCCTCCCTCCTTCCTCCCTTCCCCTCCCTCCTCTTCCCTCTCTCCTTCCTCCCTCTTCCCCTCCCTCCCTATATTCCTTGGCATCACTCCCCTCCCTCCTTCCTCCCCTCCCCTCCTCCTCTTCCCCTCCCTCCTTCCTGCCCTCCCTCCCTCCCAACCCTCTTTCCCCTCCCTCCTTCCTTTCTCCTCCCTTCTTCCTCCTTCCCTCCCTTCCCCTCCTCCCTCCCTTCCCCTTCCCCCTCTCCTATATTCCTTGGCATCACTCCTCCTCCCAACCCGCCTGCCTTTGACACCTCGGGCCAATACAGCGAAGGACAACCCACATGGCTTTCTCGCTTGGTGTTGGGTTACCATGCAGTCTGTATTGATCTGGGGGAAGGGGGAGGGAGGGGAGGAGGAAGGGGAGAGGGGAAGAGGGAGGGGAGGGGGAGGAGGAGAGGAGGGGACAGAGGGGGAGGGAAGGGGAGGGGAGGGGGAAGGAGGAGGGTAATCCCGGTGGGTAGAGGTCGTCAGGAGGTTAAAGGGAGGAGGGGTGGGAGGTGGGAGGAGATAGAGTGGGAGAGGGAGGGATGGGAGAGAGGGAGGGATGGGATGGGATGGGATGGTGGTAGGGTGGGAGGGTGACAGGGAGGGAGGGATTAGAGGAGCGAAGAAGGGAAGGAGGGATGGAGGAGAGAGAAGGTTGGGATAGAGGGAAGGAGGGGAGAGAGAGGTAATAATATTTTAAAGGGAGTGGGATTTGGAGTGGTAGGATTTTAAAGGAGGGAGGAGGGGGGGTAATATCTCCCTGCGCATGGTGGGTAGGATTCTAAAGAAGTGCATTTTAAAAGGGGGGGGGAAGGGGGGAGGGTGATATCCTGACGTTCCAAACTGGTAGGATTTTAAAGGGGGTTTATGGGGGGAGATATATTTGTCGGGGGGAGGGGGTGATATCCTATGCGTCCTTATCATAATGATAATGATAATTATAATGCTAATAATAATAATGATAATAGTAATGATAACAATAATAATAATAATAATAATAATAATAATAATAATAATAAAAAATAATAATAATGATAATAATAATAATAATAATAATAATAATAATAATAGTAATGATAATGATAATAATAACATTAATAATAATGTTAATAATCTCAAGGATGATTATGATAACAACGACTAATGTTATAACTATCGATGAGGTTAAGAAAATATTTAGTACAACAGAAACAGAAATAAAGAAGGAGAAAGAGAATGGGAAGGAGGAGAAAGAGAAGGAGAATGGGAAGGAGAAGGAGAAGGAGAATGGGAAGAAGAAGGAGAAGGAGAAAGAGAAGAAGGTGAAGGAGAAGGAGAAGAATTGGAAGGATGAGAAGGAGAAATGGAAGGAGAAGGTGAAGGAGGAGAAAGAGAAGGAGAAGTGAATATGAAAGAGGAGAAGGAGGGTGAAGGAGAATCTAAAGGAGGAGAGAGAGAAGAAGAAGGAGAAGAAGGAGAAGAAGATGAAAGAGAATATTAAGGAGAAAGAGGAGAACGTTAAAGAGAAGAAGGAGAAAGTGAAGGAGAGAGAGGAGGAGGAGAAGGAGAAGGTGAAGGAGAAAGAGAAGGAGAAGGTGAAGAATGTGAAGGAAGAGAACGAGCAGGAGAAGGAGAGGAATAAATAGAAAAGGATGCAAATGATAATAATAAGGAAGAGGAGAATCATTGATATGATTAATATGAGATAATATAAGATAATAGACTAAATATTGGCATTGGATATTGGTATAGGAAGAAGGAGGAGGAGGTGATAAAGAAGAAGGTGAAGGGGAAGAGAGAAGAGAAAAAAGATGCAGAAGGAGAAGAAGATGAAGAAGAGGAAGAAGAATAAATAGAAGATAGAGAAGAAGAAATAGAAGAAGAAAAAAGAAGAGGAGAAAGAGGAAGAAGAATAAATAGAAGACAAAGAAGTAGAAATAGCAAAAGAAGAAGAAACAGAAGAATAAATAGAAAATAAAGAAGAAATAGAAGAAAAAAGAGGAA
>NC_091561.1:1072818-1080318 GCF_042767895.1 Penaeus vannamei | reverse complement strand
TGGTGATAATGATGATGATAATGATGATAATGGTTATAATAACAATGATACTACTGCTAATAATATTAATAATGAAAATAATAATAACAATAAAAAAATAATGATGATGATAATGATAAAGTTAAAAATGATATTGATAATAATGTTAATATTGATAATAATATTAATATTGATAACAATAATAATAATAACAATAATGATAATGATAATCATAATAATAATTATATTATTGTTAATGATAGTGATGATAATAATAATAATAATACTGATAATAATAATAATAATAATAATAATAATAATAATAATAATAATAATAATAATAATAATAATAACAATAATAATAATAACAATAATGATGATAACAATAATAATAATAATAAAAAAACTCCAATTTAGAATATCTGATAATAAAATCAATAACACTGATGATAGTAATAAGGGTAATGGTGATAACAATAGCAAAATAGATAGTGAATGATCGGAGATATTTAGAGATACACAAACACATAGATATCCAGAGAAACAAATGAAGAAAGAAAGAGATAAAACAAAGAAAAACAATTAAACAAAAAAGACATAAGGTCTTTGCCATTTTATTACCATTTCCTGTTTTACTCAGAAGTGGAGAGAGGTCGAGGAGAATTGGGAGAAGGAAAACATGATAAATATAGAAACAAGAGATTTTCTTCATTATCGCAATAGCTTTCTTTCGTCGGCGTTTCTGTCGCTTCCTGTTCTTCCTCTCCTTTGCTTCCAATCCTGCTTCTTTTATCTCTTTTATTGCTGTGGTTCCTTCTCTTCTTCGGTTATATATTCTCATCTTCTCTCTCTTCTCTTTCTCTGTGTCTCATCTGTGTCTTCTGTGCGGTTTTCCATTTATTTAATTACCCTCACTTCCCCTTTATTTCATATTTCTTCTTTTCGTTCTTCTTTGTAAATCTTCTTCTTTTCCTCTTTCTCTTATTGCAACGTCTCCCCCCCCCCCGCCCCCCGCCCTCCACTCCAACTGCTTCCGCGTCTTTTAATTTCTCTATTCTTTTCTTCTTTTGCCTTCTCCTCCTCCTCGTCCTCCATACCCTAATCTTCGCCTTTTTCTCCTCCCTTTCCTCTTCTTTCTCTAATCATTTATTCATCTCTTTCTTTTCCTTCCTTCCCTCTCTCTTCTTCTTTTTCTTCCTTTCTCTTCTTCTTCTTTCTCCTCCTTCTTCTTCTTTTCCTTTTCCTCCTCCTCCTCCTCTACCTCCATCTCTTAATCCTCCTCCACCTCCTTCTCTTCCTCCTCTTCCTCCCCCTCCTTTCCCTCCTCCACCTCCACCTATGTCTCCTCCTCCTCCTCCTGCACCTCCACCTTCACCTCCACCTCTTCCTCCCCCTCCTCCTCCTCCTCCTCCACCTACACCTCTCCACCTCCTCCTCCACCTACACCTCTCCACCTCCTCCTCCACCTACACCTCTCCAACTCCAACTTTTCCACCTCCTCCTCCTCCTCCACCTCCTCCTCTTCCTATCCCATGCACCTGCACGCTTTCCTCCACCTCCACCTCCACCACCACCTCCTCCACCTCCTCCTCCACCTCCACCTCTAACTCCTTCTCCACCTTTTCCACCTCCACCTCCACCTCCTCCTCCTCCTCCTCTTCCTATCCCATGCACCTGCACGCTTTCCTCCACCTCCACCTCCATCTCCATCACCTCCACCTCCACCTCCACCTCCACCTCCTCCATCCCCACTTCCACCTCCACCATCCCCACTTCCACCTTCACCTCCACCTCCACCTCCACCACCACCTCCTCCTCCACCTCCACCTCCTCCACCTCCACCTCCACCTCCACCTCCTCCATCCCCACTTCCACCTCCACCTCCACCTCCACCTCCTCCTCCTCTTCCTATCCCATGCACCTGCACGCTTTCCTCCACCTCCACCACCTCCTCCTCCACCTCCTCTTCCACCACCTCCTCCACCTCCACCTCCGCCTCCACCTCTGCTTCCACCTGCACGTCCACCCCCACCTCCACCTCCACCTCAACCTCAATCTCTTCCTCCACCTCCACCTCACCTCCACCTCCATCCCCACCTCCTCCACCTCCACCTTCTCTTCCTCCTCCACCTCCACCTTCACCTCCTCCTCCACCTCCTCCTCCACCTCCACCTTCACCTCCTCCACCTCCACCTCCACCTCCTCCTCCACCTCCACCTCCACCTCCACCTCCACCTCCACCTTCACCTCCTCCACCTCCACCTCCACCTCCACCTCCACCTCCACCTCCTCCTCCTCTTCCTATCCCATGCACGTCCTATCGCTCTATATGAAGGTATAGGAATTCTGCGATCACGTGGGAATGTTGAGTATTTTATAATTAAGTTCCTGTTGTAATTATGGAGAGCAAAGAAAACGTGGATATATGGAATCGCCTTTGATAGATAGCGGTAAGAAGAGATAGATAAAAATAGATGGGTTTGTAGGTAGATAGATAGAGGGGTGAATGTATGATCAAATAAATAAATAAATGGGATTAAGTAAATGAAGAGTTAAGTATGTAAAGGCATAAATGTTGAAATTGAATAAGCAAATGAGCGAATAGATAGAGAGATAGATAGATAGATAAAAAGAGAAATAGATAAAGTAAAGCGATAAATATATAAACAACCTAAGAATTCGTTCTGTTGGAATATGCCATTTAATGTAAATTGCTATTGTAATATTCATTTATTTATTTATAATTATTATCCTTATTATCATTATCATTATTATTGTTATTATTATTATTATTATTATTGTTATTATTATTATTATTATTATTATTATTATCATTATTATTAATTATCATCATTATTAATAGTATTACATTGCACAGATCACCGATTCTGTTATCACAAGATCCTAAAGGTATATTGCCTAATCGTACAGTATAATTACATTGTACATTATAATTACAGTATGACAGCTTAATCAGACAAATACCTAATTTACACCTAAAACCTAGTTGTTTATATATTTATCGCTTTACTTTATCTATTTCTCTTTTTATCTATCTATCTCTCTATCTATTCGCTCATTTGCTTATTCATTTTCAACAGTTATCCCTTTACATACTTATTCCTTCATTTACTTAATCCCATAACACTACATACATATCAAAGGAAAGACAGCCAGACCCAGACAGCCTTGAGTGGGTCAATTAATTTGATCTCTTGATACAGCTTCCTTAATTAGTACACATTAACTTAATCATGTATAAAGAAGGGTGATTGAGATTCCCGGACCTTTCAGACATCTGTGCAGGAAAGAGAACATTAGAGGAAGGATGTATGTGTGTTTGTTTGTTAGTCAGTGCTCTAAGAATTTGTTTGTTTTAGTCAGTGCTCTAAGAATTTGTTTGTTTTAGTCAGTGCTCTAAGAATTTGTTTGTTTTAGTCAGTGCTCTAAGAATTTGTTTGTTTTAGTCAGTGCTCTAAGAATTTGTTTGTTTTAGTCAGTGCTCTAAGAATTTGTTTGTTTTAGTCAGTGCTCTAAGAATTTGGTTGTTTGTGTCTTGTCTCTTGTGTGTGTATTTTTTTTTTAGTTTGTTTTTAATTTTTTATTTTTTATTTTCTATTTTATTTCATTTCTTTATTTCAGTGGTGAGGTCTGCTTGATGGAAGGTGTAATTGTAATCAATTTGTTAATCTGTAAGGTGTTGAAAGGATGCTTGATACGAAAGACTATTTCCAGCATATGGTTTAAAGTGTGTTTACATGTTGGTCTTCTCATTTTTTTTATTTTATTTCTTCTTTTTTTCTTTTCTTTTTACATCGAGCTTTAGCCTCAGTAACAGAGGATCAACAGGCGCAATGGAGGATACAAAAATTACCAATTAACGGAAACGATTCGTGTACTTACTATAAGGAAGATACGAAAGCAAAAAACTACAATATATCAACAGATAGAGAAATAAAAACAGATACTGATAAAGTCTTAATTTTTGCAACATAACAAAAGCCAACGGATTAGGCACGTGAGAAGCCAAGAAGATGAAGATCTATGGTGCCATTGCCTTCATGGAATTCATTATCCCCGCTCTCATATTTCCCACATCAATGCCAGCCCAACAACCCCACCCTGGTATCACTGAAATAACCGCCTCGTTCTAATACACCACATATACCACACTGCTCTCCCCAATCTTGCTTTGAATCAGGTGCAGAACACTGTTATCATCCTGACTCATCAAACACAAGGTAACAGTATATATAACCCCTGTTTCTAAGAACACCAATTGTTCTTGTCGCAAGATGCAGTTCTGCAATCAGGCTCTCAAATAAACCAGTAAATAAATAAATTCTGCAATCAGGCTCTCAAATAAACCAGTAAATAAATAAATTCTGCAATCAGGTTCTCCATAAACCAGCTGACAGCATCTAATCTAAAGAGGCATTTCATGTATTCACTTTCCTGGCGTTCTTCTCGGGAGCTGTGATGTGCAGGGATACAAATACTAGGTCATATTCATGCTAATAAGTATGTGTATGTGTGTGTGAGGATCTGATTACGAGAATCGGAGTTATGACAGGTATTCTGTAATTTTTTTTTCGTTTGGTCAATGAGAATGTCATTAATATGCCAGTGGGGTTTCTTATTAGCATTATTATTGTTCTTTATTTGATCCACAGTAATACGTGGTAGGAAGTGCATTCATTATTGTCTGTAGCAAAGATTCGCTTTGATTGTTATCATTAATACAATAATTTTATATAACTAGTATTATTATATGTAATACTATGTTATTGCTGCTACAAACTTTGTAATGCTAGTTTTATAACTGCGATAATGATCAGACAGAACGGTACAAATAATAGCATTATTATTACCTTCAACCATCAATACATAACTTCTCTCTTAGTATTTTTCCTTAAAAGTCACCCTTATGAAAAACATTAAAACAGCCATTCTTTACACCCAACTACCAATGCACAGACCACACAACCCTGCGTGGATTAAGAAGCCGCGCGTCCTAGCTGAATATACAGACTCTCAATAACTAAAAAAAATATCACACGATCCTTTTACAACCCGTGTTTTCTTTTCCGGGTCCGCGAGAGGTCACAAATAACGGTTCGAACCCATAGTCGCGGCGGCAGGGTCTCACCGGTGCGTTTTGATGGCCCGCAATCTGGCAACATTCAAGTCAGGCGTCCCCGGTAATCGCCCAGTTTCTCTTCGGGGAAACGGCCCTTCGCTGCGTAACTCGCGGGGGTAACTGGTAGTAACCGGTAGTAATCCGCAGCCTCCGTAATCGAAGTTCAAGCCAAGCCCCTATCAAAGTTGGGAAAGAGAGAGAGATGCCAGAAATCGGCGCGTGGTCGAGGACTCCATTCTTGGGCTCCTTCGGCGGGGAGTGTCTCGTCCATTATTTTTTTCTTCTGAAGGAAATATCTTGTGCAACTTTCCTTGTATGTACGTGGTTTGTGTGTGTGTGTGTGTGTGTGTGTGTGTGTGTGTGTGTGTGTGTGTGTGTGTGTGTGTGTGTGTGTGTGTGTGTGTGTGTGTGTGTGTGTGTGTACATAAAGATAGATAGATATAGCCAGAGAAGTAGATATGGATATAGATATAGACACAGATACACATGCATACACTTGACCTGCATGCATGCGTGTGTGCGTGAATATATGTACGAATATATATGTTTGAGCGCGAATAGTGTGTTTTATCCATTACCCAACTTTGTCATTACTTTGTAAGTTGATCATATAAATGCATTACATTCAAACGTAGTTATTCAGTGAGCTTTGTTAATTCTACGTGTACATTTTTCATATAGTAGTCCTCGTTACTCGATTAAAAGCGAAGCCAATAAACGGGCTTTCGTGAGCTTGCATTTGAACTTTCGCATTTGTCTGCAAAAGGAAGTGAAAGCGTGATAAATGGAGAAAGTGATGGAGAAAATGAGAGAGAAAGGGAGAAATAGCGAAAGAGAGGGAGGGAGAGAGTGGAAGAGAGAATGAGAGAGAGAAAGGGAGAAATAGCGAAAGAGAGGGAGAGAGAATGGAAGAGAGGATGAGAGAGAGAAAGGGAGAAATAGCGAAAGAGAGGGAGAAAGAGTGGAAGAGAGAGTGAAAGAGAGAGTGAGAAAGAATGAAAGATAAAAAAAGGTGAAGAGGAACAGTGGAACAGAGGAAGAAACATTGAGACAATGAAAGTATAAAAAATTAAAGAAGAGATATGAAGAGTGGAAGAGAAAGAAAATGAGAAACTGTACGAGACAGGAAGAAAATGAAAGGAAACAAAATATTGATAAGGATATAAAAAGAAACAAAAGGTGAAAGAGTGAAAGAAGGAAGGAAAAGTAACAGAGATGGAGAGAGACAGAGACATAGATACTGACAGACGGAAAGAAGGAAAAGAAAGCGAAATAAAAGCCAGCCAGTCAGACAGAAAGCCAAAAATAGACAAAGAACTAGAAAAAGGAAATACAAAAACAGAAGCTCTTCACGCCATTTCAGTGATAGAGTCTCAATCTCTCCGCATCCCCTCTTTTCCCAGGCAGTTATGGATTCCAACCCTGCATCTTATCATCAGATTCGAGGCTAAACAGCTGGCTTTGGGTTTCGCAGCAATGAAAAGGTTTCCGATGCTTCCGTGCGTGTCTGTCGAGTTGTTTATGAATTCGTTTATATTCCCTTTGTTTATTTTGAATCATTTCGTTGATATTTTTGTTTATATGGCGTCTCCTGATCCTCACAACTGCAGAAAACCGTAATAAATAGAGAAGGACATGGCCAAAGGAATTAATAAAGTCATACCACGTATACGCATATCCTTCTATCCCCATGTAACAACCTATAAAGCATACTCTTTATACCGACGTACCTTCTTGACTACCAAAACCACATACCTGAAAAGAGCAAAAGGGGACAGGGGGTGGAGGTGGGGGGTGGGGAGGGGTGAGGGGGGGAGTACAAGGGGAGAATGCAACCTTGGCGCATGTGAATAAAGCAAGTCATTCATAATTCATCAGTGTTCATCATTCCTCGGCGCTGCAGAACACTGTCTGCAACACATCCGATAAATCATTTAGGGAAAGGAGTGTCGACCACATCGCACAAAGGACAAACAACTTTATGTCAAGTAAATTTAAGAGCGTTTTAAGTGCTCGTTTGACATATGTGACATGGATTGCAACATGATAAGTGAAATATTGTGACGTTCATGGGAAATTATACATAAGTAAATTATATAAATGTCTAAATAGTTTGAAATGCACGAAAGAAAAATGGCTTAAAAAAGTGGATAAAGTTTCAACAAAAGAAATGCAGTAGATAATATTTTGTAAAAGTACTTCATTTTCTAAATATAGTTTTGTTTGGTGTGAATGGTTGGCAGCAGGAGAGAGAGAGAGAGAGAGAGAGAGAGAGAGAGAGAGAGAGAGAGAGAGAGAGAGAGAGAGAGAGAGAGAGAGAGAGAGAGAGAGAGAGAGATAAAGAAAGAAGAGAAAAGAGAGAGAGAGAGAGAGAGAGAGAG
>NC_091561.1:1057818-1060318 GCF_042767895.1 Penaeus vannamei | reverse complement strand
TCTTGTGTGTTTGTTTGTTCGTGGGTGTAGTGGACTGTGTGTGTGTGTTGTGTGTGTGTGTGTGTGTGTGTGTGCGTGCGTGCGTGTGTGTATGTGTGTGTGTGTGTGTGTCTGTGTGCACTCGCGCGTGCGTGCGTGTAATGTTAATGACTGTTTTGTGTAAGGAGATGTAAATGTGCTTCTATATTCCGTGTAAATCTATGTGTGTGTGTCTGTGTGTGTGTGTGTCTGTCTGTGTGTATGTGTATGTATGTATGTACATGATAAATCTCCTCCAGAAGTCAAAATAAATCATAAAGTCTCGAGAGAAACCTGGCTTATCCTCACCTTTGTTCCTTATGCATGAGTTCAGGCTGACTTTCCCCCGCTGAAGCAACTCCTTATTTTGAACGAATTGTTATTTTCTTTATGATCGAACTTTTCCATTGCCTTTTGATCATATGTAAACTTCAGTGGCAACCCCCACGCCACCCTCCTGCGAAGGGGAGGAGGAAGAAGAAGAAGAGAGATGAGAGGAAGAGGAGGAGGAGGAGGAGGAAAAGGGAGAGGAGGTGTAGTGGGAGGGGGGAGAGAAGGAGAAGAAGAAGGAGGAAGGGGAGAAAGAGGAGGAGGACAGGGAAGGGGAGGAGAATGAGAAGGAGGTGGATAAGGAGGAGGAGCATAAGGAGACTGGGGAGGAGGAGGAAGTCAAGGAAGAAGGAGAGGGAAAAAAGGAGGAAAAGGTAATGAAGAAGGAAATAGAGGGCAATGAAAAGAAAAGAAATTGAAGAAGTAGCAGAGGACGAATAATAATGATAATAATAAGAATAAGAAAAAGAAGGAGAAAGGAGTAAAAGGAAAAACAGGAGAAGAGGAAAAGAAAGAAAAAAAAACGACGAATGAAAAGAAATAAGAATGAGGATAACAAGAAGACAAGAACAAAGACGCCAAAAAAAACAAAAAAAAAAAAACACGAAAAACAAATATGGAAAAAAAGAAGAAAAGAAAAAAAAAAGAAGGGTCTTATCACAGAGAGTGGTGTGTCGTTTCCGGGACCAAGGAAGGACGTTCTTTGGCCGGGGGGGGGGGGGTGAAGGGGGGGGAGGGGTACGCGGGTGATGAGTGACGTAGAGGAAGTGATGAAGGTTAATGATGATGAGGCCGAAGGAGATGCACAACACCTCGCGTGACCTTGATGACAATTAAAGAGCTTGATGTCATTGTTTGTTTTAAAACGCGATGATAAGGATGAGGATGGTGATGACGTGATGATGACGTTATAATGACAACGTGGTGATGACAACGTGGCGATGATGACAACGTGGTGATGGTGACAACGTGGTGATGGTGACAACGTGACGATGATGACAACGTGGTGATGATGACAACGTGGTGATGATGACAACGTGGTGATGATGACAACGTGGCGATGATGACAACGTGGTGATGACAACATGGTGATGATGACAACGTGGCGATGATGACAACGTGGTGATGGTGACAACGTGACGATGATGACGTGGTGATGATGACAACGTGGTGATGATGACAACGTGGTGAAGATGACAACGTGGCGATGGTGACAACGTGGCGATGATGACAACGTAGTGATGATGACAACGTGGTGATGATGACAACGTGGTGATGATGACAACGTGGTGATGATGACAACGTGATGATGACAACATGGCGATGATGACAACGTAGTGATGATGACGTGGCGAAGATGACAACGTGGTGATGATGACAACGTGACGATGATGACAACGTGGTGATGATGACAACGTGGTGATGATGACAACGTGGTGATGATGACAACGTGGTGATGATGACAACGTGGTGATGATGACAACGTGGTGATGATGACAACGTGGTGATGATGACAACGTGGTGATGATGACAACGTGGTGATGGTGACAACGTGGCGATGATGACAACGTGGTGATGGTGACAACGTGGCGATGATGACAACGTGGTGATGGTGACAACGTGGCGATGATGACAACGTGGTGATGGTGACAACGTGACGATGATGACGTGGTGATGATGACAACGTGGCGATGATGACAACATGGTGATGATGACAACGTGGCGATGATGACAACGTGGTGATGGTGACAACGTGACGATGATGACGTGGTGATGATGACAACGTGGTGATGATGACAACGTGGTGAAGATGACAACGTGGCGATGATGACAACGTGGTGATGGTGACAACGTGGTGATGATGACAACGTGGTGAAGATGACAACGTGGCGATGATGACAACGTGGTGATGGTGACAACGTGACGATGATGACAACGTGGCGATGATGACAACGTGGTGATGATGACAACGTGGCGATGATGACAACGTGGTGATGGTGACAACGTGGCGATGATGACAACGTGGTGATGGTGACAACGTGACGATGATGACAACGTGGCGATGATGACAACGTGGTGATGATGACAACGTGGCGATGATGACAACGTGGTGATGGTGACAACGTGGCGATGATGACAACGTGGTGATGGT
>NC_091561.1:1032818-1037818 GCF_042767895.1 Penaeus vannamei | reverse complement strand
TAAGTGCATGGGTGTGATTTGGAAATTAAGAAATCACTCGTTATAAGTGCGTGGGTGTGATTTGGAAATTAAGGAATCACTCGTTATAAGTGCATGGGTGTGATTTGGAAATTAAGAAATCACTCGTTATAAGTGCGTGGGTGTGATTTGGAAATTAAGGAATCACTCGTTATAAGTGCATGGGTGTGATTTGGAAATTAAGAAATCACTCGTTATAAGTGCGTGGGTGTGATTTGGAAATTAAGGAATCACTCGTTATAAGTGCATGGGTGTGATTTGGAAATTAAGAAATCACTCGTTATAAGTGCGTGGGTGTGATTTGGAAATCAACATTCTTGCGTTAATCATTACTGTTGAATATTCTTTGACGTGAAGAGTTTCGTTACTTGTGTTTCTGTTTCGTAAGTTCGAAGGAAAAAAAATAGTTTTGTGGTGAATATATCATACGCTACATCACTGCGATATACAATAATCTACGGTATACGATATCTAATAGAAGTGCTTTTCCTACAACGATTCACAGAAGCCAATCCAATTTAGCAGATACATTTGCTGGGACAACACTTTCATCACAGGTCTCTTATATGCAAAAAATGTTCATCTTTGTTTAGCTAAAGGTCAGCCAAGCCCTGTCATTCCTCCTTAACTTCAGGTCTGGGCCGAGAATGGCATTTTAGAATGTCAATCGCCAGGTGGCACTATGTCTTGATTTCAGATGCTTGTCATGTACCTGTCATGCGTGGCTAATGCTGGACTTTATCCATGGATGTGTAAGGATGTTTGAAGAGGTTTATCCTTTATCTATCGTGAATATTCATATAGATATATTCATAGATATATGAACAGTGTCATGATCATATAGGTAAATTGACATGAGATTGTGACAGCCGACGTATAGATATATCCATAGATATATGCACAGTGTCATAGACATCGTATAGGTAAACTGACATGAGATTGTGACAGCCGACGTTGAGTCTAAAGTTATATTACCGTTTGAATAAATATTTTCATCGTTTGAGAAATGCAATGAAATAACCATGATATATTTGCTGTTATTGAATCATCTTTATTCAAAGACCGATAAATTTGCTTTCACCTCCTTATACTTCTTTGATATTCTGTATTTACGATTCAATAGCTGTATTTAATGTATATGAACTGACTAAAATTACACCGATTGCATTTTTTACACCGGGTACAGTATTGTCCAGTATTAACCGAAAGCATTTTTTATTGTACCTATTTTTATTTTTATTTTCATTGTATTTATTCTATTTTTATTAATTTTCATTTTTTATTCGGGATCTATAATAATCAACACCATCCGTGTCAGTGACCTTAATGACCCGTTGATTTCTATTATCAATTATACATCATTTTTCTTCACTCCGGTAATAAAAAAAATCCAAAACTCTTCATTAAATTTGCCTTCTCTCTGTCCTTCGTATTTTGGTATTTCGACACGAGGCTAATCGTTGGTATTTCAGTCATCGGCCAAGTGAGGATTGACCTTCATACCTCGAAATACCGGATCAAAGCCAGCGGGAAAGGCAATCCCAGGACGCTAGCCACCGATTCGCTTATAGAACCTCTTTAATGTGTTCTTTTTAATAGATTTTTTTTTCTCTCTTTTTTTTTATTTTTTATTTTATTTTTTTTTTTTTTTACTTTTTTAAATTATTTTCTTTTAATTTATTATTATTATTATTTTTACTTTCTGCCTAGTCTGTTTTTTTCGTGAAATACACGAAATACAGAACATGTATCTCGTGTAACACCTAATGTATATGATGTATATAATAAATTATCAATATGGACTCAATAGAGACATGTAGTATCAAATATCACTAAGTCTTCCACAGTGAATTGATATAATATTTTTAATGATAATGGTATATATATATATATATATATATATATATATATATATATATATATATATATATATATATATATATATATATACATATACATATATATATATATATATATATATATATATATATATATATATATATATATATATATATATATATATATATTATACTGATAATGATAGTAACAAAATCAATACTAACAATGATGTTGATGACAACAATGCAATAATAGTGAAAATAATGATAATAGTGATAACAATACTGATGTCAGTAATGATGATGATGGTGATGGTGATGATGATGATGGTAATGATAATGGTGGTGGTGATGATGATGATGAGGAGGAGGAGAAGGAGAAGGAGGAAGAAGAAGAAGAAGGAAAAGGAGGAAGGGGACGACAACATGATACTACAACAATAACAGATATAATAAAAACAATAATAGTAATGATGATAATACCATAGATTTTAACAATAAAGGGCAATTCCCTTGGACCTTTAGGCTGCTTCCCAATACACTTCCTCACAGAATCTAGACCTTGCGTGCTCGGTCTATTTCACACACACACACATTACCTTGATCCGAATTTGGAATTATATGTAGCCACGTGATCCAGATTTGACGTGTCTGCGTGCAATTACGAGCCAACGAATTGAAATTTCATGTTTGTGAGGCTGACGTATGTGAGCTTCTGTCAACATGGAGTAGAAGGGAGGAGCAATATGTGAGGGGATGGGGGGGAGTGGGGAGGGGGTGGAGGTGGGGTGTTAGGGGGGTGTTAAAGTGGTGGGGGGAGGGGGTTAGGGGGTGGAGGTGGGGGGTAGGGGGTGGAGGTGGGGTGTTAAAGTGGTGGGGGGAGGGGGAGCGGGTAGGGGGTGGGGATGGAGTGAGGGGAGGGGGTGGAGGTGGGGGTGTTAAAAGGGTGGGGGGAGGGGGTAGGGGTTGGAGGTGGGGTGGAGGGAGGGGGTAGGGGGTGGAGGTGGGGGTGTTAAAGTGGTAGGGGTAGGGGGTAGGGGGTGTTAGAGGGGTGGGGGGAGGGGTGGAGGTGGGGTGTTCAAGTGGTGGGGGAGCGGGTAGGGGGTGGGGCTGGGGTGTTAGGGGAGGGGGTAGCGGGTAGGGGGTGGAGGTGGGGTGTTAAAGTGGTGGGGGGAGGGGGAGGGGTGTAGGTGGGGGTGTTAAAAGGGTGGGGGGAGGGGTTAGGGGTTGGAGGTGGGGTGTTAAAGTGGTGGGGGAGGGGTTAGGGGGTGGGGCTGGGGTGTTAAAGTGGTGGGGGGAGGGGGGAGGGGTGGGGTTGGAGGTGGGGTGTTAAAGTGGTGGGGGGAGGGGGTTAGGGGGTAGGGCTGGGGTGTTAGGGGAGGGGGTAGGGGGTGGGGGTGGGGTGTTAAAAGGGTGGGGGGAGGGGGTTAGGGGGTGGGGGTGGAGGTGTTAAAGTGGTGGGGGGAGGGTGGAGGGGGTGGAGGTGGGGTGTTAAAGTGGTGGGGGTAGGGGTGTGGGGGTGTAGGTGGGGTGTTAAAGTGGTGGGGTTAGGGGGTGTAGGTGGGGTGTTAAAAGGGTGGAGGGGGGAGGTAGGGTGTTAAAGTGGTAGGGGGTGGGGGTGGGGTGTTAAAGTGGTGGGGGGTGGAGGTGGGGTGTTAGAGGGGTGGGGGGACGAGTTAGAATATATTACTCTGATGCAATCGAGATTTTTCTTCAACTTGATCCTTTGCAATAGATTGTCCCGTGTTTGGTATCGCGCACCGTATCCCTTTATTTGCCTGATTATCCCTTCGTTCTCTTTCCACTCTTTCTCCATCCATCCCAAATGCTTCTGCTGTCTCATTTCCATATTTCTCCACGTCATTTTCCTCCTCCTCCGCTACCTTTTCCTCTTTCTCCGCCTCCTCTACCTCCTCTTCCTCTTTCTCCTCCTCCTCTACCTCCTTTTCCTCTTTCTCCTCTTCTTCTTCCTCCTTTTCCTCTTTCTCCTCCCCCTCCTCTTCCTTCTCTTCCACCCCCCCCCCCTCCTCCTCCCCTCCTCCACGTCCTCCTCCTCCTCCCCCCCTTCCACTTCTCGCCATCCAACCTTCTCCCTTCCTCCTGCATTGTCCTTTTACCACCTCGTCTTTATTCCCCCTCTCCCCCTCCTCTTCATCCCCTTCCTCTTCCTCCTCTTTCTCTGTCCGTCTGTCGCTCCCCTGGTGTTCCCGTTTCAGCGTGGAAGGAGGAGGGACACGGAAGGAGAGAGAAAGAGCGACGGGGACAACGAACCAAACAAGCAAGACAAAGGAAATGCGTTGACGATTCAATATATTGGGCGGAGGGAAGGAAAGGAGAGAGAGAGAGAAAGAAGAGAGAGAGAAAGAGAGGGAGGGAGGGAGAAAGGGGAGTGAGTGAGAGAGAGAGAAAGAAGAGAGAGAAAAAGAGAGGGAGGGAGGGAGAGAGGGGAGTGAGTGAGAGAGAGAGAGAAGGAGAGGTAGGGAGGAAGTGAAGGGAGTGAGTGAGAGAGAGAGAAGAGAGAGAAAAAGAGAGGGAGGGAGGGAGGGGAGTGGGAGAGAGAGAGAGAGAGTGGGGGGGGGAGGGAGAAAGAGCGAGGGAGGGAGGGAGGGAGAGAGTGAGAGAGAGAGAAAGGGGAGAAAGAAAAAGAAGAGAGAGAAAGAGAGAGAGAGAGAGAGAGGCGCGGGAGCGAAGGGACACGGAATGAGATCATAATAAGATTGTTAATAATTTCGATATCAACGAATGGTGCCAGATATCCAGAAAATGGACGTTTTATATCCAGCACTGCATTCCGGATGTTGAAATATTAGTGAATTAATCCACTTCAATAGCAGGATGAACACACACACACACACACACACACACATATATACATATATGTATGCATATATCTATATATATCATATATTGATATATCTAGATACATAGGTAGATAAATAGATAGATATACAAAATCGTGTGTGTGTGTGCGTTTATACGTGTACACACACACACATTTGTATACATGCGTGTATACATACATGTATATATATATATATATATATATATATATATATATATATATATATATATATATATATATATATATATATATATATATATATATATATATATATATATATATATATATATATATATATATAT
>NC_091561.1:1020318-1022818 GCF_042767895.1 Penaeus vannamei | reverse complement strand
AATTAGAAAACAGGAGGAGGAAGAGGGAGGGGAAGATTAGAAAAAGGAGGAGGAGAAGAGGAGGAAGAGGAGAAGGGAGGGGAAGATTGGAAAAAAAGAACAGGAGGAGGAGGAAGGGATGTGAAGATTAAAGAAAGGAGGAAGAAGAAGGAAGAGAAGGAAATGAAGGAAGTTGGGGAGAAGGGGTGGTGAGGAGGGAAGAAGGAGGACTTGGGGGGGGGGGGGGGAAATTAAGTAGAGAAAACAGGAGGTAAAGAAAGGAAGTGGAATAAAAAAGAAGAGGGGAGGAAAGGGAGAAAGTGAGGGGAAGAAATAGGAGGAAGAGAAGAAGAGGAAAAAATGGAGAAAGATGCAAAATTACGGATAGCAAACGAAAAAGGAGATAATGACGATTTTCTATCCTTTCTAGATAGAAAATCAGGAGGAGGAGGAGGAGGATAGTAAGATAAAATAGAAGAGGAGAAATAGGAGATAGGGAAGAAGGCAATGGTCAGTTAGAGGGCAAGTGAGGGGAGGCAACGCACGCTAATGGCAATGCGTGACCAAGCTGAATGGGTTTGCTGAGGGAGGGAGGGAGGGGGAGAGGGGAAGGGAGGGAGGGAGAGGCTGAAGGAAATGTGATGGGAAGGGAGGAGAGAGACTCAGGAGAAGGGGAGGAAAGAGGGTGAAGAGAAGAGGGGGGAAGAAGGAATGAAGGGAGGAATAAAGAGGGGGAGGAGGAGAAGGAGAAGGGGAGGAACAAGGGTGAAGAGAAGAGGGGAGAAGTAAAGCCGAGGTGATAAGCAGAGAAGAAAGAAACAGAAGGGGAAAGGGAGGCAAGATAATACGAGAGAATGGGGAGAAGAGGAGGTAAGAGGAAGAGAGGAAGAGAAAGAGGAGTTGAAGGGGGAATGGGAAAAGAGGAGGAAGGAGAGGGAAGGAGAGAAGAGAGGGTAAAAACAGGCGAAAGGGAAAGGAAGAATAGAAACAAGGAAGAAGATTAAGAGAAAAGAAAACTGACGAAAAGGAGTAGGAGAAAGGAAGAAAGAAGCCAGAAAGGAGCTAGGAAGAAAAGAGAGGAAAAGATAAAGGATTCAGCTTAGAGAGAGAGAGAGAGAGAGAGACGGAAGAGAGACCCGGAAAAGGGTGGAGCAGGAAGGAAATGCGATGGAAGATCATAGTGGAGAGAAAAGGCGCAGGTGGAGGAGACCGTTATGGTAAAATGTGTGGACGTTGGGGAAATATTAAGACAGAAGGAGCATAAAAAATAGCGAGGGAGATGGAAAGAAATGTCCGAAGTAAAATTTCAAAATGGATATCATTTGCCGGGCCAAGCTTCTGCACGCCAGGTTAAACGGGGGAGACTGAATCATCTGAGCGCCCTCTCTCTCTTTTTCTCTCTCTTTTTCTCTCTCTCTCTTTCTCTCTAAACCTCTCTCTCTCTCTCTCTCTCTCTCTCTCTCTCTCTCTCTCTCTCTCTCTCTCTCTCTCTCTCTCTCTCTCTCTCCTCTCTCTCTCTCTCTCTCTCTCTCTCTCTCTCTCTCTCTCTCTCTCTCTCTCTCTCTCTCTCTCTCTCTCTCTCTCTTTCGTTCTTCCTCTCTTTCTCTCTCTCTCTCTCTCTCTCTCTTACTCTCTCTCTCTCTTTCGTTCTAAGTCTCTCTCTTTCTCTCTCTCTCTCTCTCTCTCTCTCCCTCTCTCTCCCTCTCTCTCCTTCTTATTAATTCTCTTTTAGGTTCAAAACAAAAAAAAAAGAAAGAAAAAGAAATACATACATACATATATATATATATATATATATATATATATATATATATATATATATATATATATATATATATATATATATATATATGTATGTATGTATATACATACTCACTGAAGTCAAGAGAAATAAAACTGCAATATATTTAGTTTTGTTTGACAGTAACAATATAATTTTTAGATTTCACTTTATATCTCAGAGAGTACTACTATCATTAATGCTATTACCTACACTTTTGCTTTTGTCATCTATCTTAATTTTTGTCATAGTGTCATTCACATTATTTTTGTTGATATTACGTTGTTTTCATTCTTGCTTATCTCCTGTTTCTTCTTGATATATGCTTTTATTTATTTTTTCTTCTTCTTTTAAGTGTCTTTTTCAATGGTAATGTAATACTTCTATTACTACTGTTAATGATAATGATAATGATGATATGATGATGATGATGATGATGATAAAGACGACGTTGATGACGACAATGAGGAAAACAATGAGGAAAAAACAATGATAATTATGAATCTATTGTTAGAAAGTAATTATAGGGTAAGATGATTAAATTGATGAATGGTATTGAAAAAAGTATTTATGAAAATAAATAGATTCATTCGGAGTCCAGAGTGCGCTATATATTAGATTTGTTTATCATTTTATTTACTTCTACTACTACGACTACTATGGCTACTATTACCACTGTTGATGCTGCTATTGCTACCTTGACTACCGCTGCTAATGCTACATCTGCTACAGCTACTACTA
>NC_091561.1:1007818-1015318 GCF_042767895.1 Penaeus vannamei | reverse complement strand
TTTCTCTTTCATTATCGTAAAGAAGGACAGGTTTTATCATAACCTTTAGTTTCGTGTAAATATATATCCAGTTATCAAATACTGTATTATAACGAGTCGGTTTGTAATTATGAATGAGAAGGGTGTGGCTTCTGGGCAGATGTGGAATGAGGTCATTACAGTCATTATTTTCACTTATGGCTGTTGTAATTTCCACTGTCCATATCATCATTACCTTTACGTGAGATAAACCTTGAATTGGGCAACTGTGCATTTTATCGGATTAAATGGGGCACCATATCGTTATAGCAGAAATGCACGTATGGATAAGTGTGTGTGGTTTTGAACTCTCTCATTCACTCATTCTTTCTGTCTGTCTGTCTGTCTGTCTGTCTGTCTGTCTGTCTGTCTGTCTGTCTCTCTCTCTATCTATCTATCTATCTCTTACTTTTCTCTCGTTCTCTCTCTTTCTTTCTCTCTCTCTTTCACTCCCTTCCTCTCTCTCTCTCTCACTCTCCCCCCCCACACACACACCCATATATATATATATATGTGTGTGTGTGTGTTTGTGTGTGTGTGTGTGTATGTGTGTGCGTGTGTATGTATGTATGTATGTATTCGCATACTTCCATGGAATTCTGAGATCACTTCGCTCGAAATCCTGCGCCAGGAATATTACTTGAAAGACCTCCTGCAGCTCCCTTTGATCCCAACGGCGAGACGACTTTTTCCTCCAGACAAAAGAGTGGCCAAAATCCTCCCAAAATCCTGCATGTCATGATCCTCCTCCGCAGCCCACGCGTCTATGGTCGCCGAGCAAGGAATACCGAGATGTTCTTTGGGATCCTGTGGGCACCTGAGAGCAAGTCCCTGTCAAAGCCGGGCGCTGCAAGGGATTAAGCCCCCTTGAACGTCCCTGAAAGGTGGCTTCTCTCGCGCTAAATACACGCAAAAGTTGACGCGCACACACCCGGGCAACCGTGGGTCATGCCTTTGGGAAGCTCGAGTCAAAACACCGTTGGCTGGAGCTTCGGTTATCACGCTTTCCAGAGGGTTAGACACTCCCGGTTTTGTTCATTTAGCTTCGTCCGGGAGTCTCGGTGTAAGAGGAGTACAAGTATAAATATATCTGTAGTAAAAGAGAAACAGCTTCTTCCCAGAGTCCAAGTATAGGAGGAGTATAAGCATAAATATGTCTGTAGTAAAAGAGAAAGAGCTTATTCCCAGAGTCTAAGTATAGGAGTAGTATAAGTATAAGTATATCTGTAGTAAAAGAGAAACATAGCTTCGTCCTGGTCAAGTATAGGAGTAGTATAAGTATAAGTATGTCTGTAGTAAAAGAGAAACAGCTTCTTCCCAGTCTAAGTATAGGGGTAGTATAAGTATAAGTATGTCTATAGTTAAAGAAAAACATATCGTCACGGAGTCTAAGTATAGGAGTAGTATAAGTATAAGTATATCTGTAGTAAAAGAGAAACAGCTTCGTCCCTGAGTCTAAGTATAGGAGTAGTATAAATATATGTATACCTATAGTAAAAGAAAAACATGGCTTCGTCACGGAGTCCAAGTATGGAGTAGTATAAGTATAAGTATGTCTAAAGTAAAAGAGAAACAAGTACCTTGTCATTTACATCATATACAACGATCGAATTTGCATTCTTAGCAGATAGAGAAAGGAAAGAAAAAAATATGATGATGAGAATGAAAGCGCTCTGTATTTAACAACCAATAGAGGACACAAAACATACATAAAATAATAATGAGAAAATAAAAAAACATTTTTTCTCTGACTCTTTTTAGCAAAAACTTAGACTATTTAAGTAGTGTTGTGAATATATCTAAAAGTACCTTTCACCTTGCACTGTATAACATTTCCTTAAATTCCAGAGTATTTTGCCTCCGGGTATTAAATTATTATTATTTTTAAAGCGCCAGAGCAGATTAACATGCCAGATTATATGATAAAAATAAAGTTCTGTGAATCTAATTAATTTCACTATGATTATGCAGATATATCTATATTTTCTATCATTGCTAATCCTACTCGGTAAATAAAAATAGATTTCGACATCCCCCACCAGATTGGTAACACTAATTGCATTGTGATTTAATTAATTATCACAAAAGGTTATACTTTAATAGGTCATCTGTATCATAATCTACAACGAGCCAGTTTACGCTAGATTGACATGAAAAATAATTTGAATCGATTTTTTCCCTTTATTATATCAGTGAAAAAATACAGATATATTGTGTCAAATTTCTGTATAATTCACCTGTCTGTCTATCTGTCTGTGTATCTGTCTGTCTGTCTGTCTGTCTGTGTATCTGTCTGTGTCTGTCTGTCCGTCTGTCTCTCTATCTCTATCTGTCTGTCTGTCTGTCTGTCTGTCTGTCTCTCTCTCTCTCTCTCTCTCTCTGTCTCTCTCTCTCTCTCTATCTGTCTGTCTGTCTGTCTGTCTCTCTCTCTCTCTCTATCTGTCTGTCTGCCTGTCTATCTGTCTTTAGCACTTTTAATATTGATACTGTCATTATTAACAATAATGTTATTACTAAGTTTCCAAAATACAAACAGCAATACGAAATACCAATATCAAAAAAACAAGGAAAAAGGTAAACAGGTGAGACAGGTACGCCCGGTAATTGACCTCTTGATGAATGATTGACAACCTATTTACATCACACGTCCCTGGCACAAATGATTCATATTGATATAGAGATTCAGTCAAGGTTGCAATAACCACTGTGCAAATTCTTTCAGTGTTTACTTGGTTATATATATGTATGTATATATATATATATATATATATATATATATATATATATATATATATATATATATATATATATATTGTGTGTGTGTGTGTGTGTGTGTGTGTGTGTGTGTGTGTGTGTGTGTGTTTGTGTGTGTGTGTGTGTGTGTGTGTGTGTGTGTGTGTGTGTGTGTGTTTGTGTTTGTGTGTGTGTAAGTGTGTGCGTGTGTTATTGGCACTGTGACTAAAATAGAAACACTTTATCACGTCCTGACAATATGTTTGTTCAGTGCCGGCACTTCAAGATCCCGCGTAGGAACTTAACGTAACGTAGAGTTTAACGTCACCTCTCGAGTGGGAAGCAAGAACTTTACTATGTCGAAAATATTTAAATTCATTAAAATTAAATCTATCAATTGATTAAAATTAAATCAAATCGTCTTTCTGTTTGGCTCTGTGATATTTATTTGCAAAAAAAAAAAAAACAATGTTATGAATATACAGTTTTAGGCACTCACTATGGGGTGGAATAAACTGGAGTGCCAGATGAACAATGATGACTGTTTGGTGCCATGACAACTGTGAGTGGGTGTCAGTGCCTCTTTCGAACAGATGAATTATTATTGCATGCACATTGTTCGTTTGCTGGTAACATGCATGCCGTGTCCTCTGGGAATAGACAAATGTCGAACCCACAAAGTTGGAGCAAATACTCATCCGTGTCTCTTTATGCCTCTCTCTCTCTCTCTCTCTGTTTCTCTCTTTCTTATTCTTTTTTTCTGTCTTATACTCTTTCTTTCTTTCTTTCTTTTTCTCTCTTTCTTTCTCTCTCTCTCTGTTTCTCTCTTTCTCTTTCTTTCTTTCTCTCTTACACTCTTTCTTTCTCTCTCTCTCTCTTTCTCTTTCTCTTTCTCTCTCTTTTTCTCTTTATCCTTCTATCTTTCTGTCTTACTCTCTTCTTCCTCTCTTTCTCTCTCTCTCCCTCTCTCTCTCTCTCTCTCTCTCTCTCTCTCTCTCTCTCTCTCTCTCTCTCTCTATCTCTCTCCCTCTCTCTCTCTCTCCGCCTCTCCCTCTCTCCGCCTCTCCCTCCCTCCTCCTCTCTCCCTCTCTCTCTTCCCCCATTCCATTCACTTTCCATTCCATCTTTGAGCCCCTGTCGCTCCCCATCCTACAGGCTCTCGCAACATAACCAAAACCTTTCTTTCCCAGCAAGATGCAATACTTTGTTCGGGCGGTTGCAATAAGTACTTATCCCCCGCGGAAGCAATATGTTGCATGCCTCCCATTCTTGCAGCGGGAAACTGATTATAGCGGAATGTACGTCCAACGCAATTATGTTTATTAATATTTTGGAAGAGGATCAAATGAATGGGTAAAGGTTGGTTATGATTGGATTTAATTTTCTTGGCGTTTCGTATGTAAAAGAGGTGCTATTATCGTTAATCTTTTAGTGGTAGTAAAATTATCGTTGCTTCTAATTCTGTCCTCGTAAATACTGATTTATTTTCGCCTATAAACAGCAGTATTGGTAATAGCAATTGTAATAATAATAATAATATCAGTTTATATATGTTTACCATCATCATCTTATTGTCATTGTTGATATCGTTATTATAGTATATAATAAAATAAAAATCCTAATTTCTCTAATGTTATCTTCGAAAATATGTTTCCAACTACATTTTTATTCTCAAGTGGATCTGAAAAAATAAACATATTTACGAAAGACAAAACATCAAAACGAAACCAGATACACTACAGCTATATCCAAACCAACCATCTAGACATACACAATACACAAGGATAACCACACCATACACGGAATCCTTTTTAATCATACTTGACCGGTGCAACAATCTTCCAAGAGATTTGATCTTCTTGAGAGTCTGAAGAAGTCCGCTGAAGACGTATCGATCTTTCTTCGTCCATGCAAGGGGATGGAAGATGTATGTCTGAAGGAGGTCTCAACCTCTCCGTAAGTGCATGGAAAGTTTCTTCTTTTTTTGCTTTATTTTTTTCTTTTTTATTCTTTCTTCTTCTTGATAACGATAATAATAACAATAGTATTAATAATAGCAATGTAATGATAATGATAATGATAATGATGATGATAATGATAATGATAATAATAATGATAATGACAATGATAATGATGATAATAATGATAGTGATAATGATAATGATAATGATAATAATAATGATAATAATGATAATAATGATAATAATGATAATAATGATAATGATGATAATAATGATAATGATAATAATGATAATAATAATATTGATAATGATAATAATGATAATGAAAATGATGATAATAGTAGTATTAATAACAACAACAATAATAATAATAATAATAATAATAATAATAGTTCTGATAATAATAACAATTGCAATGGTAGTGATAATTACAGTAAAAATATAAATGATAATGATAATAGTAGTAGCAATAACAATGATGATAACCATAACAATAACGAAAATGATGAATAAGATAATAGCAATAATAATTACAAAAAAAAAACAATACGAATGATAATGAACACAAAATCAAAAATAATAATAAGTCTAATGTAATGACCTTCACAAGATCTTCCTTTCACAATCTACAAATTGATTCCAGGATTCCGATTCCAGATTCCAGTCCGGCGCCGAGACTCCTGTTATCGGCCGTTGATTCCCCCGATAGACCATGGTAAATTCCCGATTCCCGTTCCATGTGGCTTAAGAATGGGAATGGGAATGGATGGGAATGTGACGTTCACTGCGTGGTGTCTCATGGTCAGGTTTACGTTAAAAAAGAGGGGGGGAAGAAACGAAAAGGAAAGAAAAAAGAAGATTAAAGTAGAAACAAAAAGAAAGATGAAAAAAAAATAGAAACAAAAATAAAGGTGAAAATAGAAAAAAGATGAAAACAGAAACAAAAATAAAGATGAAAAAAATGAAAATAGAAACAAAAAGAAAGATGAAAAAGAAGATAAAAACAGAAACAAAAAGAAAGATGAAAAAAAAGATAAAAATAGAAACAAAAAGAAAGATGAAAAAAAGATAAAAATAGAAACAAAAAGAAAGATGAAAAAATAGGAACAAAAAAAAAGATGAAAAAAGATAAAAATAGAAACAAAAAGAAAGATGAAAAAAGAATATAAAATAACAACGAAAAGAAAGATGAAAAAAATAGAAACAAAAAGAAAGATAAAGATAGAAACAAAAAGAAAGATAAAAAAAAGATACAAATAGAAACGAAAAGGAAAGAAAAAAGAAGTTTAAAGTAGAAACAAAAAGAAAGATGGAAAGAAGATAAAAATAGAAACAAAAAGAAAGATGAAAAAATAAAATAGAAATAAAAACAAAAAGAAAGATGAAAAAAAAGATAAAAATAGAAACAAAAAGAAAGATAGAAATAGAAAAAAAAGAAAGATGAAAAAAAGAAGATAAAAATAGAAACAAAAAGAAAGATAGAAAAAAAGATAAAAATAGAAACAAAAAGAAAGATGAAAAAAATGAAAATAGAAACAAAAAGAAAGATGAAAAAAAAAGATAAAAATAGAAACAAAAAGAAAGATGAAAAAAGAAGAGAAAAAAAATATGTATAAAAAAAGGTGGAAAGGAAATGAAAAGGAAAGAGAAAAGAAGATAAAAATAGAAACAAAAATAAAATAAAAATAGAAACAAAAATAAAATAAAAATAGAAACAAAAATGAAATAAAAATAGAAACAAAAAGAAAGATAAAAAAGAAGAGAAAATAAAATACGTATAAAAAGATACAAAGATTACTCCAAGATTTCCATTTCATTTCCATTTTCATTTTCATCACAATTTCAACTTTCGAGCAAACTTTATGTATATATATAATATATTTTCTTTTTTTTCTCTCTAAGCCTTTCTTCTTTTCAAAACTTTATAACTGTAATATCCCTGGCGAGTTGCACGGGGCCTCCCGAACGAAAGAAGAAAGGGAATAAAAACAAAACATTGATAAAACACAATATGAATATAGAAGGAAATGGAATAAAATAAGAAAAAAATATAAAACATAATATAGATATAAAGGAAATTGAAATAAAACAAAACATTGATAAAACACAATATAGATATAGAAGGGAATGGAGATAAAATAAGAAACTTTGATAAAATACAACACAAATATAGAAGAAAGGAAATAAAAACAAAACATTGATAAAACACAATATGAATATAGAAGGAACTGGAAAAAAATATTGATAAAACACAATATAGATATAGAAGGAAATGAAAATAATAATAAAAAAAACATTGATAAAACACAATATGAATATAGAAGGAAATGGAAAGAATAATAAAAAACATTGATGAAACACAATATAGATATTGAAGGATATGAAAAAAACTGATAAAACACAACATAAATATTGAAGGAAATTGAATAAAATAAGAAAAATTGATAAAACACAATATAGATATAAAGGAAATTGAAATAAAACACTGATAAAACACAATATGAATGTAGAAGGAACTGGAAAAAAAATATTGATAAAACACAATATAGATATAGAAGGAAATGGAAATAATAATAAGAACAATTGATAAAACACAATATGAATGTAGAAGGAACTGGAAAAACACTGATAAAACACAATATAGATATAGAAGGGAATGGAAATAAAATAAAAACAAGTAGATATAGAAGGAAATGGAAATAAAATAAGAAAAATTGAAAAAAGAAATAAAGATATAGAAGGAAATTGAAATAAAAAACAAAAAATTGATAAACACAATAAAGATATA
>NC_091561.1:945318-947818 GCF_042767895.1 Penaeus vannamei | reverse complement strand
ATATTCTTATCAGTTTTATGTTTTTGACTTTTAAAGGGTTATTTTCTGATATTTCCGTATTTGGTGAAACGGCGTAAATCGACATCGAAGAAATCAGAGGCATTTGGATACTATAAATGCACGGTTTTTATATGATTTTTCCATTTAAAATCCCACTCCCTCAGTAAACTACAAAACACGTACGTGAGTTTTTAAAACTCTTAACAGCATGATTTTTTTTGTATGAATGTAGTTTTACTTAAGATTTATACTTTTTTCACATAAATTTGCATAATCGGAGTATTCGTTGGAGTTTACTACTGCTCATTTTTAAAATAAATCTACTGATTTAGACGTTTAACCAGTTCAATGGGATCGCACAAATCAAATCAGTACATTGGTGACCTATTTCTTTTATTATTATTATTTTTTATATTATTATCATCAAGCAGGAGCCAAGCATGTTTACGTAATAGCCTTAGATTTCATGATGAAATTATCATTTTTCAATGCTGAGGTCGTCATGTATAAATGTGAGTTAAAGTAAAGAAATGAATGGTAGTGAAATGTGGCGCGTATTCCCGTAGACTTTACTAGCACCGCTAAAGAAACCCCACAGTTCGATACGGCTTACGCTCCATTCGTCCACTATTCACTTACACACGCACACAAGCACATACACACACGCTCTCTCTCTCTCTCTCTCTCTCTCTCTCTCTTTGTCTTTCTCTTTCTCTCTCTCTTTTTCTCTCTCTCTCTTTCTCTCTCTCTCTCTCTCTCTCTCTCTCTCTCTCTCTCTCTTCTATTTCTCTCTCTCTCTCTCTCTCTCTCTCTCTCTCTCTCTCTCTCTCTCTCTCTCTCTCTCTCTCATTCTCTCTCTCTCTCTCTCTCTCTTTCTCTCTCTCTCTCTCTCGCTCACACACACACACACACACTCTCTCTCTCTCTCTCTCTATCTATCTATTTATCTATCTGTCTGTCTATCTGTCTGTCTGTCTGTCTGTCTGTCTGTCTATCTATCTATCTATCTATCTATATGTCTGTCTCAGCTCTTCTACCCAAATATGTAAAACCCTTGTTTATAATATATAATATAATTCATACTATATGATATAATATCAAATCAACAAAATCCACAAGTAAACGAAACGTATATATAAAAACATGAAAGGAAAGTTTTGAAAATCAAAAAACATTAGTTGCAATTTTTGTAAAGAAAAAGATATATATTAAGGAGACCGGAAATTAGGAACGAAAAGGAAGCATCGCAAAGCAGGAACTGAATGGATGAATCACGGATCAGGAACTGAAAGGAATTACTGGGAATCAGCAAAGTTGCAAATCGGGAATCAAAGGGAATTCGCTAATGGAATTTAATAATCTGGGAATGTATCATCACATGTTTCTCTTCGTTATATCTCCCTTTGCAGAGACCATTTTTTTTTTTTTTTCTCCCTGAGTGAAATATAATGAAATTGGAAATCTTACGAGGTAATGTGAACAAAAATAAAAACGAAAAAGAGAGAGAAAAAAAAGTAAAACAATGAAAATATATATGAGGAATTTGATGAAATGAGAATCAGACATATAATTGAAATGAAAATAAGAAGAAAGAGAAAAAGAGGAAGAAGGAAGGAAAAGAAGAAGAAGAAAAAAGTGAAGAAGAAAATGAAGAAAAAAAAGGTAAAGAAAAGGAATAATAATAAGAGAGAAAGAAGGAAAAGAAAAGGAAGAAAAAAATGCTATAAAATATCTAGAGAAACGGGACTAAGATACTAAATAAATAAAAAAAAATATATATATATTTGTAAATGAGATGTAACGTAAATATATATATAAAGAGGAAACCGTGAATTAGGAATTAAGAATACATTTTTGAAATAAGGAATTGAACAGAATCAGGAATCAGATAGAAAATAACGAGGACAAGGAAGCAAAAGCATAAATTATGACTTTAAAAGGAAATTTGCATACCAAGAATTAAAGGGAAAATATACCAAGGAAGAATTAAACGAAAACGTGGATAAATAGGAATCAATTCGAGATACCGATAATGAAAGAGAGAAAAAAAAGTAAATTGGGAATTAATTAAATGAAAACTTTACAAAACTTGGCTTAAAAAGGAAAGAGTGATGAGGCTCTGAGGGAATTGTTGTCCATCAGGAAATTAAAAACATAAATGATTCAGTAATTACACAAAGAAAGAAAGAAAAAGAAAATAAAACATAATTGGACGTCCAGAATCAAGACGAGACACACCATTTTTAAAATCGAAAGGATATGAAAAAGAAAATATCAATTACAAATCAAAATAAACAGTTGCCAACCAGGAATAAAGAAAAGAAAGAAAGAGAGGAAAAAAATCCTTCCAGAAATCAAACAGATGCAATTAAAACAAATACTAAAAAACAAAAACATGGAAAGTGTCAATGAAAGAAAACGAAATATTGGAAAACATAAAATTAAAGAATAAATAGCATAGAAAAATGAAAGAAAAAAAGTCGTATCTAGAATCTAGAAA
>NC_091561.1:932818-935318 GCF_042767895.1 Penaeus vannamei | reverse complement strand
CAGTCCCCTAATGTTATAGTCTCCTGCTTTTATAGACGCGGTCCCTGCGTCTCACACCCTGAACCCCTAGACCACGTCTCCAAACACAAGGCAGTCACTTACCCTTAATTTCCCCCAAAGGCCGAGCTAGCATCAGCGCGTGTTGTGATGGGCGCTTGGCAACGCAGAAGAGCTTAAATATCACCCTTAATGAAGCGTCCACGGCCTCTTTACTGCCAGAGAGGAGACAGTATGAGGGGGAAAAGAGGAGATTAAGAAGGAGGATGTGTATATAGGACGGGGTGGGTGGGGGGGAGGGCGTAAGGAGGGATAAACAGAGGGGAGAGAAAGGGCGAAGGAAGAAGGAGAGGAGGGGGGGGGGGAGAAGGAAGGAGGGAGGGAAGTTGGAGAGGCGACGGAAGGAAGAGGAAGGAGAGCGAGGAGGGATAAATGGTGGAGGGGAGTGGGGGGGTTAAGGAAGAACGAAGGAGGGAGAGGAGAGGGGACGAAGAAAGGAAGGAGGAAGAGGGTCAATGAAAGGCAAAGAAAAGAGGAGAGATGGGAGAAAAAGGAAGAACGAAAGAGGGAAGTAGGTGGGCGAGGAGAGACAAAGGGAAGGAGAGAGAAGGGAAGAAGAAGAAGGCGAGGAGAGACCAAGGAAGAGGAGAAACGAGTGAAGGAGGGATAAGGAAAACAAAGAATGACGAATGATAGAAAAAAAAGGAAGAAGGAAGAATGGAGATAGGAAGAGAAGAGCGAGGAAGAACGGAAAGAAAAGAGGTATACCCAAGAATGGAGAGCCGTGAGAAACGACAGAAGAAGGAAGAAGGAAGAGAGGCGGTTAAGAAAGAAGGAGATACGGTAGAGAGGAATATAAACGGATTTTCTCCTTAAAGTAGTCGCATAACAAAGGCAAATTAGGTGTCTTTTCTGCGCCTGAAATATTTTGAGACGAAAGAAAAGGACAAATAGACGCCGTAAATAATCATATTTATTAAAAAATAGTAATGATAACAATAACGGTGAAATATGTTATTTTGATGATAATGATAAGAATAATTAGCCAACAATAACAACAGCTATGAAACTAATGATTGTGATGATAACGATAAAGGTGATGATAATCATAACAATGATACTAATAATAATGAGAATAATGATTGCAACAACAGTAATAATGGTAATAAAAACAATAATAACTAGAAGCACTCAGAAAGCGCATACCTCCGCCAAGGCAATAGTCATAGATACAATGAAATTATTCAAGCTTAAAGTATATTAAAATCACCTCAAATCAAGTTAACTGGTGACGTCAAAATAAAGTACACTGGTGACGTCAAAATCAAGTACACTGGTGACGTCAAAATATGTCAAAATCAAGTACACTGTTTATGTCAAAATCAAGTACACTGGTGACGTCAAAATCAAGTACACTAGTGACGTCAAAATCAAGTACACTGGTGACGTCAAAATCAAGTACACTGTTTATGTCAAAATCAAGTACACTGGTGACGTCAAAATCAAGTACACTGGTGACGTCAAAATATGTCAAAATCAAGTACACTGTTTATGTCAAAATCAAGTACACTGGTGACGTCAAAATCAAGTACACTAGTGACGTCAAAATCAAGTACACTGGTGACGTCAAAATCAAGTACACTGGTGACGTCAAAATCAAGTACACTGGTGACGTCAAAATCAAGTACACTGGTGACGTCAAAATATGTCAAAATCAAGTACACTGTTTATGTCAAAATCAAGTACACTGGTGACGTCAAAATCAAGTACACTGGTGACGTCAAAATCAAGTACACTGGTGACGTCAAAATATGTCAAAATCAAGTACACTGTTTATGTCAAAATCAAGTACACTGGTGACGTCAATATATGTCAAAATCAAGTACACTGGTGACGTCAAAATATGTCAAAATCAAGTACACTGGTGACGTCAAAATATGTCAAAATCAAGTACACTGTTTATGTCAAAATCAAGTACACTGGTGACGTCAAAATCAAGTACACAGGTGACGTCAAAATATGTCAAAATCAAGTACACAGGTGACGTCAAAATATGTCAAAATCAAGTACACTGGTGACGTCAAAATCAAGTACACAGGTGACGTCAAAATATGTCAAAATCAAGTACACTGGTGACGTCAAAATCAAGTACACAGGTGACGTCAAAATATGTCAAAATCAAGTACACTAGTGACGTCCGTGTTTCCCTCTATCGCAATGCTAATGAATCCTTTTAAAATATTCCTGAACCGGATAATGATTACCGGATCACCATCAGAATTTAATGGAATCTAGGCTGGGTTGTGACACACTTCTGATAAAAAAAAATATAAAAAAATCGTAAAACCTGTTCCAACAAAATTAAATATCATCAGTAATGACAATAATAAATAGCAATAATAATAATAATAATAATAATAATAATAATAATAATAATAATAATAATAATAATAATAATAATAACAATAATAATAATAATAATAATAAATAACAATAATAATAA
>NC_091561.1:922818-925318 GCF_042767895.1 Penaeus vannamei | reverse complement strand
TCATATTCTATCGTCTTTTCCCTCTTCCACTTATTTGATATTCTATCGTCTTTTCCCTCTTCCACTTATTCATTATTCTATCGTCTTTTCCCTCTTCCACTTATTTCATATTCTATCGTCTTTTCCCTCTTCCACTTATTTAATATTCTATCGTCTTTTCCACTCGCATTCCTGTTTACTCTCGAGTGCATCTCGCCTCAGAAGGAACTCGCTCTCGCCTTTCCTCTCCCGTCGCCTCTCCGGCTCGGGTACGGCTCGTCACGCCATCTTTGCGGTGAGGGAGAAAGGGTATCGGAGGAGAGGAGGGGGGGGGGTGGAAGGGAGAGGGAGAGGGGGGAGGAGGGAAGCGTGAAGAGGAGAGGGTGGGAATCGGAAGAGGGAGAGGGGGGGAAGGGAGGAGAGGGGGAAGGGAGAGGGAGAGGAGGAGAAGAGGGAGAGGGGGGAGGGGAGATAGGAGAGGAGGGAAGGAGGGAGGGAGAGGGGGGGGAAGGTAGGAGAGGGGGAGAGGAGGGAGAGGGAGGGAGGGTGGAAGGAAGAGGGAGAGGGGGATAGGAGAGAGGAGAGGGGGAAGGGGGGAAGAGGGAGAGGGAAAGGGGGAAGGAGGGCAGGGTAGGAGAGGAGAGGGGGATAGGAGAGAGGGAAAGGAAGGGTAGGGGGGAACGAGGGAGGGAGGGAGGGACGAAGGGAGAGGGGGATTGGAGAGAGGGAGAGGCGGGAGGGGGGTAGGAGAAAGGGAGGCGGGGGTAGGAGAGAGGAGAGCGAGTGTAGGAGAGAGGGAGGGTAGGAAGCAGGGAGGGAGGGTGGAAGGGTGAGGAAGGGTGTGGAAGGGAGAGGGGGATAGGAGAGAGGGAGGAGCGGGGGTAGGAGAGAGGGGATAGGGAGAGAGGAGGGAAGGAGGGAGGAAGGGAGAGGGAGAGGGTGGGGTAGTAGGAGAGAGAGAGAGAGGAGGGAAGGAGGAGGGGGGGTAAGGAAGAGGAAAGGGGTAGGAGAGAGGGAGGGGGGAAGGAGAGGAGAGAGGGTGGAAGGGAGAGGGAGGGTGGAAAGGGAGAGGGATAGGGGGTAGGAGAGAGGGAGAGGAAGGAAGGAGGGAGAAAAAGGAATGACGGGAGAGAGAGGGAAAGGGGGGAAGGAGGGAGGGAGGGTGGAAGGAAAGACGGAGAGAAGGGAGGAAGGGAGACAGAGAGAGGGAAAGATGGAAGGAAGGGAGAAATAGAGAGGAAAAGGAGTAAATGAAAGGGTGAGGAGGAGAGGAGGGAGAAAGAGCGAAGAAGGGAGGGAGGAGGAGGCGCGACACGTCATCTTTTGTCTTGAGGACGAAAGGTTATCGGAGACGAAGAAAGAGGAGAGAGGGAGTGGGAGAAATGATAGAAAGATAGAGAGATAGAAGGGGGTAGAGAGAGAGGAGGGAGAGGGAGATAGAGAAAGAGAGAGAGAGAGACGTGGGATGGAAGATAAGAAAATAAGAAAGACTGAGTGAGAGACAAAGACATGCATAGAGCCAAATACAGAGACAGACAATAAAGAAAAACATAAATAAATGAGAGTGAAGGAAGAGATAAGAGAGAAACACACGAAGAAACCTTTCCCAGTGAGAGTCACCATCAACCATTGCAAATTAAAAATATTCGTGTCTAGCCTTTGATCAAAATTACAACCGTTTGAAACTTCCAATCTCGTCACACACCATTAATTTTTGATAGAATACTCACAGCATTCTCTATTTTCTTCAATCTATTGCATCGCCCTGATCTTCCTTCCCTGAATATTTAATTTTACCCCGTTCTTAATTAATCACTATCTCATTAATATTCCGATTCGCTCTTACCTCTAAATGACGTAACAAGGTTTGGTTGACATTGTCTTCTTTGGCATAAAGATCTGAATGACTGTCCTTGTGTTTGTTTGTGTTTGTTTTTGTAATTTATTTAATGACATTTTTTTTTTTTTTTTTTTTTGGGGGGGGAGGGTTCTCAGGTCATTGTATGGGTTTATTGTACATTATTTTCCTTATTTGGGGGATTATTTACCTTCTTGTATTCGGTACAAAAGTTTCTATAATAACGGAGTTTGAATTTATTGTATATCAAGTTCCTATATTTCTTGCAAAGGTTGTGTAATTTCGGAATATAGAATTATTGTTTTATCGAGTTATTTCATTCCGTGAAATGCTGTTAGTCTCGACCTTTGCGATGAATACACAAGTTAATTTACTTCGTGCAAAGTTTGGATGATTCTTGAGTTCTGGAATACAGCACATCTCTTTCTTTTTGTGCAACGCTATCAATATTTTTTTTATTCTATTTCTTATGTCTGTGTAAGCATGCATGATACCACTGCCTCTGTACGTATTCACTGACGATACATAATGAGATAAGAAAAATAAAATCAAATGCATTTTTAATCAACAGAAATATGCAGACAAACAGACAAGCAATCAAACACGAACACGAATTCAGACATACGGAGACACACAATCAATCAACCATTCACACCACGCAAT
>NC_091561.1:915318-917818 GCF_042767895.1 Penaeus vannamei | reverse complement strand
GAGAAAGAGACAGCTAAACAGATAGTGTAAGAGAGAGAAAGACAGAAAGACAGAGAGAGAAAGACAGAGAGAAAGACAGAAAGAGAAAGAAAGAGAGAAAGACAAAAAGAGAAAGAGAAAGAGAGAGGGGGGGGGGGTGGATGGCGCAATCCTCCATCACCGAAACGCACGAACATCTTCGTCATTCTCCCGCGGAAGGTGGACGCTCTATTGTCTCAGAACAAATATCATCCCTTCATCCCACCTCTTCCTCATTCTCTTCCCCCTTCCCTTTCTCCCATTCTTAATCTTCCCTCTCGACGAACTGCATTCCTTCGCTTTCATACCGAGGGCGTTACACAGTCAAACCAGAAGACCATTGATTGAAAGATTCTTGCTCCAATTCTCCCTCTCTCTCTCTCTTTCTCTATCTATCTCCCTCCCTCATCTCTCTCTCTCTCTCTCTTTCTATCTATATCTATCTATCTATCTCTCCCTTCCTCCTCTCCCTCCTCACCCTATTTCTCCCATCTCCCTCTCTCTCTCAATCTATCTATCTATCCACCTCTCTCTCTCTCTCTCTCTCTCTCTCTCTCTCTCTCTCTCTCTCTTTCTCTCTCTCTCTTCCCCTCTCTCCCCCCATCTCTCCCCCATCTCTCTCCTCCACCCACTCCCACTCCCACCCCCTCTCCCAACCCACCCCACCCCCTCTCCCACCCCCAATCCCTGCCCTTCCCCCCCCCCTGCGCCTTTTAAACAGGAGTTGTGCAATCGGCATAAGGAACAGATTGGAATTGCACAACGCGAGGAGATCTATTGAAAGGTTGCAAGCTCTCGATCCTTCGCCTGGACGCCCCTGATGTTGCAGGAGAGAGAGAGAACATGCTTGGTGAAAGGGAGGAAGTGGAGCGTGAAGAGAAGAGGGGTAAACGGGATAAAGGAGGAGGGGGGGAGGGAGGAAGAGGGGGAGGGGGAGGAGGAGGGGGAGGAAGAAGGGTGGAAAGAGAGGGAGGAAGAGGTGAAGGAAAAGGAGGAGGAGGAGGGGGAGGAAGAAGAAGAGAAGGAGGAAAAGGAGGGAGAAGGGGGAGGTGGAGGAGGAGGAGATAAGGAAGAGGTGAAGGAGAAGGAGGAGGAGGAAAAGGAGGGAGAAGGGGGAAGAGGGGGAGAAGGAGAGGGGGGGGGAAAAGGAGGAGGAGGAGTAATTAGAAGTGGGAAGAGGGTGAAGATATGGCGATAGAAGAGTAGGAATAAGAGGAGAAGAAGGAGGGGAAGAAGAAAGAGGAGAAGGGGGGGAGGAGGAGAGGTGGAGGAAGAGGAGGAGAGGGAAGAGGAAAAAGGAGAAGGAGGAAGAAGGGTGGAAAGAGAGGGAGGAAGAGGAGGAGGAAGAATAGGACAAAAAGGAGGAGAAAGAAGGAAAGCAGGAGGAAGAGGAGAAGAAGGGAGAAGGAAGAGGAGGAGAAGATGAAAACAAAATGTGGTGGAGGATAAGGAAATGAAAGAAGTATGAAGCAGGAAAGAGGAAATAACTGTGGTGCAGGAGAAGAAGGAATTCATGATAAATGGGGTGGAAGAGGAGGAGGAAATAACAGACGGATGTGGAAAATGGAGATTGGGAGACGCGCAGATAACAACGAGGGGAGGAAATTGAGGATAATGATAAATCGAAGTAGGAGAAAAAGGAAAGGTGAAAAATGCTTATGGAAAAGCAGGGAAGAGAGAGAGGGTGAGAAAAGAGCACATAAGCAGATGGCAAAATCAACAAATTTCTCGAGAATAATAATCACGAGGTAATTATGATAATGATAACAGCATTGAAGGATAAGGATAATGAATAGAATAAATATAATAACAACTAACAACTACAGAGATACAAATACTTATTATATAAAGAATAACAACAATTTCATTTTTCTTTTTCAGTCTAAGGCATTTATGATACACAAACAACACACTTTCGCTATCACCTCGCCTGTTGAAATTGCTCAGTCACGTAAAAAATTGCACAACCAGGCTGGTATCCTCGGCAGCAGCAGCATAGCAAAACAGACTTTAGAAACATCACCAATTTACTTGTGAAGCTTTTGATTTTATTATTGATTACGAAGAGTTCCTGGACAGCTGTTCGAATATTATTGGGGGGAAATCTGTTTAATTTTTTAAGGGTTTGAGAGAATAAATGGAGGTGGTAGTACTTGTTTTGGTGTTAATAATGATAATGGTATTGGTAATTATGATGATGATAATAGCAATGATGATGATAATAATAGTAATAGTAATGATGATGACAATGATAATAATAATAATGATAATAATAACAACAACGAAAATAATAATGATAACAGCAATAACAATAATTAAAAATAATAAAAGTAATAATAGTTGTACTTATAATAATGATAAATATGAGAAGGATATAAATGATAATAAGGAAACCATAATAATAATGATAACAATTGATAATGATGCTGGAAAAATATCGATGCCGAAAAAAATGATAATGACGATAATAAAAATAATGATA
>NC_091561.1:890318-897818 GCF_042767895.1 Penaeus vannamei | reverse complement strand
GAGGAAGGGGGAGGGTGGGGTGTAGGGGGTAATGGGAGGGGATTGGGGAGGGAGCGGGGGTGGGGGGGGTGGGGAGAATGAGGGGGGATGGGGAGGAGAAACAGAGGGGAGAATGAGGGGGGATGTGGAGCAGTGAAAAAAGGGGGAGAATGAGGGGGGATGGGAGGAGAAAAGAGGGGAGGAATGGGAGGGGGATGGGAGTGAGAAAAGAGGGGAGAATGAGGAAGGGGGAGGGGTGGGGTGGGTAGGGTAACAGAGAGATTGGGGAGGGAGCGGGGGTGGGGTGGGTGGGGAGAATGAGGGGGGATGGAGAGGAGAAACAGAGGGGGAGAATGAGGGGGATGAGGAGGAGAAAAGGGGGAGAGAGAATGAGGGGATGGGGAGGAGAAAAGAGGGGGAGAATGAGGGGGGATGGGAGGAGAAAAAGAGGGGAGAATGAGGAAGTGGGGAGGGTGGGGTGGGTAGGGGTAATGAGGGGATTGGGGAGGGAGCGGGGGTGGGGGGCAGTGGGGAGAATGAGGGGATGGGAGGAGAAAAAGAGAGGAGAATGAGGGGGGATGGGAGTGAGGAAAAGAGGGGAGAATGAGGGGGATGTGGGGAGGAGGAAAAGAGGGGGAGAATGAGGGGGAAGTGGATGAGGAGGAAAAGAGGGGAGAATGAGGGGGATGGGAGGAGAAAGAGGGTGAGAGAGAATGAGGGGGATTGAGGAGAAAAAGAGGGGAGAATGAGGGGGGATGGGAGGAGAAAAAGAGGGAGAGGAGAATGAGGGGGGATGGGGGGAGGGGAGAATGAGGGGGGGATGGGGAGGAGAAAGAAGAGGGGAGAATGAGGGGGGATGGAGGAGAAAAAGAGGGGAGAATGGGGGGATGGGGAGGAGAAAGAATGGAGAATGAGAGGGTAGGATGGGAGGAGAAAAAGAGGGGAGAATGAGGGGGGATGGGAGGAGAAAAGAGGGGGAGAATGAGGGGGGGATGGAGAGGAGAAAAAGAGGGGAGAATGAGGGGGATGAGGAGGAGAAAGAGAGGGGAGAATGAGGGGGATGGGAGGAAAAAGAGGTGGAGAATGAGGGGATGAGCGAGAGGAGAAAAGAGAGGGGAGAGATGAGGGGGGATGGGGAGTGAGAAAAAGATGGGAGAAATGAGGGGGATGAGAGGAGAAAGAGAGAGGGGAGAAATGAGGGGGGATGGGGGAGGAGAAAGAGAGGGGAGAATGAGGGGGGATGGGAGGAGAAAAGGGGGGAGGAATGAGGGGGAGCTGGGAGGCAGTGAGAGAAAAGAGAGGGAGAATGAGGGGGGGGATGGGAGGAGAAGAAAGAGGGGAGAATGAGGGGGATGGGGAGAGCAGAAAAAGAGTGGGAGGAATGAGGGGGATGGGAGGCAGGAGAAAAGAGGGGAGAATGAGGGGGATGGGGAGGGGGAGAATGAGGGGGATGGGAGTGAGAAAAAGGGGGATGGGGAGAGAAAAAGAGAGGTAGAGAATGAGGGTGAAGGGGAGGAGAAAAAGAGGGAGAAATGAGGGAGGGATGGAGGAGAAAAAGAGGAGGGAGAATGATATGGGGATGGGGAGGGAGAATGAGGGGGATGGAGGAGAAAAAAGATGGAGAGAATGAGGGGGGATACAGAGAGAGAAAGAGGGAGAAATGAGGGGGGATGGGGAGAAGAAAGAGAGAGGAGAATGAGGGTGGATGGGAGGAGAAAAAGAGGGTATGAATGATGGGGGATGGGGATGAAGAAAAGAGGGAGAGATAGAGGGGGATGGGAGGAGAAAAGAGGGGAGAATGAGGGGGGGATGGGGACAGAGAAAGAGAGGGGAGAATGAGGGGGATGGGAGGAGAAAAGGGGGGAGAATGAGGGGGGATGGGAGGAGAAAAAAAGGGAGAATGAGGGGTGGGAGGTGGAGAGAGAAAAGAGAGAGAATGAGGGGTGGGATGGGAGAGAGAGAAAGTGGGGAGAGAATGAGGGTGGGATGGGGGAGGAGGAAAAGTATGTGGGGGTGAGAATGAGGGGGGGATGTGGGAGGAGAAAAAGAGGGGAGAATGAGGGGGGATGTGGAGGAGAAAAGGGGGGAGAATGAGGGGGGATGGGAGGAGAAAAAGAGGGGGAGAAATGAGGGTGTGGATGGAGGAGAAAAGAGGGGAGAATGAGGGGTGGAGATGGGAGGAGAAAAGAGGGGGAGAATGAGGGGGAGGGGGAGAAGAAAAAGAGGGGAGAATGAGGGGGGATGGGAGAGAGAAAAGAGAGGGGAGAATGAGGGGGGGATGGGGAGAAGAAGAAGAGGGGAGAATGAGGGGGATGGAGGAGGAGAAAGGGAAGAGGGGAGAATGAGGGGGGATGGGGGAGAAGAAAAGAGGGGAGAAGACTTAGGGGGATGGGGATGGGAGGAGAAAAGAGGGGAGAATGAGGGGGATGGGGAGGAAGAAAGAGGGAGAATGAGGGGGGATGGGAGGAGAAAAAAGAGGGGAGAATGAGGGGGGATGGGAGTAGAGAAAGAGGGGAGAATGAGGGGGATGGAGGAGAAAAAGAGGGGAGAATGAGGGGGATGGGGGAGAAGAAGAAAAGAGGGGAGAAGTTGAGGGGGATGGGAGGAAAAGGAGAAAAGGGGGAGAAATGAGGGGGGATGGGGAGAAGAAAAGAGGGGAGAATGAGGGGGGATGGGAGGAGAAAAAGAGGGGAGAATGAGGGGGATGGGAGGAGAAAAGAGGGGAGAATGAGGGGGGATGGGAGGAGAAAAAGAGGGGAGAATGAGGGGGGACGAGGAGGAGAAAAGAGGGGAGAATGAGGGGGATGGGGGAGTGAGAAAAAGAGGGGAGGGAATGAGGGGTGTGATGTGGAGGAGAAAAAGAGGGAGAAATGAGGGGAAGGGAGTGAGAAAAAGAGGGAGAATTGAGGGGATGGGAGGAGTGAAAAGGAGGGAGAATGAGGGGATGGGAGGAGAAAAAGAGGGAGAGAATGAGGGATGGGATGGAGAAAAAGGAGGAAGAATGAGGGGGAATGGGAGGAGAAAAAAGAGGGGAGAATGAGGGGGGATGGGGGAGGAGAAAAAGAGGGGGAGAATGAGGGGGATGGGGAGTGAGAAAAAGAGGGGAGAATGAGGTGGGGGGATGGAGGAGAAAAAGAGGGAGAATGAGGGGGATGGGGAGGAGAAAAGAGGGGAGAAATGAGGGGGATGGAGGAGAAAAGGAGGGTGAGAAATGAGGGGGATGGAGGAGAAAAGAGGGGAGGAAATGAGGGGGGGATGGGAGGAGAAAAAAGAGGGAGAATGAGGGGGGATGGGAGGAGGCAAAAGAGGGAGAATGAGTGGGGATGGGAGGAGAGAAAAGTAGGGAGAATGAGGGGGGATGCGGGGAGGAGAAAAAAGAGGGAGAATGTGAGGGGATGGGGAGAGAAAAGGAGGGAGGAATGAGGTGGGGATGGAGAGGGAAAAAGAGGGAGAATTGAGGTAGGGATGGGACAGAAAAAAGAGGGAGAGAATGAGGGGGGATGGGAGGGATGGAAAAGAGGGAGAATGAGGGGGATGGGAGGAGAAAAAAGAAGGGAGAATGAGGGGGATGGAGGAGAGAAAGAAGGGGAGAATGAGGGGGGATGAGAGGAGAAAAAGAGGGGGAGAATGGGAGGGGGGAGGGGAGGAGAAAAAGAGGGGAGAATGAGGGGGGATGGGAGGAGAAAAAGAGGGGAGAAATGAGGGGGGATGGGAGGAGAAAAAGAGGGAGAATGAGATAGGGGGATGGGAGGAGAAAAGGAGGGAGAATGAGGGGGGATGAGAGGAGAAAAAGAGGGGGAGAATGAGGGGGGGGATGGGAGGAGAAAGAAGAGGGGAGAATGAGGGGGATGGGAGGAGAAAAAGAGGGGAGAGTGAGGGGGGATGGGAGTGAGAAAAAGAGGGGGAGAATGAGGGGGGATGGGGAGGAGAAAGAAGAAGGAGAATGAGGGGGATGGGAGGGGGAAAGGAGGGGAGAATGAGGGGGGATGGGGAGGGAAAGAATGAGGGGGATGTGGGGAGGAGAAAGGAAGTGGGAGAGAATGAGGGGGATGTGAGGAGAAAAAGAAGGGAGAATGGAGGGGGATGGGGAGGAGAAAAGGAGGTGGAGGAATGAGGGGGATGGAGGAGCAGAAAAAGAGGGGGAGAATGAGGGTGGATGGGGGAGGAGAAAGAGAGAGAATGAGGGGGGATGGAGAGGAGAAGAAAGAGGGGAGAATGAGGGGGTATGTAGAGGAGAAAAGAGGGAGAGAGAATGAGGGTGGGGATGGGGAGGAGAAAAAGAGGGGAGAATGAGGGGGGATGGAGAGGTGGAGCAAAGTGAGGGAGAATGAGGGGGATGGGGAGGAGAAAAGAGGGAGAATGAGGGGGATGGGGAGGAGAGAGAGGAGGAGAATGAAGGGGGATGGGGAGGGAGAAAAAGAGGGGAGAATGAGGGGGGATGGGGAAAGTATAAAAAGAAGAGGTAGAGAATGAGGGGGGATGGGGAGGAGAAAAAAGAGGGGAGAATGAGGGGGGATGATAGGAGGAGAAAGAGAGGGGAGAATGAGGGGGATGGGGAGGAGAAAGAAGAGGGGAGAATGGAGGGGGATGGGAGGAGAAAAGGGGGGAGAATGAGGGGGAGATGGAGAGAGGGAAGAAGAGGGGAGAATGAGGGGGATGGGAGGAGAAAAAGTAGGGAGAGGAGGGGGATGTAGGAGGGAGAAAAAGTTATGGGAGAATGAGGGGGGATGGGGAGGGAGAAAGAGAGGGAAGAGAGAATGAGGGGGATGGGGAGGAGAAAAAGAGGGGAGAAATGAGGGGATGGAGAGGACAGCATGGGGAGAAAATGAGGGATGGATGCAGGAGAAAAAGAGGGGTATAAATGAGGGGGATGGGAGGAGAAAGAGGGGAGAATGAGGGGGGATGGGAGTGGGAGAATGAGGGGGATGGGGAGAGAAGAGGTAGGTGAAAATGGAGGGGGATGGGAGGAGAAAAGAGGGGAGGAATGGGGGGGATGGGGAGGAGAAAAAGAATGGAGAATGAGGGGGAGTGTAAGGAGAAAAGTGAAGTGAGAGAATGTGAGGGGGGATGGAGGAGAAAAGAGGGGAGAATGAGGGGGGATGAGAGGAGAAAAGAGGGGGAGAATGAGGGGGATGGGAGGAGAAAAAGAGGGGAGAATGAGGGGGGGATGGGAGGAGAAAAGAGGGGAGAATGAGGGGGATGGGAGGAGAAAAAGAGGGGAGAATGAGGGGGATGGGAGTATGGGAAAAGAGGGAGAATGAGGGGGGATGAGAGGAGAGAAAGAGGGAGAATGAGGGGGGGATGGGGAGGAGAAAAGAGGGGAGGAATGAGGGGGGATGGAGTGAGAAAAGAGAGGGAGAATGAGGGGGATGGGAGGAGAAAAATGAGGGGGAGAATGAGGGGGATGGGAGGAGAAAAGAAGGGAGAATGAGGGGGGATGGGGAGGAGAAAAAGAGGGGAGAATGAGGGGGGATGGGAGGAAAAGAAGGGAGAATGAGGGGTGGGGGATGGGGAGTGAGAAAAGAGGGGAGAATGAGGGGGATGGGAGGAGAAAAAGAAGGGAGAATGAGTGGGGATGGAGAGGAGAAAAGAGGGAGAATGGAGGGGGATGAGAGGAGAAAAAGAGGGGAGAATGAGGGGGGATGGGAGGAGAAAAAGAGGGAGAACAGGGGGATGGGAGGAGAAAAGAGAGGGAGGAATGAGGGGGATGGGAGGAGAAAAAGAGGGGAGAGATGAGGGGGATGTGGAGGAGAAAAGAAGGGAGAATGAGGGTGGGACGGGTGGGGAGGAGAAAAGAGGGGAGAATGAGGGGGATGGGAGGAGAAAAAGAGGGGAGAATGAGGGGAGGACGGAGGAGTGAAAAGATAGTGGAGAATGAGGGAGGCAGGAGCTGAGAGGAGAAAGAGTAGGTGGAGAATGAGTGGGGATGGAGGAGAAAAGAGGTAGGAGAATGGAGGGGGATGGGAGGAGTGAAAAGAGCAGAAGAGAATGAGGGGGATGACAGGAGAAAGAGAGAGGAAATGAGGGCAGGATGACGAGAGGAGTAAAGAGGGGAGAATGAGGGGGGGATGGGAGTGAGAAAAGAGGGGAGAATGAGGGGGGATGGGAGTGAGAAAAAGAGGGGAGGAAATGAGGGGGGATGAGAGGAGAAAAGAGGGGAGGAATGAGGGGGGATGGGAGGAGAAAAGAGGGGAGAATGAGGGGGATGGGAGGGAGAAAAAGAGGGGGAGAATGAGGGGGGATGAGAGGAGAAAAGAGGGGAGAATGAGGGGGGGATGGGAGGAGAAAAAGAGGGAGAAATGAGGGGGGATGAAGAGGGGAGAATGAGGGGGATGGGAGAAGAAAAAGAAGAAGGGAGAATGAGGGGGGATGAGGAGGAGAAAAAGAGGGGAGAATGAGGGGGACGGGAGGAGAAAAGAAGGGAAGAGAAATGAGGGGGATGGGGAGGAGGAAAAGAGGGGAGAATGACGGGGGATGGGGAGGAGGAAAAGAGGGGAGAATGACGGGGGATGGGGAGGAGAAAAAGAGGGGAGAATGAGGGGGGATGGGGAGGAGGAAAAGAGGGGAGAATGAGGGGGGATGGGGAGGAGGAAAAGGGGAGAATGAGGGGGGATGGGGAGGAGAAAAGAAGTGGGAGAATGAGGGGGATGGGGAGGAGAAAAAAGAGGGGAGAATGAGGGGGATGAGAGGAGAAAAAGAGGGGAGTAATGAGGGGGGATGAGAGGAGGAAAAGAGGGGAGAGAATGAGGGGGATGAGAGGAGGAAGAAGAGGGGAGAATGAGGGGGATGGGGAGGAGAAAAAGAGGGGAGAATGAGGGGGGATGGGAGGAGAAAAGAGGGGAGAATGACGGGGGATGGGGAGGAGGAAAAGAGGGGAGAATGAGGGGGGATGGGGAGGAGAAAAAGAGGGGAGAGAATGAGGGGGGATGGGGAGGAGAAAAAAAGGGAGAATGAGGGGGGATGGGGAGGAGAAAAAGAGGGGAGAATGAGGGGGGATGGGGAGGAGAAAAAGAGGGGAGAATGAGGGTGGGAGTGGGAGGAGAAAAAAAGGGGAGAATGAGGGGACAGGGAGGAGAAAAGAGGGAAGAATGAGGGGATGGGGAGGAGGCAGAGGGAAGGGAATGAGGGGGGATGGGGAGGAGGAAAAAGAGGGGAGAATGAGGGGGGATGGGAGGAGAAAAGAGGGGAGAATGGAGGGGGGATGGGGAGGAGAAAAAGAGGGGAGAATGAGGAAGGGGGAGGGGAAGGGTGGAGATGGGGTGGGTAGGGGTAATGAGGGGACTGGAGAGGGAGAGGGAGAGGAGGAAAAAAGGGGGAAATGGGGAAAGAATGGGGATGATTGGGAGGGAGAGGAGAGGGGGAGCAAGGAAGGGAGGGAGGGAGGAGGAGGAAAAGAAGGGAGAATGAGGAAGGGGAGGAAGAGGAGAGCAAAGTAAGGGGAGGGAAGGAGGAGGGGAAGAACGTAGGAAGGGGACGGGGGAAGGGGAGGGGAGGGAGGGGAGAATAGAGAAGAGGGGTGGT
>NC_091561.1:880318-885318 GCF_042767895.1 Penaeus vannamei | reverse complement strand
TTCTTTTTTTTTTTTTTTTTTTTGATAATTGCATCCGTTACTATTTTTATCATTTCCTTTATTATCTCCGCCAAGGAAGGTGTTTTTGCGGACGTCATCAGCATACTTGAGAAAGATGCTATTTTATTGTTATTATTGAAGTGTGAATTCCTTTACTGCATCAGTGATTCTATTACCTTGGCAGAGGTATGCGTTCTCTGAGTTCTTCAAGTTATCTTTATCATTGCTCCTGTCGCTGTTATCACCATCATCATCGTCATCATCATTATCATCATCAATGTCATCATCATCAATGTCATCATCATCAATATCATCATCGCTGTTATCATTATCATTTTATTATTGATATTGCTACTACTTCCTCAGCAGTTGCTATCATCCTTATTGGTGTTATTACGTGTTCTTATTATCATTACAGTTATTTCAGTCATCACTACTGCGGTCAGATTCATAACTATTGCTCTTCTCATCACTTATCAGTATTACTATCATCCTTACTATGATTGTGATCAATATCGATAAAGTTTTTTTCTATGTTTAAGTTAGGCAAGATTAATACTAGGTCATATTCAGTGGTTATTAACTAGAAACAGATTGTTATGGTTAGTTATAGAATATATCAAACACTTAATATAAAGAGTTATAGTTAATAATATACTTATAGAATTTATAGTTATTGTTAGCTATATAATGTATAGAATATATATTTATAGTTGGATATAGAATATAGTTATAGTTAGCCATAGAATATATAGTTATAGTTAACAATAGAATGTATAGTTAGAGTTAGCTATATGAAAGTTATAGTTACCTATAGAATATATAGTTATAGTTAACTATGAAATTGATAATTAGCTATATAATATATAGCTAAAACTAGCTACCAAACACCCTAAACGGTTATCAATTTAATACTGGTATTTATCCTCCGGTTTGTTGTTCCGAAACATGTTATTCCACCTTTGATGTAGCCTCTCTCTCTCTCAGCTTTAATCTTCCTTTTCTTCTTCTCCCCTGCTTCGTCTCCTTCCATTTCCTCCCCCTTTTCCTTGTCGTACTTTTCACTATATCCCGTTTACCGATATGCTTACTTTATGCAGTGAGGGTTTACGTTGCAGGGGAGTCGCTTAATCGTGTATTCGTTGGTAAAGAGGTTAACCGAATACAAATTAGATTATTTGTTTTGATCTCTGTTGGTTCTGTTGATAAGAAAACCCGTCGGATCACTAACTGTATTTAACGTGGGTGAGGTTCTATATAAACCCAACTCTCTCTCTCTCTCTCTTTTGTTCTCTCTCTCTATCTATCTATCTGTCTCTCTCTCTCTCTCTCTCTCTCTCTCTCTCTCTCTCTCTTTCTCTCTCTCTCTCTCTCTCTCTTGTTCTCTCTCTCTCTCTCTCTCTCTCTCTCTCTCTCTCTCTCTCTCTCTCTCTCTCTCTCTCTCTCTCTCTCTCTCTCTCTCTCTCTCTCTCTCTCTCTCTTTCTCTCTCTCTCTCTCTCTTGTCCTTCTCAAACTTTTTTTTTTGTTATCGCTTTCTGTTTCTTAATTTCTTTCTCTCTCGCTTGCTGCTCGTTTATTCTCTTTGTTTGTCTTCTTTTTTCTTTTTTCTTTTCCTTTTTTTTTGTTCTCCTCCATCACCTCTCGTTCCTCATTTTCTTATTTTCCTTCTCCTCCTCTTCCACCTTTTCTTCTTACCCTTACTTCTCTTATCTTCACCTCCTCTTCATCTTCCTCATTCTCTTCGTTTCTGCTCCTCCTCCTACATTCTTCATCTACTTCTTTACTCTCCTCCTCCTCCTTCTTCGACCCTGATTCTCCTCTTTCATCCCTCTTTCTTCCTCCTCCTCCACCCACTTTCTTCTTCCGTTTCTACTTCTTTCATCTCCTCCTCCTCCTCCTCCTCCTACATCATCCTCTTTTTCTTTTTCCTCCTTCTTTCCTCCACTCCTCCGATATTCTTTTTCCTCCTTCTCTTCCTATTTTCCTACGCTATTCTTGAGAATCTGATGCAGACTATAAATCACAAGGACACATGCTGTAAAAGCCACGATATGATGTTAGAAGAATTTGATTTAAAAGATATTTTTTATTTCTTTTTTTTATTTCTTTCTTTATTTTTTTTTTTTTTTTACTTTCCTTCTTGCTTCATTTTTCTGTATTCGAAAGCGTGGGGGTATTTATCTTCACTTGTTTTTTCTTTTCATTTTTCTGGATCTTTATTTTTATGGTTATTGTTACTATTATTATCATTATTATTATCACTAATATCACTACCACCACCACCACCACCACCACTACTACTACTATTACTACTACTACCACTTCTATTACTACTACCATTACTACTACTAATAGTACTACTACTACTAGTATTACTACTATTACTCCTATTACTATCATAACATCATCAACAACTACTAGTACTACTATTGCTACTACTTATACTACTACTACTACTGCTACTATTACTACTATAACACCACCAACAACTACAATTACTAATGCTACTTTTATTGATACTACAGCTGTTATTACCACTGATACTACTACTACTATTACTGCTATTACTACTACTATTGTTACTACAATACCACCACCACCACCAAACAACAAACACCACTATTACTACTATTACAAGCATCCTATTCTATTTCCTATTACAAACATCCTATTCTATATCCTATAACAAACATCCTATTCTACTTCCTATAACAAACATCCCATTCTATTTCCTATTACAAACATCTCATTCTATTCCTATTACAAACATCCTATTCTATTTCCTAATACAAACATCCTATTCTACTTCCTATTACAATCATCCTATTATATTTCCTATTACAATCATCCTATTATATTTCCTATTACAAACATCCTATTCTATTTCCTATTACAAACATCCCATTCCATTTCCTATAACAAACATCCTATTCTATTTCCTATTACAAACATCCCATTCCATTTCCTATAACAAACATCCCATTCCATTTCCTATAACAAACATCCCATTCTATTTCCTATAACAAACATCCCATTCTACTCCCCATAGCCTGGCGATGTAAACAAGCCCGTCACAGGAGGAGACCAGAGCCTTCCGAGCGCGAAAATCCCCATAACATTTCCTTGTGCAAACTATTCCTTCCAGCTCTTCCTCGCAAACTCCATCAGCCTCTGCATAAATGCCTTTAAGAAATCCAATTTTCGCAGGAAACGATGGATAATGCAATTTCTCCGACACTATGCCCTGGTCTCCGCTGCTTGGGTTGATTTCCAACGTGTCAATCCTCACTTGCAATTACTGGAGGGGACTTCAACGCTATGATCAATTTATCCGGACGAACCACTTCGTTATGCGAGGGCTTGGTGCGTGTTCGGGTGAGAGGAAAAAAATGAAATTGGGGAATGCGAAAACCTTTTTGTTGCTTTTGTTTATTTGTTTGTTTGTGAGTTGGCTTTTCTGATTTTTTTGTTTTTGTTTGTTTGTTTGCATGTGAGGTTTTATTTATGTGAGATTGCTTTCTTTCTCGCTTTGTTTGTCTGTCTGGCTCTCTCTCTTTCTTTCTTTCTTTCTCTCTCTCTCTCACTCTCTCTCTATTTCTTTCTCTCTCTCTCTCATCTCTCTCACCTCTCTCTCTCTCTCTCTCGCTCTCTCTCTCTTATTCTCTTTCTCTCTTCGTCACTCATTCACCCATTTATGCATATTTGCCAATTTCTCTTCACTTCTTTACTTTTAAACCTGAAAAAATGCCTTCCCTTGTTTTTTATCTTGCACTTTCCTTTACATTTTTTCCAGGTGACTTTGAGGTCGAGAAAAAGGTCGACTTTGATCAGTTTCAAAAGGCAGGAGTCAATAACAGCAGATTTTCAAGACAGAATTTAGAGAGCAAAAAAATGGCCACAAAGTTTAACCGATTTACTTATTCATTATATATATATATATATATATATATATATATATATATATATATATATATATATATATATATATATATATATATATATATATATATATATATATTGGGGAATGCGAAAAGTTTTCATTAAAGGTGAAATGTAAGACAATGGCAACTGTAAAATCAAGGTTTCTTAGACAAAAAGAAAAAAAAGAACAAGTAAATGAATTTTTTAAAACATCTAAAGGAATAAGTAAATAATGATAATGATAATTTAATAAACAAATAAATATAGATAGAGAGAATCGGTCGGCAAGTAAAGAGTCAGGGAAACGCGTAGGCAAATATGACAAGGATAAGAAAAGGGAATTATAAGAGTTTCTTGTTTAAGGACAAACAGCGGCTCATTTAAGCATTCATATTAATGTGTACACATATGATAATGATGATAGTATAAGTACAAGTATATGTATATATATGTGTGTGTGTTACGTTTATATATAGATATATACATAAGTATATATATACTGTGTGTGTATATATATATATATATATATATATATATATATATATATATATATATATATATATATATATATATATATATATATATATATATATATATGTCGATGTGTGTGTGTGTATGTGTGTATATACACACACGGCACATAATTATCCCCTTCCTCCTTTCTCCCGTACATTGCCTCCCCTTTCCTCATCTAAATATAAAAAAAAACGTTTTTCTCTCCTTCTCCAGCTCAGAGCCTTAGAAATTCGCAAATTAGGTCAAGTTCTTCTCCTCTCCTCCTCTTCCCCCTTTCGCTTATCCGGTTATTCCGTTCTCCATTTACCCTCTTCGTGGAAGAATTGGAGAGTTGAGATAAGGGCTGGTTGGTGGGCCTCGAGGGCGAGCCTCTTTTACGGGCGGGGAAAAGGATTCGTGAGTGGATATGGGCGTGGGAGGGGGAGGGGGAGGGGGGCTGCGTGTGGGTTGTGTGGGTGTGGATGTGTACTTGTGTGTTTGGTTGGTTATATATCAGAGGGGTAAGGGGCTTACTATGTGTGCCAATGAGTGAGGGGTTGGAAGTATTTAAATGTGAGTTCAC
>NC_091561.1:832818-837818 GCF_042767895.1 Penaeus vannamei | reverse complement strand
AAATGGTGCGCGGAGTCGTGAATTAGTCAGAAGTTCCGTGTTCCTTCTGTTGAGAAAGTGGGCAGCTGCAAGTTTGTTTTTTGTTTTCTTTTTTTTTGCAATATACAAATGTGTATGTATACAGAACGTGTGCACGCAAATGCACTCGTGGATTCAGGCTTACGCATACACATTCACACGCATAAATGCATTACGCAGGCTCAGACACACACATACACAATCAAACACACACACACAATCAAACACGCACACACACACAAAATCAAACACACACACATGTGCATAGAAGACACACAAAAGTGATTAAGTAAGGTATTAACTGTAAAACCTCAAGTAAAATCTGTCGAACATCCAGTCCCCTACTTATTTACGCACGTTGACTGAGCACATAGCGTGGTTCACAGTAGCGCACCTGGACCAATAAGTGACGCGTGACAGGAAGGTGACCGTCAAGGTAAAAATATTCTCTGACCTTCGTTTTTCTTCCACGAGGCGAGATAAGTGAAAAAAAGGGGTTATGATTAAGAATGAAAGAGGAGAAAAGTGGAATGAATGATAATGAAAAGTACAGATAATACTGAAAAACATCTATTAAAGGGTTAAGAGATATAAAATATGGTTATATTGTAAGATAAACTTTTTGATTTTTTGAGTTACTAGACACGATCTCTCTCTCTCTCTCTCTCTCTCTCTCTCTCTCTCTCTCTCTCTCTCTCTCTCTCTCTCTCTCTCTCTCTCTCTCTCTCTCTCTCTCTCTCTCTCTCTCTCTCTCTCTCTCTCTCTCTCTCTCTCTCTCTCTCTCTCTTCTCTCTCTCTCTCTCTCTCTCTCTCTCTCTCTCTCTCTCTCTCTCTCTCTCTCTCTTTCTTTCTTTTTTCTTTTTTGTTGTTGTTATTTGTGAATTTGCATATTTCCTATTTCGCCTGAGATGGTCTTGTGTAACTACATCAAATAAATCATGTACCTCCAGGAGAAACTGTCAGGCTGGTAAGTGAGTGAAGGAGAGGAGAGAGAGAGAGAGGGAGAGAGAGAGGAGAGAGAGAGAGAGAGAAGAAGGAGAGAGAGAGAGTGAGAGAGAGAGAGAGAGAGAGAGAGGGAGAGAGAGAGAGAGAGGAGAGGGAGGGAGGGAGGGAGGAGAGAGAGAGGAGAGAGAGAGAGAGAGAGAGAGGAAGAGGGAGGGAGAGAGAGAGAGAGAGAGAGAGAGAGAGAGAGAGAGAGAGAGAGAGAGAGAGAGAGAGAGAGAGGGAGGGAGGGAGGGAGAGGGAGGGAGGAGGGAGGGAGAGAGAGGGAGAGAGAGAGAGAGAGAAAGAGAGAAAGAGAGAGAGAGAGAGAGAGAGAGAGAGAGAGAGAGAGAGAGAGAGAGAGGGAGGTAGGGAGGGAGGGAGGGAGGGAGGGAGAGAGAGAGAGAGACAGACAGACAGAGAGACAGACAGACAGAGACAAACAGACAGACAGACAGACACAGACAGACAGAGAGAGAGAAACAGAACGAAACGTGCCTGGACTTCCATTCCTTCGGCACCCAAGACAAACAACCCACGTCATGAAATCTCATCGAAAAAGCAAGAATACGGTCTGGATTCTGTGGGCGTCGAGGTGCCAAGTGATGTTTTTTTTTCTTTCTTTTTTTCTTTCTTTCTTTTGGTAATCGTGGTTCATGGGGTAACTGTCACATATAGGAAAATAACAACAAAAACAACGTCAATAACATTATTATTACCACCACCGCTAGTAACAACAGCTACTTCTATTACTATTATTAGTACTATTACTAATATTTCTACTTCTACTACTACGATTACTAATACTAATTCACCTTCTATTACTATTACTATTACTACTGCTACAAGTACTGCTACTACATCTACTATAACTATTAATACTACTAGCACTGATTATGATACCACTACTATTACTACCACTAATGCTACTGCTACTACTACTACTACTTCTACTCATACTAATACAGTAGTACTACTACTACTAAAGAACCACCAATAACAGTATCATCATCAATCATCATCATCATTAATCATCTTTATCATCATCAATATAATCATCATCCTTATCCTCATCCTCATCATCAACAATTACTTCTACTACTACCACAACAAAAATAAGAACACTTACTGCTACTGCTACACATCAACAACAGTAATTATTACTACTATACCACAAAAAATACTACTATTATTCTTACTACTACGCAACAGCAACAATAACTACTATTACTACACCACCACCATCACAACAACAACAAAACAACAATAACAACAACAATAACAACAACAACAACAACAACAACAGTACCAGCAGCAGCAACAACAACTTCAACAACAACAACAACAACAACAATAACAACATCATCAACAACAACAACAGTAACAACAACAACAACAACAAGAGCTCTCCCTCTTACATTGGCAGTCCTCCTCTCACTGCACACTCGCTACACCGTCTCGTGTTGGCGTTCAGGAGGTCATGTATTGCATAAATAACCTTGCGTAATGGATGAGCTATTAAGGCCTTTAACAGGGAGAATACGAAGTCTGCGACCCATTATGTATGCCTCAGTGCATGAGATTAATGAGCTTGTCTAATTAAGAGACTTTGCGGTGGTGAGGGTTAATGAGGCGAGGGTAATTAAGCTAAATTGCAAGTGAAGTGTAAATTATCTTTGTTGGAGTGTTATTATTTGTTAAATTTTGGTGAAGGTTTTGATAGGAAGTGAAGATATATATATTTTTCTATTTGCAAGTTTCGCGTCTTTGTCCTTTTTTCTCTCTTTTGTCCTTCATTTTCTGCTTCTTACTCTTCATCTCTTTCTCACTCTCTCTTCCTTCTTCCTTCTTCCTAATTATTCTCTTTCTCCTCTCCATCTTCCAGCGTCCTAATTCGCTTTCTCAATATTCTCCCTCTTTCTCCTCCTCTTCTACTCTTTCCACTCCTTTTATTCTTTCTAATTCTTCTTTCTTCCTCCTACTCCTCCACTCACTTCTTTTCTTTGTTTTCTGCTTGCCCGTTATTCTCCTCCTACCCCTTCTCTCCAACCTTTTTCTGTTTTCTCCTCCTCCTTTTTCATCGTTCTCCTCCTCATCTTCATCCCCTTCCATCGTCTTCTTCCTCCTCCTCCTCATTTCCTTTTCCTCTCTCTTCTTACTCCTCTTCCTCCTTCTATTCCGCCATCCCATCGTCCTTCTCCTCTTCCTCCCCCTCCTCCTCTTCGTGCTCTTATTCCATCGCCCTCCTCCTCCTCCTCTCCCGTTCTCTCTTTTCTCCTTCCCCTTCCTCCTCCCCCTCCTCTTCTTCGTACTCTTCTTCCATCGCCCTCCTCCTCCTCCTCTCCCATTCTCTCTTTTCTCTTCTTCCCCTTCCTCCCCCTCCTCCTCTTCGTGCTCTTATTCCATCGTCCTCCTCCTCCTCTTCCTCTCCCATTCTCTCTTTTCTCTTCTTCCCCTTCCTCCTCCTCCTCCTCCTCCTCCTTCCGTGTCGACTGTGCGTTATTGAGGAACATTTGTCTTGGATCCCAGCTTGCAAGCAGATTCCACAATGCAGGAGAAACCAAGAAATCATGAACGTAATACAAATATGGAAATTGATATAAAACTCGAGTGCAAGGCATGAGGAGTGTGGATTCCGGCAGACAACGCACAGCCAAGCCAACGGAATCAGGTCTTTATGGCTAGTTAATGGGATGGTTCGGCTGTTTGGCATTATTAGTGTTTCGTGTGTTTTTTTTTTCTATTTTTTTATTTATTTATTTATGTTATCATCTTCTCCTTTTTCTCTTCGCTATCGTGTTTTTTATTTTATTTATCTATTTATTTATCTATTTATTTATTTTATCTTCTTCTTTTTCTCTTCGCTAAGATAGTTTTTTTTTTTCGCTTAATCTCCAAAGTCGCGAGATTTTTTGTTTTTTTTTTTGTTTTTTTTACGATTGTTTCGCAGGGATAGTTGTTTTTCTTTCCTTCTTTCTTGTCTGAGAGAAAGTTGAGATTTCTGATCATTGGCACTGGAGATGTGATGTGAAGTGTTGTGATGTGACTTGGTATTGTCTGGTGTAACTTAGCGTGTTGTGTAGTATGGTGAGGTGTAGCGTAGTTGGATACGATATGGTGTGGTATAATGTGATGCGGTGTGTCGTGATGTGATGTGTGATGTGATTTGGAAATTTGTAGCGTGGTTTAAAAGTGATGTAATGTGGTCTATGGTGTGGCATGACGTGGTGTAGTGTGTCGTGGTATGATATGGTGTGATGAGTTCTGGTGTGATGTGTCACAGTGATGTAAAGCGACCTGTTGTCATGTGATGTGATACGCTACAGAATCTGAAAAATAACTGCACTTAATGTACAGTTTGGTGAACCGGTATCGTCATCTTCACTTTGTCATCGTCACTGTCATCTTTAATTTGTCATCTTCACTTTGTCACGCGAGGATAAATTTGTGAAGGTAAATATTCAGTACTTGCGTGTCATTTATTATTATCATTATTATTAATTTGATTGCCCAAGTGTAGGAGAAAAGAGAATATGATAGAGAGAGAGAGAGAGAGAGAGAGAGAGAGAGAGAGAGAGAGAGATACAGAGACAGAGAGAGGAGAAAAGAGAATATGATAGAGAGAGAGACAGAGAGAGAGAGAGAGAGAGAGAGAGAGAGAGAGAGAGAGAGAGAGAAAGTCCGCCAGTGGAAAGTAAACAGACAGACAGACAGACAGAAAATACTCAAATTAGATAAACGAAGATTTATTGCCGCAAATTTCAGCTGTCGACGGCAAAGAAGCGAATAAAACACAAATCCAGACAATCCCTTTGATGATTATATTGCTATTGTTGCCTCAAATCGTCCTTGATTCTCCACTAGAAAAATAAAAATACTTACCTTTGAGCATTTCATTTACTGCCCTTGCTAATTTTCGTCGTCTCTATCTATATCTGTCTGTTTGTCTATCTTTCTCTTTAGAAATATCTTTTGCTCTCTCTTTCTCTCTCTCTCTCTCC
>NC_091561.1:817818-827818 GCF_042767895.1 Penaeus vannamei | reverse complement strand
TTTCAAACGCAACTTTTACTGCAAATTATATTTTTACCTCTATTTACTGTTCCATTATTTAAAACAAGAAGAAAAGAAGAAAAAAACATGTTCTATCCTTCAGGGTCCCACCACAGGTTTTACATATATATATTGTCACGACTGCGAGATCGCCTTGATCGGTCGCTGTCGGTTTCCTGAGCCGCTACACTGCGGTTGTAAGTTTCGTCGCTCAGGACCTTCGGCGATGTTTACCCGAGCCGGAGAGGCGGGCTTAGGCGGGATGAGGTCAACCGCGATTGGTCACTTCGACTTGTGAGGAACGAGGGTGTCGCACCTACACACCGACGATTCGCACAAAAGCCGCGATTTTCGGCAATTCGTCAGTTCTCCCGGATACTCATCAGTGCTTCTGTGATGTGTTAGTGACGGCCTGCTCCACTTCTCCCGTGCCTGTTATTCTCCTGCCTCCTCTGTGTGATATATATATTGTGTAAATAGTGCTTTCAATATATTCCTCCCGTATGTTTCCTCTGGTGTTTCACTGTTAACCTGGCCGATCTGATCATACCCTACAAACGAACGAATATATATATATATATATATATATATATATATATATATATATATATATATATATATATATATATATATTGGGGTGTTGATAGGTAATCAAGGTGATATATATATATATATATATATATATATATATATATATATATATATATATATATATATATATATATATAATCACCTTGATTACCTATCAACACCCCAGTCGTCCCGTCCCAATTTTAGCTTGCGAACCCCTAAGGACAAACGTTTCTCCTCTCTTGAAACGTTACACTGTGTCTCGTACTTCTATCTTCCCCCACTTTGCGCTCGGAGTCCCTGCCGTTTGATCTTCGGTCCGACAAAGAGAGCGAACTCGATCCTGTGGGGCGTCGCTGTCTACGCAGATGTGTCGCGTCATTGTGGCCGGACTAATTCATCCTTTGAAGAGTTTCTGTCTCTCTGTTTCTTCCCCCGCAGGAAGTTCTTCTTCGGGGCTAATCCTTTGTGCCTTTTGCCGAGTACGAGGATGGCTGGGTTGTTTCCCGTCGCTCACTTTGGCTCGGGCGTCCCTGCAGAAAGGGGCGGCGATGTCCTCGTTGCAGGTCCTTGTGTTGCAGACGAGCTAACTTTCCGGGGAAGAAGCGAGGTTTGGGTGAGATGCCTCGTTTGAGTTCGCTGGCATGGGAATCACCGGCTGTAGATGCCGTGATCCGAGGTATCTTTACATGGGTATAACTACTCCATCGATGAAAATCCTAGTTGGCAACTTAAGACTTAAGCCCCGCCTCATCACTATCCATAACAAATATTATTTGTTTTATTTCTTTATTTTCTAGATTTCTTTTGCGATTTTTTTTCCATTGTTATATATCCATTTTCAAATAAAATGCATTGGAAAATACCATAAAATATCATACAAATTATTGGGATCAAGAAAGAGCTGATAACGTCATCCAGTTTAGCCAATGAGAGTGCGCTTGAGATATCAGATATAGCGTGATACATAATTATTTGTATAATTTCTTTGTTATTGTTATGATCATCAGAAGTAAAACCAAAAATCCTCTCTTTTATTTACGATAACGAAGAGATCCTTACCATTAACAGCCGTCGAATATACTAGGAAATAAGTCAAAATCATTTTAGGGTTCAATGGGAAAAAAAAAGTTGAGATGCCTGGTTATGCTTTCCTCGATCGGGATCCACCGGCTTCTCTATCTACATACTGTATTATTCAAAGCTTAGGGGTTGTTAAGTAATTTCTTTACGTTCCAAGATTAAAAAAAAAGAACATTTTTCTACCATAATAAGAATTCCACGAGTTTCATATGTCAAAGTATGAAAAAAATATATTTATATAAAATGTCCAAGGTGACAGAATATCAGTCCGGGAATTTTACTTTTCAAAAGAATGATAAAAGTGGGGAATATTAAACTCTAGATACGTAGGTAAGGATACTGAGTTGGGTCTTGATATCATGAATACTGAAAAAAAGTATTGATTTTAAGGAGGTCAAATATTTACTGAGGAAAAGTCGACACTCTTATCATATCCGCTTCACAAATTATATATCCCCTTTGGTTAAATGATACATGCTAAGAAGGTTAAAGGATATAAAGAGAAATAAGAAAAAGTCTTTTTCTTCTTTAAGTAATACAGTTTTTATTAACTGTGCTGACATTAATACATTCAAGTATAAACCGTTTCTTCTCTTTCTTACTTAGGCAGAGTGTGTATGTGTGTGTGTGTGTGTGTGTGTGTGTGTGTGTGTGTGTTTATGCTTGAGGCCGTGGGGGAAATGGGAACTTTCTCTCTCTCTCTCTCTCTCTCTCTCTCTCTCTCTCTCTCTATCTATCTATCTATCTATCTATCTATCTATCTATCTCTCTCTCTCTCTCTCTCTCTCTCTCACTATGCCTGCCTTAAAGTATGGTTGTGTTTACATGTAGGCAAACGTGTGTCGATATGCAGATATGAATTTGAATTTATTTAAATATAACCTTATGCCCCTCTTACTCTACTGCTTACTGATAAGGTGGTATATATACATGTAAATAAACGCTAACTCACACTCTTTTCTTTTATTCTCAAATCAAATACATGAATCTCAACAAAAAAAATAGATTACTTGTTACACTAACAATAATTATGAAAATATACAGAAATCCATTTAATATATAAAATACTCCAGAGGCAAAGTACAATTATTCTGTCAAAAGCAAAAGTTTTTTTTTTTTTTTTTTCGAAGGATCTCACAAGAAGAAGTGTAATGCGTTCTCACAAGGAAAAGACAGTATGAAATTAGATAAGAGTTTCGCGAGAAATTTTGATAATAGTGATTTTATGCTGGAAATAATGCTTCAAAACGGAGCTCTCATTTTTATTCGAAAGCAATTCAGGCTGAAAATCTAAAGGAAAGATATTTGCAACGTTCTGTAATATATGCAAGAATGAAAACTTACATTATCAATTAAAGATGAAAGTAAATATTCTCAAATAACCTGGAGGAGGAGGATCCCTTACAACACTTAACGTTGCCGGCGCAAATTGCTAATTAAGGTGAGTAATTAGGGAAAAGCTTATTATGCATGTAATTACTGACTAGGTTATTAAAGCAGATTTAAAGCACTGTGCGTTAAGGTGTAATTCGGAAGATGTGGCACTGGAAATGTGCTTGGGACTGTGGGATATGTTATTACGTGTGAGTATATTCTGATCTATCATAAATGTATCATAATGTATTATATATTGTTATAAAAGTATTCAAACATGTTAGTAATGTTATATATGTATTTTGATGTATTAGTAATATTATATATATATATATATATATATATATATATATATATATATATATATATATATGTATGTATGTATGTATATATATATATATATATATATATATATATATATATATTATATATATATATATATATGTTTACATATATGAATATGTATATATGTATATATATATATATATATATATATATATATATATATATATATATAGAGAGAGAGAGAGAGAGAGAGAGAGAGAGAGAGAGAGAGAGAGAGAGAAAGAGGGAGAGAGAGAGCAAGAGAGAGAGAGAGAGAGTGTAATGAACCATGTGATACCATACATGCATTATATATTGTTCTAAATGTATTATAATATATCATGTAATAATGTACACGTTTTATAATATATCACGTAATGATATACATGTATTATTATCCATTATGTAACAATTTAGATATATCATAACGTATCCTTATAACTGTATTACAGTGCGTTATGCAATGTTATGAATCTATAATGAATTATAAAATATCATGAAAACATTAAATATGTCATAACGTAGCATTATAACTATTACAGTGCATTATGCAATGTTATGAATCTATAACGAATTATAAAATGGCCTGAAAACATTATAACGTAATACCACGACCGTCGATTGTCCGTTGCATAAACCAGTATTGAAGAGAAAGGTCAAGAAATACAAATTGAAGATCAATATAGAACTCAAGGGCCTTGGGAAGATGACAAGATGCCAATGGAACTCCGAAGATGGTTATGCAACCGAGAGAAGGAGGTGGGAGGTTTTCTTTTTTTTCTTTGTTTGTTTGTTTCTCTCCTTCGGTGCGAGCGAAACGATAAGCGATATCCTGTAAGAACTTTATAAAATTGTAAAATTAATGAAGATGATGATAAAATGATAAAAGTAATTACAGTAGGATCAGCAACACCAATGATAATGATAATAGTAATCGTAGTGATAGAGAGACTAAATCACTTATTGACGGACAGGAAAACAAATAGAGTGATTGAGAGAAATAAAAATAAATAAATACATAGAGAATGGGAGAATCAGACAGACAGATAGACAGAGAGGCAGACATATAGACAAACATAGAGGCAGACAGACAGGGAGGCAGAAAAAAACTGAGAAGGAGTAAGAGACGGACAAACTGAGACAAAGATGAAAAATGAGAAAACTAGACAGACAAAGACACGGAGAGAAGAAGAGAAAGAAACAGAAAAATGTCTAAACAGACAAGCAGTTAGAGTCGAACAGAGGCAAAGAGAGTGAGAGAACAGAGGCAAATAGACTGATATAAAACCAGGAAAGACAGACAGGTAGAGACGAAAAAGAGAAAAAAGAATACAGAATGGAAACAGAGGAAAATCAGATAAACAGAGACAAAGAGAAAGTTAAAGATAACATACATACAGACAGGCAGAAGCGAAAAAGACACACACAAAGAATAGAGAAAGACAGACGAATAGAGACAAAAGAAACAAAAGTAAACTACAACACAGAAACCTAGACAAAAAAGACACAGACAGAGACAAAAGGAGACAGCGTAAGAGGACCACAACCCACAGACAGAGACAGAGAAAAACAAGCAGACAGGCCGAGACAAAGAAAGACAGACAGACAGAAATACAAAGAAAGACAGACAGACAGAAATACAAAGAAAGACAGACAGACAGATAAAAAATAGACAGGCAGACATAGAGAGACAGAGAAAAACAAACATACAGACAGAGACAAAGAAAGAAAGACAGACAGACAGACAGACAAAGAGAGAGCGACAGAAAGCCACAACCCACAGGCAAACAGATAAGAAATACATACAGACAAGCATAGACAAAAAAGACAGACAAACGGAGATAGAAAAGACAGACAGACAAAGAGAGAGCGACAGAGAACCACAACCCACAGACAGAGACAGAGAAAAACAAACATACAGACAGAGACAAAGAAAGACAGACAGACAGACAAAGAGAGAGCGACAGAGAACCACAACCCACAGACAGAGACAGAGAAAAACAAACATACAGACAGAGACAAAGAAAGACAGACAGACAGACAGACAGACAAAGAGAGAGCGACAGAGAACCACAACCCACAGACAGAGACAGAGAAAAACAAACATACAGACAGAGACAAAAGAAAGACAGACAGACAGACAGAGACAAAGAAAGACAGACAGACAAACAGACAGACAAAGAGAGAGCGACAGAAAGCCACAACCGAAACGCCTTCACACCCTGGCACCAGACGAGTCAACTCAGGTATTTTCAATTATGCAAAAGACATGAAAAAAAGACGAAGGGAATCTCACGAAACATGTAACTCTCTTCGGTGTCTCGTGTGAAATGAGGAGGAAGTGAGGTGGAAGGGAGAGGAATGTGGATATTGGGGAAGTGACGGTGAAGTGATGGTAAGTGCGAGGAGGTGGAGACGTATCTGGTGTGATGGTGGGGTGTTTTATGTGACATGAGGAAGATGTGAGGTGGGAGATTGAGGAATTTGGATATTGGGGAAGTAATGGTGAGGTGATTGTGAGTGTGAAGAGGTAGGGATCTATCGAGTGTGATGATGGTGTTTTATGTGAAATGAGGAAGATGAAGTGATAGTGAGTGTGATGAGGTAGAGATCTATCGAGTATAATAATGGTGTCTTTTGTGACATGAGGAAGGTGTGAGGTGGAAGATTGAGGAATTTGGATATTGGGGAAGTGATGGTGAAGTGATAGTGAGTGTTATGAGGTGATGTACCGGGTGTAATGATGGTGTCTTATGTGAAATGAGGAAGATGAAGTGATGGTGATTGCGATGAGGTAGAGATCTATCGAGTATAATGATAGTGTGTTATGTGACATGAGAAAGATGTGAGGTGGAAGATTGAGGAATTTAGACATTGGGTAAGTGATAGTGAAGTGATAGTGAGTATGATGAGGTGATGTATTGGCCACAATGATGCGATATAGTGATACCCAGAATGTGATGGTGAATGCGATCAGATGACGATCATGTTCCGAAAAGTGAAAGTGAAAGTGAAAGACAAACACTATAGCGTGATGATGATGAACAAGATAACTAATCAATGTTACTGATAACGAACAATAATCACTGACGTTGACGATGAACAATCCAATCACACTAACCTTTCCCAATCCACCGAATCGAAGCGTCAATCTCGCAAAGATGAAATCAACACCAATCACAAGATTAATCATAACTGCACGGTGTATTGTTATTATTTTAATAGCCGGATATGCCTCTGAGTAGTACAACAGTGCGATATGTACTCTATTGTACTACACGTTTGTCTAGAACCTACTTCTGATGATTCCAGTGACATCAGATTGAAATATATTGATATTGATAATTGCGATGGGGATTGATGATTGATGGTGGTGATGATGATGGTGATGATGATGATGATGGTGGAGATGATGATTGATAATGACGATGATGATGATGATTGATGATGGCGATGATGATGATAATGGTGATGGTGATGATGATGATGATAATGATTATGATAATAATAATGATGACGATAGGAATATCCATAATGATAATAATAGTGATAATAACGATCATACAAGAAACATAAAAAATATGATAATAATAATAATAATAATAATAATAATAATGATATTAATAATAATGATAATGATAATAGTGATAATGATGATAATAATAATGATAATAATAATAATGATAATAATAATAATAATAATAATAATAATAATAATAATAATAATAATAATAATAATAATAATAATAATAATGATAATAATGAAATGATAATAATAATGATAATGATAATAATGATAATGATAATGATGATGATAATAATGATAATAATAATAATGATAATAATAATAATGTAATAATAATGATAATAATAATAATAATAGTAATAATTATGATAATAATAATAATAATAATAATAATGATAATAATAATAATAATAAAGATAATAATAATAATAATATCAATAACAATAACAATAACAATAACAAAAGAGCCACGAATAGATGAGAAAGCAAAACAAATAAAATCAACGCTCTCAACCTGACAGAGAATTAAAGCCAAAATTTAAAAGGGCAGTTTCAACGCAGGACAAGACGCGGCACCACAGGATAGATGGCGTGCGCTTCCCGATCGTCATTTGTCACTCGTTAATGAAGACGTCACGTGTCCTGGTTTAGTAAGGGGGGCGGGGTGAGGGTGAGGGAGGGGGAGGGGGGTTGTATAGACCGCCCCCCAAACCCCGCTCGTTTCGACCTCATGATCCTGTCGGTGGCTCTGTGTGTGTCTTTGTGCCTGTCTCTGGTGCGGGGTCTATTTTTTTTTTATTTTTTCTTCTTTTCTTCTTCATTCTCTGGGTCTCTCTTTCTCTATTCCTTTCTGTTTTTTTCTGTTTTTTTCTTTTGCTGTTTGTCTTTCTTTCTCTTCTTTGTATCAACTTTTACTTGTTTTCTCCCTGTCTGGCTGTCTGTCTGTCTGTCTGCCTCTCTCTCTCTCTCTCTCTCTCTCTCTCTCTCTCTCTCTCTCTCTCTCTCTCTCTCTCTCTCTCTCTCTCTCTCTCTCTCTCTCTCTCTCTCTCGCTCTCTCTCTCTCACTCTCTGTCTCTGTCTCTCTCTCTCTCTCTCTCTCTCTCTCTCTCTCTCTCTCTCTCTCTCGCTCTCTCGCTCTCTCTCTCTCTCTCTCTCTCTCTCTCTCTCTCTCTCTCGTCTCTCTCTCTGCTCTCTCTCTCTCTCTCTCTCTCTCTCTCTCTCTCTCTCTCTCTCTCTCTCTCTCTCTCTCTCTCTCTCTCCTCCTCTCTCTATCTATCTCTGCCCCCCCTCTCTCTCTCACTCTTTCTCTCTCTCTCTCTCTGTCTGTCTCTCTCTCTCTCTCTCTCTCTCTCTCTCTCTCTCTCTCTCTCTCTCTGTCTGTCTCTCTCTCTCTCCCTCTCTCTCTCTCTTTCTCTCCTTCTATGTATGTATCTATCTCTGTCTCTCTTATTCACTCTCCTCTTCCCTTTCATTTTCCCATTCATTCATTCACTTTCCCTCCCCTAAATCACTCATTCATTTTCCGATTCTGTTACTCACATATTTTCCTTTTCTTTGACTCATTAAATTTCGTTTTTCTTTACTCATTCACTTTGCCTTTCTTGGTCACTTACTCACATCCTTTTCATCTTACTCACTCACTGATTTTCCCTCTTCGTTACTTAGTTACTTCCTTCCCCTTTAAACATTTACTCATTTTCCATTTTCTCTTACTCGTTACTCACTCACTTTCTTCCTCTCCCCTTTACTCACTTACTCACTTTCCCTTTTCTCTCATTCACTCACTCATATTTCATTTCCCTTACTCACTTCCCATTCTCTTTCCTCATTTTCTCTTTTTACTTTTCTTCATACATACTCATTTCCTCACTCACTGTCCCTTTTCTCTTACTCACTCATATTTCATTTCCCTTACTCACTTCCCATTCCTCTTCCTCATTCTCTCATTTTACCCTTTTCCACAATCACTTCCTAACTCACTGTCCCTTTTTTCTCACTCACTCATTTTTCCTTTCCTTTACTCACTTCCCATTCCTCTTCCTCATTCTCTCATTTTCCCTTTTCCACACTCACTTCCTAACTCACTTTCCCTTTTCTCTCACTCACTCATATTTCATTTCCCTTACTCACTTCCCATTCCTCTTCCTCATTCTCTCATTTTACGCTTTTCCACACTCACTTCCTAACTCACTGTCCCTTTTCTCTCACTCACTCACTCATATTTCATTTCCGTTACTCACTTCCCATTCCTCTTCCTCATTCTCTCATTTTACCCTTTTCCACACTCACTTCCTAACTCACTTTCCCTTTTCTCTCTCTCACTCATATTTCATTTCCCTTACTAATTTCCCCTTTCTTTTTCCTCATTCTCTCATTTTTCCCTTTTCCACACTCACTTCCTAACTCACTTTCCCTTTTCTCTCACTCACTCACTCATTTTTCCTTTCCTTTACTCACTTCCCATTCCTCTTCCTCATTCTCTCATTTTACGCTTTCCACACTCACTTCCTAACTCACTGTCCCTTTTCTCTCACTCACTCACTCATTTTTCCTTTCCCTTACTCACTTCCCATTCCTCTTCCTCATTCTCTCATTTTCCCCTTATCCACACTCATTTCCTAACTCACTTTCCCTTCGCCTTCCCGAGTGTCCAATAAAGCTCTTACATGAGGCCACAAATCGCCACTAATTCTCATGTGTTTGCCTCACAATGTCGTAAATTCCTGTACACTGATCTCATAGGCAATTAATTCCCTCAAATTTGTTTCTTGGCGTCTTCAATATCAATTATCTTGGGCCGTGATTTTATCCGTTCAAGTTTGATGTAACTTTACGTTTAATTAACTTCTTGACTGTTTTATTTGTTCTCTTTCTTTCTTTCTTTTTTATGTTTGTCTCAGTTCTAACGTTTTCTGTGATTCCTTATTTTGGAGCCAAACATAATCTAAATATTTTATATAAACAGAATCATCAACGATCATGGAACCTACAATTAACAAACTTTTTGTATATGTTCTGATCTCAAAACTACGTCGATATACGATATAATTAGAAACGTTTAATTGTCAATAGAGGTCAAGCTGCTTCATCAACTCCTGGCATTTGGAAACTTAAACTTGGGAA
>NC_091561.1:800318-802818 GCF_042767895.1 Penaeus vannamei | reverse complement strand
AGTGTGAATAATCTAACCGAATTCAGCCTAAACTCACGAACAGCATCTACCTACTCAGCACAGGGAGCTATTGTTTTACTCTATAGGTAATTCCCCAAGTATACAATATGAAATGTCCGACATTCGAATACAATGCCAAGTACATATAGTGTTATACATACATGGATACATACATACATACATACATACATACGTACATACATACATACATACATACATACATACATACATACATACATACATACATACATACATACATACATACATACATACATATACACATGTATGCACACACACACACTCAAACACACACACACACAAATACATACATTCAGGCAGGCAGGTAGGTAGGTAGACAGACAGGGAGATAGACTGATACATACAAGAGAGAGAGAGGGAGAAAAGGAAAGAAAGAAAGAAAGAAAAAGAGATAGATAGATAGAGAGTGATAGATAGAGATAGAGAGAAATATAGATAGAGAGAGAGAGAGAGAGAGAGAGTGAGAGAGTGAGAGAGAGAGAGAGAGAGAGAGAGAGAGAGAGAGAGAGAGAGAGAGAGAGAGAGAGAGAGAGAGAGAGAGAGAAAGAGATAAGAGAAAAAGGGAGAGAGAGAGAGAAAGAAAGAGAAAGAGATAAGAGAAAAGGGGAAAGAGAGAGAGAGAGATAGTAAGCGAAAGAGATAAGAGAAAAAAAGGAAACAGAGGGAGAGAGAGAGAGAAAGAAAGAGAGAGAGTAGCTTTGCTTTTGATGGTCATGCAACAGGAAGTACCCCCAAAAAACGCGAAACTCAAATATCATTGCACCCAACCAGTCTGTCATTAAGTACGACTCTCCCACTTTAAAGAGGGATTTTGCTCGTACTTAAATAAGTGGAGGACTTGTGAGTACTTTGTAAGTGTTATTGACTTATTCGAGTTCAATAAGATGTTAAAGACACGGAAATGGACATTATGTTCTTTCAGTTTAAATATCGTGTTTGCTTGTTTGTGTGTGTGTGTGTGTGTGTGTGTGTGTGTGTGTGTGTGTGTGTGTGTGTGTGTGTGTGTGTGTGTGTGTGTGTGTGTGTGTGTGTTGTTATCTAGTTTTATTATGTTATTTCCCCATTTATCTCTCTTTGTTATTCCCATCAAACAAAAGATACGACTGTGTGTGTGTGCGAGTGTGTTTGTATGTGTATGTGTTTTTGTTTGTTTGTGAAGACCTGTTTACCTACGTGTGCCTACGTGTTTATATGAGAAAATATATAGACAAATACATACAAATACAATTATAGATATTAAGAAAGAGATAACACTTACCAGCGCACTTTCCCAACTAAAGAATCACAAAGCACCAACAACAACAAATAAAAATAATGATAATAACAAAAATAATAATAATGATAAGTAAATAAATAGAAAGAATAAAGAATTAATGAAATAAAACTAAGCTTCTAAGTTTCAGTTTCCTCCACGCAAGAAAAATCATCCGCAGTTCCACATTGAACATTTATATTCCACTTTATTCACCATAATATAATTTTACATCATAATGCTATCATCAGTATCATTATCATAACCACCATCATTATCATCATTATTATAAATTGTCACTGCCGTCGTTATCGTTATTATCATCATCGCCATCTCCTCATCACCATCATCATCATCATCGTCACCATCATCATCATCATCATCATCATCATCATCGTCACCATAATCATCATCATCATCATCGTCACCATCATCATCACCATCATCATCATCATCATCATCATTATTACCGTCATTTTCCAAAAATGAAAAAAAAAACGAAAAGAAAAGAAAAGAAATAAAGAAAAAAACATTGCCACATCAACACCATAATATTTCAAAATGACGAACGACCTTAAACACCAGAAATGGCACGGCACACATAGATGCCAAATGCCAAAAGGTCATACCCGCTGATTCCATTGCTGAAAGTCATACCAGAATCATTGTGTATTCATTTTCCTGTCCGTTTTTGGCCTGCTAAAGGGCTAATGTCAATCAAATTAGTTCACAAAAGTATTGGGGTGGTATGGGTGGGAATTGTAATTGAAGTGGCGATAGTGCAATTAATTTCTTATTGTGAGGATGGTGATGATGATAGTGATATTGGTGTTACCATGGTTATTACTATTACTACCCTTCTATTACTATTGCTACTATTACTGCTACAACTGCTACTGCCTCTACTATTACCATTACTACTATTTCTAAATGTACTACTGCTCCTGTTATTACTATTGCAAATGTTAATAACGTATTTTGCCTATAATGATAATGTAATGCTAATAATCATATCAAAAGTAGTAGCTTGTCATCATCACCAGTATCAGTACCATTATCAACAATAATACTCTTGTTATCATTACTATCATTATTAATCATAACATGATAATACTTCACACCTGGGGACTCTCAGGTAGGAAGCAATGATGATGAAAAACATAATATATAAAATAACATAGATTATAATAATAACTAGTACAAACGCAT
>NC_091561.1:782818-792818 GCF_042767895.1 Penaeus vannamei | reverse complement strand
TCCTTTACATATCTATTAAATCACATTTTTGTTTCTTTCACAGCGCTTTTATCTTTATATAACACTATCAAGAAAGGCTGGACAGACTTGGCCGACCGTGACACGTCCCTCCTAAGAACTTTTCTTATCTCGCACCAGTATCTGTAAAAACATCTTGCTGGCTGTATAAACTGTAGTCTTGTTTATATGTTTATTTGTAAATATATATAGCATAAGAAAAATACATTTTTTCCCCTCTCTTAAAAATGTTATCTGGAGAATGAAAAGTCAAAGGTGGATTAATAAACGAGGTCAGAAGAAGCGATAAATATAATAAACGTAAAAGATAGAGAGAACACCTGCGGTAAGACTAACATTTCTCTTACGCTCAGAGAAAGGTGAATAGACAGACAGACAGACACACAGACAGACACACAGACAAGACGGACGGACAGACAAGACAAGACAAGACATGACATGACATGACATGACATGACATGACATGACGACATGACATGACATGACATGACATGACATGACATACAGACACACAAACAAACAACATAGCCAATGACCCCCCCCTCCCTGCTTGATACCAAGAACAAATCGTTTGCACTTTCACGGTCCTGAAGCTCCTCTGAAATTTCAGCTTTTAAAACATTCAGAAGTCAGGCGGCGTCAACGTCGTCTAACAGAGGTCGAGTCGATTCATCATTCAGGATTTGCATAGGTATGTTATTAAAAAGGAAGAAAGAAAAGAAAGAAAGAAAGAAAGAAGGAAAAAAAAGAAAGAAAGAAAAAAAGAAAGAAAATACAAGAGAGAAAGGAAAAGAAAGAAGGAAAGAAAGAAAAAGAAAGAAAGTAAAAGAAAGAAAGGTCAATTCATCATTCAGGATCTGCAATACATCCACGAAGAGTTAACGTTGTAACTGGTATGTTATTAGAAAGGAAGAAAGAAAGTAAAAGAAAGAGAGAAAATAAGAATGAAAGAGAAAGGAAGAAACAAACAAACAAACAAACAAACAAAGAGAGTAAAAGAAAGAAAGAAAGTTAAAGAAAAAGAAAAGAAAGAAAAGAAAAAGAAAGTAAAAGAAAGAAAGAAAGAAAGGAAGTAAAAGAAAGAGAGAAAATAAGAATGAAAGAGATAGGAAGAAAGAAAGAAACAAACAAACAAACAAAGAGAGTAAAAGAAAGAAAGAAAGTTAAAGAAAAAGAAAAGAAAGAAAAGAAAAAGAAAGTAAAAGAAAGAAAGAAAGAAAAAGAAAGAAAGGAAGTAAAAGAAAGAGAGAAAATAAGAATGAAAGAGATAGGAAGAAAGAAAGAAAGAAACAAACAAACAAAGAGAGTAAAAGAAAGAAAGAAAGATAAAGAAAAAGAAAAGAAAAAAAAGAAAAAGAAAGAAAAAGAAAGAAAGAAAGAAAAAGAAAGAAAGGAAGTAAAAGAAAGAGAAAATAAGAATGAAAGAGATAGGAAGAAAGAAAGAAAGAAACAAACAAACAAAGAGAGTAAAAGAAAGAAAGAAAGTTAAAGAAAAAGAAAAGAAAGAAAAGAAAAAGAAAGTAAAAGAAAGAAAGAAAGAAAAAGAAAGAAAGGAAGTAAAAGAAAGAGAGAAAATAAGAATGAAAGAGATAGGAAGAAAGAAAGAAACAAACAAACAAACAAAGAGAGTAAAAGAAAGAAAGAAAGTTAAAGAAAAAGAAAAGAAAGAAAAGAAAAAGAAAGAAAGAAAAAGAAAGAAAGGAAGTAAAAGAAAGAGAGAAAATAAGAATGAAAGAGATAGGAAGAAAGAAAGAAAGAAACAAACAAACAAAGAGAGTAAAAGAAAGAAAGAAAGTTAAAGAAAAAAAAGAAAGAAAAGAAAAAGAAAGTAAAAGAAAGAAAGAAAGAAAAAGAAAGAAAGGAAGTAAAAGAAAGAGAGAAAATAAGAATGAAAGAGATAGGAAGAAAGAAAGAAACAAACAAACAAACAAAGAGAGTAAAAGAAAGAAAGAAAGTTAAAGAAAAAGAAAAGAAAGAAAAGAAAAAGAAAGTAAAAGAAAGAAAGAAAGAAAAAGAAAGAAAGGAAGTAAAAGAAAGAGAGAAAATAAGAATGAAAGAGATAGGAAGAAAGAACGAAAGAAACAAACAAACAAAGAGAGTAAAAGAAAGAAAGAAAGTTAAAGAAAAAGAAAAGAAAGAAAAGAAAAAGAAAGTAAAAGAAAGAAAGAAAGAAAAAGAAAGAAAGGAAGTAAAAGAAAGAGAGAAAATAAGAATGAAAGAGATAGGAAGAAAGAAAGAAAGAAACAAACAAACAAAGAGAGTAAAAGAAAGAAAGAAAGAAAGTTAAAGAAAAAGAAAAGAAAGAAAAGAAAAAGAAAGTAAAAGAAAGAAAGAAAGAAAAAGAAAGAAAGGAAGTAAAAGAAAGAGAGAAAATAAGAATGAAAGAGATAGGAAGAAAGAAAGAAACAAACAAACAAACAAAGAGAGTAAAAGAAAGAAAGAAAGTTAAAGAAAAAGAAAAGAAAGAAAAGAAAAAGAAAGTAAAAGAAAGAAAGAAAGAAAAAGAAAGAAAGGAAGTAAAAGAAAGAGAGAAAATAAGAATGAAAGAGATAGGAAGAAAGAAAGAAAGAAACAAACAAACAAAGAGAGTAAAAGAAAGAAAGAAAGTTAAAGAAAAAGAAAAGAAAGAAAAGAAAAAGAAAGTAAAAGAAAGAAAGAAAGAAAAAGAAAGAAAGGAAGTAAAAGAAAGAGAGAAAATAAGAATGAAAGAGATAGGAAGAAAGAAAGAAACAAACAAACAAACAAAGAGAGTAAAAGAAAGAAAGAAAGAAAGTTAAAGAAAAAGAAAAGAAAGAAAAGAAAAAGAAAGTAAAAGAAAGAAAGAAAGAAAAAGAAAGAAAGGAAGTAAAAGAAAGAGAGAAAATAAGAATGAAAGAGATAGGAAGAAAGAAAGAAAGAAACAAACAAACAAAGAGAGTAAAAGAAAGAAAGAAAGTTAAAGAAAAAGAAAAGAAAGAAAAGAAAAAGAAAGTAAAAGAAAGAAAGAAAGAAAAAGAAAGAAAGGAAGTAAAAGAAAGAGAGAAAATAAGAATGAAAGAGATAGGAAGAAAGAAAGAAACAAACAAACAAACAAAGAGAGTAAAAGAAAGAAAGAAAGTTAAAGAAAAAGAAAAGAAAGAAAAGAAAAAGAAAGTAAAAGAAAGAAAGAAAGAAAAAGAAAGAAAGGAAGTAAAAGAAAGAGAGAAAATAAGAATGAAAGAGATAGGAAGAAAGAAAGAAAGAAAGAAACAAACAAAGAGAAGAAAAAGAAAGAAAGAAAGTTAAAGAAAAAGAAAAGAAAGAAAAGAAAAAGAAAGTAAAAGAAAGAAAGAAAGAAAAAGAAAGAAAGGAAGTAAAAGAAAAAGAGAAAATAAGAATGAAAGAGATAGGAAGAAAGAAAGAAAGAAACAAACAAACAAAGAGAGTAAAAGAAAGAAAGAAAGTTAAAGAAAAAGAAAAGAAAGAAAAGAAAAAGAAAGTAAAAGAAAGAAAGAAAGAAAAAGAAAGAAAGGAAGTAAAAGAAAGAGAGAAAATAAGAATGAAAGAGATAGGAAGAAAGAAAGAAACAAACAAACAAACAAAGAGAGTAAAAGAAAGAAAGAAAGTTAAAGAAAAAGAAAAGAAAGAAAAGAAAAAGAAAGTAAAAGAAAGAAAGAAAGAAAAAGAAAGAAAGGAAGTAAAAGAAAGAGAGAAAATAAGAATGAAAGACATAGGAAGAAAGAAAGAAAGAAACAAACAAACAAAGAGAGTAAAAGAAAGAAAGAAAGTTAAAGAAAAAGAAAAGAAAGAAAAGAAAAAGAAAGTAAAAGAAAGAAAGAAAGAAAAAGAAAGAAAGAAAGAAAAAGAAAGAGAGAAAATAAGAATGAAAGAGATAGGAAGAAAGAAAGAAAGAAACAAACAAACAAAGAGAGTAAAAGAAAGAAAGAAAGTTAAAGAAAAAGAAAAGAAAGAAAAGAAAAAGAAAGTAAAAGAAAGAAAGAAAGAAAAAGAAAGAAAGGAAGTAAAAGAAAGAGAGAAAATAAGAATGAAAGAGATAGGAAGAAAGAAAGAAACAAACAAACAAACAAAGAGAGTAAAAGAAAGAAAGAAAGTTAAAGAAAAAGAAAAGAAAGAAAAGAAAAAGAAAGTAAAAGAAAGAAAGAAAAAGAAAGAAAGGAAGTAAAAGAAAGAGAGAAAATAAGAATGAAAGAGATAGGAAGAAAGAAAGAAACAAACAAACAAACAAAGAGAGTAAAAGAAAGAAAGAAAGTTAAAGAAAAAGAAAAGAAAGAAAAGAAAAAGAAAGTAAAAGAAAGAAAGAAAGAAAAAGAAAGAAAGGAAGTAAAAGAAAGAGAGAAAATAAGAATGAAAGAGATAGGAAGAAAGAATGAAACAAACAAACAAACAAAGAGAGTAAAAGAAAGAAAGAAAGTTAAAGAAAAAGAAAAGAAAGAAAAGAAAAAGAAAGAAAGAAAGAAAAAGAAAGAAAGGAAGTAAAAGAAAGAGAGAAAATAAGAATGAAAGAGATAGGAAGAAAGAATGAAACAAACAAACAAACAAAGAGAGTAAAAGAAAGAAAGAAAGTTAAAGAAAAAGAAAAGAAAGAAAAGAAAAAGAAAGTAAAAGAAAGAAAGAAAGAAAAAGAAAGAAAGGAAGTAAAAGAAAGAGAGAAAATAAGAATGAAAGAGATAGGAAGAAAGAAAGAAACAAACAAACAAACAAAGAGAGTAAAAGAAAGAAAGAAAGTTAAAGAAAAAGAAAAGAAAGAAAAGAAAAAGAAAGTAAAAGAAAGAAAGAAAAAAAAAGAAAGAAAGGAAATAAAAGAAAGAGAGAAAATAAGAATGAAAGAGATAGGAAGAAAGAAAGAAAGAAAGAAACAAACAAAGAGAGTAAAAGAAAGAAAGAAAGTTAAAGAAAAAGAAAAGAAAGAAAAGAAAAAGAAAGTAAAAGAAAGAAAGAAAGAAAAAGAAAGAAAGGAAGTAAAAGAAAGAGAGAAAATAAGAATGAAAGAGATAGGAAGAAAGAAAGAAACAAACAAACAAACAAAGAGAGTAAAAGAAAGAAAGAAAGTTAAAGAAAAAGAAAAGAAAGAAAAGAAAAAGAAAGTAAAAGAAAGAAAGAAAGAAAAAGAAAGAAAGGAAGTAAAAGAAAGAGAGAAAATAAGAATGAAAGTGATAGGAAGAAAGAAAGAAAGAAAGAAACAAACAAAGAGAGGAAAAGAAAGAAAGAAAGTTAAAGAAAAAGAAAAGAAAGAAAAGAAAAAGAAAGTAAAAGAAAGAAAGAAAGAAAAAGAAAGATGGAAGTAAAAGAAAGACAGAAAATAAGAATGAAAGAGATAGGAAGAAAGAAAGAAACAAACAAGCAAACAAAGATAGTAAAAGAAAGAAAGAAAGTTAAAGAAAAAGAAAAGAAAGAAAAGAAAAAGAAAGTAAAAGAAAGAAAGAAAGAAAAAGAAAGAAAGGAAGTAAAAGAAAGAGAGAAAATAAGAATGAAAGAGATAGGAAGAAAGAAAGAAAGAAACAAACAAACAAAGAGAGTAAAAGAAAGAAAGAAAGTTAAAGAAAAAGAAAAGAAAGAAAAGAAAAAGAAAGTAAAAGAAAGAAAGAAAGAAAAAGAAAGAAAGGAAGTAAAAGAAAGAGAGAAAATAAGAATGAAAGAGATAGGAAGAAAGAAACAAACAAACAAACAAACAAAGAGAGTAAAAGAAAGAAAGAAAGTTAAAGAAAAAGAAAAGAAAGAAAAGAAAAAGAAAGTAAAAGAAAGAAAGAAAGAAAAAGAAAGAAAGGAAGTAAAAGAAAGAGAGAAAATAAGAATGAAAGAGATAGGAAGAAAGAAAGAAACAAACAAACAAACAAAGAGAGTAAAAGAAAGAAAGAAAGTTAAAGAAAAAGAAAAGAAAGAAAAGAAAAAGAAAGTAAAAGAAAGAAAGAAAGAAAAAGAAAGAAAGGAAGTAAAAGAAAGAGAGAAAATAAGAATGAAAGAGATAGGAAGAAAGAAAGAAACAAACAAACAAACAAAGAGAGTAAAAGAAAGAAAGAAAGTTAAAGAAAAAGAAAAGAAAGAAAAGAAAAAGAAAGTAAAAGAAAGAAAGAAAGAAAAAGAAAGAAAGGAAGTAAAAGAAAGAGAGAAAATAAGAATGAAAGAGATAGGAAGAAAGAAAGAAACAAACAAACAAACAAAGAGAGTAAAAGAAAGAAAGAAAGTTAAAGAAAAAGAAAAGAAAGAAAAGAAAAAGAAAGAAAGAAAGAAAAAGAAAGAAAGGAAGTAAAAGAAAGAGAGAAAATAAGAATGAAAGAGATAGGAAGAAAGAAAGAAACAAACAAACAAACAAAGAGAGTAAAAGAAAGAAAGAAAGTTAAAGAAAAAGAAAAGAAAGAAAAGAAAAAGAAAGTAAAAGAAAGAAAGAAAGAAAAAGAAAGAAAGGAAGTAAAAGAAAGAGAGAAAATAAGAATGAAAGAGATAGGAAGAAAGAAAGAAAGAAACAAACAAACAAAGAGAGTAAAAGAAAGAAAGAAAGTTAAAGAAAAAGAAAAGAAAGAAAAGAAAAAGAAAGTAAAAGAAAGAAAGAAAGAAAAAGAAAGAAAGGAAGTAAAAGAAAGAGAGAAAATAAGAATGAGAGAGATAGGAAGAAAGAAACAAACAAACAAACAAACAAAGAGAGTAAAAGAAAGAAAGAAAGTTAAAGAAAAAGAAAAGAAAGAAAAGAAAAAGAAAGTAAAAGAAAGAAAGAAAGAAAAAGAAAGAAAGGAAGTAAAAGAAAGAGAGAAAATAAGAATGAAAGAGATAGGAAGAAAGAAAGAAAGAAAGATACAAACAAAGAGAGTAAAAGAAAGAAAGAAAGTTAAAGAAAAAGAAAAGAAAAAAGAAAAAGAAACAAAAACAAAGAAAGAAAGAAAAAGAAAGATGGAAGTAAAAGAAAGAGAGAAAATAAGAATGAAAGAGATAGGAAGAAAGAAAGAAAGAAAGAAACAAACAAAGAGAGTAAAAGAAAGAAAGAAAGTTAAAGAAAAAGAAAAGAAAGAAAAGAAAAAGAAAGTAAAAGAAAGAAAGAAAGAAAAAGAAAGAAAGGAAGTAAAAGAAAGAGAGAAAATAAGAATGAAAGAGATAGGAAGAAAGAAAGAAAGAAAGAAACAAACAAAGAGAGTAAAAGAAAGAAAGAAAGTTAAAGAAAAGAAAGAAAAGAAAAAGAAAGTAAAAGAAAGAAAGAAAGAAAAAGAAAGAAAGGAAGTAAAAGAAAGAGAGAAAATAAGAATGAAAGAGATAGGAAGAAAGAAAGAAACAAACAAACAAACAAAGAGAGTAAAAGAAAGAAAGAAAGTTAAAGAAAGAAAGAAAAGAAAAAGAAAGTAAAAGAAAGAAAGAAAGAAAAAGAAAGAAAAAGAAGGAAAGGTCAATTCATCATTCAGGATTTGCAATACATCCACGAAGAGCCAGCGTTGTAACTGGTATGTTATTATAAAGAAAGAGAGAAAGAAAGAAAGAAATGGTATGTTATTACAATGAAAAAAAGAAAGAAAGAAGGACAGGAAGAGAGAAAGAAAGAAAAGAAAGAAAAAGAAAGAAAGAAAAGAAAAAGAAAGTAAAAGAAAGAAAAGAAAAAGAAAGTAAAAGAAAGAAAGAAAGAAAGTAAAAGAAAGTAAAAGAAAGAAAGAAAAAGGTAAAAGAAAGAAAGAATGTTAAAGAAAGAAGGAAAGAAAGAAAGGGAAAGATAGTAAAAGAAAGATAGTAAAAGAAAGAAAGAAAAAGAAAGAAAGGAAGTAAAGGAAAGGTCAATTCATCTTTCAGGATTTGCAATACATCCACGAAGAGCCAGCGTTGTAACTGGTATGTTATTATAAAGAAGGAAAGGAAGAAAGAAAAGAAAAAGAAAGTAAAAGAGAAAGAAAGAAGAAAGAAAGTAAAAGAAAGAGAGAAAGGAAGAAAGAAAGTAAAAGAAAGAAAGGAAGGAAGAAAGAAAGTAAAAGAAAAAAAGAAAGAAAGTAAAAGAAAGGAAGAAAGAAAGTAAAAGAACGAAAGGTCAATTCATCTTTCAGGATTTGCAATACATCCACGAAGAGCTAGCGTTGTAACTGGTATGTTATTAGAAAGGAAGAAAGAAAAGAAAGAAGGAAAGAAAGTAAAAGAGAAAGGAAGAAAGAAAGAGAAAGAAAGAAGGACAGGAAGAGAGAAAGAAAAAAAGTAAAAGAAAGAAAGAAAGTAAAAGATAGAAAAAAAGAAAGAGAAAGAATGAAAAAAAAGTAAAAGAAAGAAAGAAAAAAAACTATTATTTTTTTTTATTTTCTTGTTTGTGTGTAAAAGAAGAAAAAAATGTTTTGCAGTAGAACGCCCAGGGAAATTTTCCGTTAAATATAGCATTACTGTTGTGAACTAGCGTCCGTTCAGTTGCATAATTTGTTTGCTACTGTTGCATAAATTAATGTTTTGTTCTCGGGTCTGCCACGATAAAATGATTTCCCATTCACTCTCAATTGGAACGATCAATGACGGTATAGTCTCGCACAACACACACGCTTATGTTCTTTTTTCTTCTTCTTCTTCTTGCAACACGCGCGTTTTCTTTCTTTCTTTTTTTTTTCTTCTTCTTCTCTCTCTTTCTTTTTCCTCTTTTTCTATCTCTTTCTTTTTCTTCTTCTTCTACGTCTCTTTCTTTTTCTTCTTCTCTCTCTTTCTTTTTCATCTTCTTCTACCTCTCTTTTTTTTCTTCTTTTCTTCTCTATTTTGTTATTATTCGTCTTCCTCCTTCATTTCTTCCTCCTTTGCTTCTTCTTTTTATACCCGAATGTATTTAGTGCAGAAGAGCACTGGGAAAACGTAGATGAAAAAGCATGCAGAATAGATAAAAAAGGAACACGAAGAAGAAAACGAAAAAAAAAAAATAAACTAACACCTAATCTCATAAATAAGAAACTCACAGCAACAGAATGAACACTTCTATACATCTATGTTTTATTTCAACATGATATCGAGCATAATTTCAGCATAATAACCGTTTTCCACACTACTCCAGCTGCCACGAGAATTATAGAACAACACCAGACCTGAATTACGTAAAGGTAAGCAGGATAATGTCAAACAACAATTGAGTTTCAGTCGATCTTACTTACAATAAATTATGACCCACGCTATAAAAGTCCCTGAAGCGGTGTTGGAGAACAGAACAATGATTAATGATTAAAAATAACAGAAAATATAATTCTGAAAAACAGTTCGTAAGAGAAATAGGATAATAAAAGTGCAGCTTGTTTTGTATTGCACTAATAAAGTACGCTTGACCTGTACATGTAAATTTTATATCAAGTATAAAGGTGTAAATGTATTTATCGAGATATATATGCATAAGGACATGAATAAACTCAGGCACCAGATCAAACTGAATAAATAAATGAATATGGAATATATTTGACAATCTTAAAACAACTAGAATATTAAGTAAAAAGTTAATGTATAATATTTTCACCTTAATTGCACTGACAGAGTTGAGATAGTCTTTTCTGCAACATTAATGAATTATACCAAATAGTTATACGGTGTCTTTTCGTGTCAATATTTCATTTCTTTTAATAATTCGTAAATTTGAAGTGACGTCCGCTTAGCATCGACTGAATACATGAAAAGGGTTTTACTAAAGGGTGTGGCTGGTGACCTCTGCCACGTTCATCATGAAAATCACATTTGGGACTCGTGCAATTACTAATTTATCGTTGCTCTTGAATGTATTGAAGGGAATTCTAGTACTACAAGATACATAAACAGTTAGAATGCTGTTTTTAGTGTTTTACGAAGAAATGACAAGTAGGTATTAGTATTATTCTCGTTTGTTTTCAGTGGCTCTTTATATAGCTTACAATAGTACTATTACTATTACTATTACTACTATGAATATTGATAATAAGCATTTTGCACCAGCCTTGTTTGTACACTATTAAAGTTAATACCTGTGAATAACTTTCCAGTATTATCCAATATAAATCAATGGATAACTATGAAGAAGCACGGACCAGCCAGAAGATTATTACAGCCTACG
>NC_091561.1:752818-757818 GCF_042767895.1 Penaeus vannamei | reverse complement strand
TGTCTCTCTCTTTCTCTCTCTCTCTCTCTCTTTCTCTCTCTCTCTCTTCAGCTTCATCCATCTATCTGTCTCTTTCTCTCACCTTGTTTATGTGCCATTTTCTCTCTCCTGTACCATGCAATTTGTTGCAATTTGCTCTGTTTATTTCCAGTGCCTTCCCTTCCTCTTCCCACAGTCTTACCTTCCACTTTCCCTTCCTCTAAAGTCTACACGTGTTTTCAATGTTGTCAGTGGATATTGCTTATGTATATTCGTGCTTGTCTCTGTGCTTTTGGCTGTGCTGTGTATGCTGATGTGCCTCCTTCTGCCTTTGATGTGACCAAGTTTTCGAACAGGCTTTATGCTATGTAACTCTATGTCCATTCATCCGTTTAGGACTGTGGGCTTCTATGTAAGTATTTTTTTTCTATTTTTCTTTTATGGTAATATAGGATAACAATTTCACTGATCGGTGTGATGGGTAGTTAAGGTATATTTTTATTCTGATTTTTTGTAGTTATTATTACTCTGTTATTGTTATTTTATCTTTATTTGAGGAGACAATAGGGTTTTTTTCACCATTGCAATCCGTCAGTAATCGAATTTTGTTTCTGATTTTTACGTAAATACACTGGTTAAGGCCGTCAATATATTGCTTCGATTTTTGACAGCGATAAACTTAATTTTGATGGCGTAATTACACGCTTTCGCTTTTCGATTTAGATATGCATTGTATTTGATGAATTATACATCTTTTTGACATTTCATGATCTGAATGAGATGTCAGTGGGTTGTTCTCTGATGCAAGGATGCTGTTCTGTTTTGTAGCGTTGATGCACAGTTTTTCTGTATGAATTATATATGTTTAGTATTTCGATTTTTTATATATTTAGTATGTTCTGTAAGAAGTATATATGTTTAATATTTGGATATGTAATTATAACGTAACTATGCAGTTCCTATTAAACGCCATGGAAGTTGATGACACGATACACAAATAGATCTCTGGAATCGCCGCATCAACGATTCCCAGTTTCTCGATATGACCATCTGCCTCTCCATCTCTCGCTTCCCTAGAGACAATCACACACACACGAAGACATAAATCTACCATTACTTTTCTCCGCCGAAAGCTGCGCGTGTTCCCATCACCACCTCCCTTCCCTTCCTCGGTTGTGTCTGTTCCCCTCCTCCTCCTCTTCTCCGCCTCCCTTTCGCTGTTGTCGACGTCTCTTGTCTCCTTCCATGCTAATGCTGTTACGCGAGGATCAGCTGTATGCCGTCGATACAGTGCTGAATGCCGCTGAGGTTTTCGTTCACGATTTACAAGGACGGTGCGGTGCGTCTGCGTCACGGCGATCCGTCTTGCCAGCATATGCTACAAGCGGCGGTGATGCTGTGGCGTCATCTTGGCGGCTGGAGGACCGGAGAGACATCCTGGACGAACGCCGCTTCTCCTGTAGACCTCATGACGCTTCCTTGCTCTTCCTTCGCCTGGCTCCTCCTATTCACCTTTCTCGCGCGATTCTGCATGTACGTTTTCTCTATATGCTATTGATATTATTCTGTAATCTTCCTTATTTTCCTCTTTATTCACGTGTTCTCTAGAAAATGATGTCGACCGCTCGATCGCTCGAACCCACAAGTGAAAAATGAAAGGGAAATGAGTTATGTTCTTAGGACGCTCTAAAAATAGTTAGTCTGATTGTCTTTTTGTTAGAGCTTGGATGTTAAAGGTCATCAGAGGCCGATATTTTCTCCTGGAAGCGTCATCTCAGAGGTTATGAAAGGTCAGCTTCGCAGTTTTTAGATGAGTGCCTAGGGAATGAAACTTGCTCTCTCTCTCTCTCTTTCTGTGTTTCTTTTTCTCTTCCCCTCTCCTCTCTCTCTGTTTCTCTTTCGATTTAACCCCCCTAACTCTCTCTCTCTCTCTCTCTCTATCTCACTTACTCTTCCACTCTCTCTCTCTCTCTCTCTCTCTCTCTCTCTCTCTCTCTCTCTCTCTCTCTCTCTCTCTCTCTCTCTCTCTCTCTCTCTCTCTCTCTCTTCTCTCTCTCTCTTTCTCTCCTCTCTCTCTCTCTCTCTCTCTCTCTCTCTCTCTCTCTCTCTCTCTCTCTCTCTCTCTCTCTCTCTCTCTTTCTCTCTTTCTCTCTTTCTCTTTCTCCTTCTCTCTCTCTCTCTCTCTCTCTCTCTCTCTCTCTCTCTCTCTCTCTCTCTCTCTCTCTCTCTCTCTCTCTCTCTCTCTCTCCCTCCCTCCCTCCCTCCCCCTCTCTCTTTCTTTCTTCCTCCCTCTTTCTCTTTCTCTCTCCCCCCCCCCCTTCCCTTTCTTTTTCTCCCTCTCCATAGAAAATAGATATGATAAAGTGATATAACTTCGATTCAGAACACAAAAGATTCCTTTAAATTCCTTTTACAACTTCCTTCAAGAAAACAGCGATATGGGAAGGAATTAGACAGCTCTATCAAACAAAAGACACCTAACCTACAGTGACCAAAAAATGGAAAATATTAATGTTTTTCGGACATGTCTCAAAACGCATCGATACATGGACCAAGCAAATACCTTATGGAGTCGTAGACGATAATAAGAGAAAAAATAAGACAGAAAGGAATAGGGATGGATAACGTGGACGTACATAAAAAAGGAAAGAAGGGAGAAAGTCATAAGGAGAGAATATTAGTGAGGTGATTGATGGTCTATATATCTATGTGTGTTTATCTGTCTGTCTATCTGTCTGTCAGTCTGCCTCTCTCTCTCTCTCTCTCTCTCTCTCTCTCTCTATCTATCTATCTATCTACCTCTCTCTCTCTCTCTCTATCTATCTATCTATCTATCTACCTCTCTCTCTCTCTCTCTCTCTTTATATATATATATATATATATATATATATATATATATATATATATATATATATATATATATATATATAATACATATAATATATATAATATATATATATATATATATATATATATATATATATATATATATATATATCAGTCTGTTTACCTATCTTTCTATTTATATGTTCATTTATTCATCTACCTACCTATTTATCTACATATATTCATCTATCTGTCTGTATATCTTTATATTTTTTTTCCTAGCAGTCGAAATAAAAGAAATGATTCTCATTAGTCTCATTTTCATCTTCAATGTGTTTTTACTCAAAGTTGAGTTTAGGTCAGCATGTAATAAAAAATCATGTCAGTTTATAATTATGTTGAGTCGCTATGGCACATAATCACACGTTAAACATTTTAATGATTCCTATCCAATGATAATATTCTCTTCATATACAGTGAAATAATATGATATCTACATGAACAGTTAATTCATTAATATAAAGACAATCTCATGCATAAAATATCTTCATATTTTTTTCTTTCTCATTTTTGCTTCTTAGACTCAGAGAAAAATACGCAGGGTTATAATTTCTGCACGCATAAGGAATATAATTGATGAGGCCTCTGTTTCTTAATTGAGTTTTGTCATCTGATAGAGAAGGAGTTTTTCTTTCGATCTTTCTTTTTTTCGTTTTTTTTCTCGTTTTTTGAAATTCAGTTGAGTTGGTTTTTTTTTTATCCGGTTTCATTAGAAATAGTGTTATTTTAGCCTCCACATTTTCAAACTTGTTATTATTCTTTATCTTGTGTTTCGATTAAGAAAATAGCTATTCTAAAGCTCTGCCTGTTTATATTTAATTAATAAAAAGGAAAAGGATAATATATGGTAGACATTTTGTTTCTTACGGGTATGAAGGAAGCCACATATTGGTAATAGAAAAGGAATATATTGGTAATGGCAAGGTAACAGGTTGGTATTGTACAGGTAACAATTTGGTTTTTGATGTATACCAAATTGGTTGTAGAAAGGTCCGAAATTGATGGTGTGAACCTGTGCAATAGGTAGCCGAGAGTTAGTTAGCATTTTGGTTGTCTGTTGCGCAACGCATGCTAAAAAAATCATAACATTGCCAGAACACAAATATGAGAAGTGTTGTTAATGTTATAAAGGTAGCATGTTTGGTTGAAGAAGAAAATAGAAAAAAAAAAACGAAATAATACACATTTGTTTTCAATAATTCCATTTCTATAACCACTACACCTGATCTTCTAACCTCCTATTCCTGTTTATATCCTATTGCTACGACTCTATCCTCTCCATTCACCTTTAACCCTTCCCTTACTCGCTATCTCCCCATTTATCCACGTCCCTCAACCTCTCCCCCCCCCCCCCACCCGTCCGTATCGGAATAATCCTCACAATTCTACTCGCGTCCCAAAGGCAGTTGTTCCTTCCCGGCTGTTCCTTCCAACTTAGATTTGAATATTTACTCAATGTCTTTCAGTGTTGTGGAAAACTACGGGTGCAAATAGAAACCCTTACGCGATGTTATTGTTCTGAGAGTTTTGAATGGTGCCACAGAGTGCCAAGTTAGAGGGCGAGGTGGAAAGAGAGAGAAAGAGGGGAGGAGGGGAAGTGTGAGAAAGTAGGGAGAGAAGGGAGGAAAGGAGAGGGGGAGGGAGGAGGGGGAAGGGAATGAGGGAGAGAGGAGAGTGGGAAAGAGGGAGAGAGGAGAGTGGGAAGAAGGGAGAGAGAGAGAAGAGAAGAAGGGAGGAAGAGAGAGAGGGGAGAGGGGAGGAAGAGAGAGATGAGGAAGAAGGGAAAAAGGGAGGAGAGGGAATAGGGCGGGAGAGAGGAGGAGAAGGGAAGAAGGGAGGGAGAGGGAGGGAGGAGGAAAGGAGGTAATGGGAGAGAGGAAGAAGTGTGAGAAAGAGGGAGAGAAAGGAGGGAGAGGAATGGGTATGGAAGAGGGCAAGGGGGAAAAGGGAGAGAGGGAGGGAAGGAGGGAGAGAAGATGGAATGGTGGGGAGAGAAGAGGTAGAGAAGGTTGGGAGACGGGGGGAGGAAGGGAGAGAGGGAGAGGCAGGGGAATGAGATAAAGGAGGGAGGGAAAAAGTGTTAGATAAAAAGATAGATAGATAGAGGAAGAAACAAGGGAATGAGACAGAGGGGG
>NC_091561.1:720318-730318 GCF_042767895.1 Penaeus vannamei | reverse complement strand
ACACACACACACACACACACACACACACACACACACACACACACACACACACACACACACACACACACACACACACACACACACACACACACACACACACACACACACACACACACATATACATGTACGCGCTCCCCCCCACGCCAAAGTGAGTCAAGGACACACATCATCAGGGACAAAACTTAAAGGTCAAAGAGTCAATTAGTGGAAAGGGGTCAAGAGCAGAAGGGAGAGGGAAGGGGGGTCAAGGGAGAGGATAAGGGGGGGGGGTCAAGGGAGAGGAAAGAGGGGGTCAAGGGAGAGGAAAGGGGGGGGGTCAAGGAGAGGATAAGGGGGGGGTCAAGGGAGAGGAAAGGTGGGGGTCAAGGGAGAGGAAAGGGGGGGTCAAGGGAGAGGAAAGGGGGGTCAAGGGAGAGGAAAGGGGGGTCAAGGGAGAGGAAGGGGGGGGTCAAGGGAGAGGAAGGGTGGGGGTCAAGGGAGAGAAAAGGGAGGTCAAGAGGAGGAGATGGAAAGAGGGGGTCACAAGGGAGAGGAAGGGGGGTCAGGGAGAGGAAAGGGAGATGGAAGGGGGTCAAGGAGACAAGAAAGGAAAGTGGGGGGTCAGGAGGGAGAGAGGAAAGAGGGGGAAGCATCAAGGGAGAGGAAAGAAATGGGGGATGAAGGGATCAAGGGAGAGGAAGAGGGGGGTCAAGGAAGAGAGGAAGGAAAACAGAAAGAAGGGGTCAAGGGAGAGGAAAGGGGGGTCAAGGGAGAGGAAAGGGGGGTTAAGGGAGAGAAAAGTGAGGGGGGGTCAAGGGAGAGGAAAGGGGGGAAGTCAAGGGCGAGGATAGGGGGGAGTCAAGGGAGAGGAAAGGGAGGGGAAGAGGAGGAGGGATGGCAAAGGGCACAAGAGGGGGAGGGGGGGATAGGAGAATAGGGAGATGGGGGGCAAGGAGACAAGAGAGGAAATGGAAGGGGACGAGGAAAAGGGAAGAGAAGCATCAAGAAAAGCGTAAGAAAAGAAGGCGAAGAGATAAACGAATAAAGAAGTCATGAAGTAAAGCGAAGAGAGGAAGGAAAACAGAAAGAAGAGGAAGAGGGATAAACGAATAAAGAAGTCATGAAGTAAAGCGAAGAGAGGAAGACAAACAGAAAGAAGAGGAAGAGGGATAGGAGAGAAGTGGGGAAGAGGGATAGGAGAGAAGTGGGGAAGAGGGATAGGAGAGAAGTGGGGAAGAGGGATAGGAGAGAAGTGGGGAAGAGGGATAGGAGAGAAGAGAAGGAAGAGGAGAGGAGAGAGAGAGGAGCCACAGGGGAAGGCGGCGAAGGAGGCCCCGGGAGGAGGAGGAACATCGCCCAGCGCCCCTGGAAGACGGAGACCAAGGAAGCCCTTTGTTCAGTGGCCAAAGAGCGTCTCTGCGTCAGGAAGTTGCTGAAGTTGAGACGAAGGAAGGAGGAAGAGGGAAAGGAGGGTGAGAGGTGAAAGGGGGGAGTGGAGGAAGGAGGAAGGAAGTTAAGGATAGAAGGATAAAGAGGAAAATGAATTTAAAGGAGGATGGATGAAGAAGAAAAGGAGGATGAGAGGTGAAGGAGAGGGGGAGAAGGAAGTTAAGGATAGAAAAATAAAGAGGAAAAGGAAGTTGAGAGACGAAGGAAGGGGGAGAGGAAAGAGAGGGTGAGAGGTGAAGGAAGGGGAGGGAGAGAAGGAAGTTAAGGATAGAAAAATAAAGAGGAAAAGGAAGTTGAGAGACGAAGGAAGGGGAAAGAGGGAAAGAAGGGTGAGAGGTGAAGGAGAGGGAGGGAGAAGGAAGTTAAGGATAGAAGGAAGAAAGAGGAAAGGGAGGTGAGACAAGAAAGAGGGAGGAGGGGGAAGAAGGGTGAAAGAGAAGGAGGTAGGAGATGAAGTAGGAAAAGGAAAAGAAAGATTAAAGACCAACGAGGAAGAGGTAAAAGAAATTGAGAGACGAAGGGGGGAGGAGAAGAGAAAGGAGTTAGGAGAGGAAGGAGGAAATGGAGAAGGATGGAAAGGGAAGGAAGATTAGAGGATTAACAAAGAGGAAGAAGGGAAGTATCCAAGAGGGAAAAGGAGAGAGATGAGAGAGGGGTGGCGAGAGCGAGAGAGAGAGAGAGAGAGAGAACAGACACACAGACAGAGACAGAGAGAGAGAGAAAAAGAGAGAGAGAGACAGAGAGAGAGAGAGAGACAGACAGACAGACAGACAGACAGACAGACAGACAGACAGACAGACAGACAGACAGCGAGAGAGGTATTGAAACAGACAGACAGACAGCGAGAGAGATATTGAAACAGACAGACAGACACACACACACAAACAGACAAACAGACAGACAAAGACCGTGAAAGAAAGAAAGAAAGAAAGAAAGAAAGAAAGAATGAAAGTAAGAAAGAAAGAAAGAAAAACAAAGAAAAATGTGGAACCGGGAAGGAGGAAAGTCAAGAAGGGGGAATAAACAAGAATGACAGATTGGAGAGAAACTTGAGAGGGAAGGGGAGAAGAAGGGAGGGGAGGGGAAGGGGGAGAGGGAGGAGGGGAGGGAGGGGAGGGGAGGGGAGGTAAGAAAGGAGAAAGAGAGATATTGAAAGACAAGACCGGCCAGAGTGAAAAATAACGGAAAGAAATGAAAACGGAAAGAGAGAGAGAGAGAGAGAGAGAGAGAGAGAGAGAGAGAGAGAGAGAGAGAGAGAGAGAGAGAGAGAGAGAGAGAGAGAGAGAGAGAGAGAGAGAGAGAAAGCGAGAGAGAGAAAAGCGAAAGAAAAACACACGAACATAAAATCAAAACAGAAAAAAATACAATTAACACCAAAACCAGAATACAAAAAAAAAAAAAAAGAAAAAAGTCGAAAATAAGAAAAAGAAAGAGAATGAGAGGAGGAAAGAAGGGGAGCGTTTATGGAGTGAGGGAAAGGCAGAGGGAGAGGGCGAGGGAATGTCAGACAGGCAGAGCGTGGAACTGGGAGTGTAGAGAAGGGTAAAATGGATGTGGGAAGAGGTTGTTGAGAGGCGAGTGAAGGGAAGAAGACGGAGAGGGAGAGAGGAGGTGGATGTGGAGGGGAGAGCTGCAAGAGGCGGATAAGCAGTGATAGAAGTAAATTTAAGGGCGATGTGGCATTCATGTGCGCGTTTGCATTCACGTACGCTCGTGTATGTACACATGTACGTACGCACACGCATATACATATTCGTATGCTTGCGCACACACACACGTACACATACATAAAAATATATACAAACATAAACATGCACATATTTACACACACATATATACACACACACACACACACACACACACACACACACACGCACACACACACACACACACACACACACACACACACACACACACACACACACACACACACACACACACACACACACACACTCACTCACTCACACACACACGCACACATGCCCGCACACACACATATATATTCACGCATACATACAGACACACGTATGGGCACTCATACCACAGACATATAAATAAGTGCAAACACACGCAAGCACGCACACACGTATCAAACACATACATTTATATTCCTTTAACCACGCAAACCAAGTGTTTTTAACCAAAGGAAATCCACACATATCTATTTTTTTTTATTATTTTTTTTTATTATTATTTTTTTTTTGGCAGACACGCTAAAAATAAAAGAAAAAACAGCGACCTAATTACTGACATCCACAAGCCAATTAACACCTCCAACAGGCACAGCGTGTTAATAACAGGCTCATATACACATTGAGAGTGAAAAGAAAAAGTTTTAAGCATCTTCACAATTTCAAAACTTCTTCCGGCTATGAAGTTCTGAGGTTCCTAAGTGGTGGTGTTAGCCTTACTCCTCTCCCCCTCCTCCCCCACCCCACCCCAGAGCCCTCCCCTTCTCTCTTCTTGCCCTCTACGCCCTCCTCTCCCTCCTCTCCCTCCTCTCCCTCACTCTCCTCCCTCCCATCAGCTTCCACTCCCTCCACCTTACCCTCAGTACTTTCCCCTCCCTCATTCCTGCACGCTGTCACCCTCTCCCTCTCTCTCCATACCTTTACCGCCCTCCTCTCCCTCCCCTTATCTTATCCTTATCAATGCCCTCACCCCTTACCCTGACCTCAACCCCAGCACCCTCCACTCTCCCCCTTACCCCTGCATCCACTTCCTCACTCCTCCCTCACCCTTCCACCCTAACTCCAGGTCCCTCCCTCACGCCTTCCTTACCCCTCCACCCCCTCCCTCCCTTGCCTTCCCTCCATTCCCTACCCCTTCCTAACCCCCCTTCCTGCATTCCTTCTCCTCTCCTCCACTTCCTCCCCTCCCTCCCTACCCCCTTCTAACCCTTCCCCTCCCTACCCTCTTCTAACCCCTACCCTCCCTCTCCTCCATCCCCTCCCCCTTTTCGCTACCCCTCCTCCCTCTACTCTAACCCCTCCCTACCCTCCCTCTCCTCCACTTTCTCCCCTCCCCTCGCTACCCCTTTCCTAACCCCTTCCCTCCCTCCCTCTCCTCTCCTCCACTTCCTCCCTTCCCCTCGCTACCCCTTTCCTAACCCCTCCCCCTCCCTCTCCTCCCTCCCCTCCCCTCGCTACCCCTTTCCTAACCCCTCCTCTCCCTCTACTCCCCTCCCTCCCCTCCCTACCCCCTTTCTAACTCCCTCCCTCCCCTCCCTACCCCCTTTCTAACCCCTCCCCTCCCTTTCCTCCCCTCTCTCTACTCCACTTCCTCCCCTTCCCTCCCTTTCCTCCCTCTCCTCCCTCTCCTCCCTTCCCTCCTCTCCCCTCCCCTCTACTCCCCATCTCTTGTTCTAAAGGGTTGGACTCCATGCCGAGTGGGCGGCGGAGTGCCTCTGTAGTGTTGAATCTTCCTTAAACGTTTGGCAGCACTTGTTCCAGAATTTTTTTTTTTTATTCATTCGAAAATCTTCAGAAGAAATTTTAGGGAAGACGTAAATGTTTTTTTTTTTCTCTCTCTCTCTCTGTCTCTTTCTCTTTCTCTGTCTCTGTCTCTCTTTCTCTGTCTCTTTCTCTCTCTCTGCCTCTTTCTCTCTCTGTCTCTGTCTCTGTCTCTGTCTCTGTCTCTGTCTCTGTCTCTGTCTCTGTCTCTGTCTCTGTCTCTGTCTGTCTCTGTCTGTCTCTCTCTCTCCCTCTCTCTATCTCTATCTCTCTATCTCTCTCTCTCTGTCTCTTTCTCTGTCTCTTTCTCTTTCGCTCTCTCTCTTTCTCTCTTTCTCTCTCTCTCTCTCATTCTCTCTCTCTCTCTCTCTCTCTCTCTCTCTCTCTCTCTCTCTCTCTCTCTCTCTCTCTCTCTCTCTCTCTCTCTCTCTCTCTCTCTCTCTCTCTCTTTCTAACCACCAACAACAGCAAAAAACACCATGCACAACAACAGCAATAACAACAAGATCAACAAGAACAACATCAACAACAAGATCAACAACAACAACAACAACAACAACAACAACAATATCAACATCAACAACAACAAAAGCCAAAACAACATCAGCAACATCAACAACAACATCACCACCACCACCACCCCCGCCACCACCAACAACAACAACAACAACATCACCACCACCACCAACAACAACAACAATAACAAAAGCCCAAACAACACCACCACCAACAACAAAAGCCGAAACAACAACAACAACAATCACAACAAACAACAACAACAACAACAGCAAGCCCAAACAACAACAACAAAAGCCAAAACAACAACAACACCAACATCAACAACACCACCACCAACAACAACAACAAAAGCCCAAACAACAACAACAACAACATCAACAACTACACCAACTACAACAACAACACCACCACCACCACCGCCACCAACAGCAACAACAACAAAAGCCCAAACAACAACAACAACAGCAACAAAAGCCCAAACAACAGCAATGCCGCCAATTTTGACTTGCATGACCGCCAGCACGACATCTGCCTGAACCGCGGCACGCCAAGCAGTCACCAGGAATTCTGAACGATTCGCCGAAATTGCTAGTTTTGGTACTACAAACTTCGTGGTTCAGGTCAGAGTGGGAAGTGGGGGGGAGTGGGAGTTGGGGAGGGGTTGGGAGGAGTGGGTGGTGGAGGTGGAGTGGGAGTTGGGGAGGAATGGGGAGGAGTGGGTGGTGTGGAGGTGGGAGGAGTTGGGGTGTGGAGGTGGGGGTTGGGGAGGAGTGGGGGTTGGGGAGGAGTGAGTTGTGGAGGTGGGGAGGAGTGGGGAGGAGTAGGGGGTTGGGGAGGTGTGGGAAGTGGGGTTGGGGAGGAGTGAGGTGGGGAGGGAGTGGGGGTTGGAAGTGGGTTGGAGTGGGTTGGGGAGGAGTGTGTGGTGGAGGTGGGGAGGAATGGGGAGGAGTGAGTGGTGGAGGTGGGGAGGAGTGGGGATTGGGGAGGAGTGGGTGGTGGAGGTGGGGGTTGGGGAGGAGTGGGTGGTGGAGGTGGGGAGAGAGTGAGGGTTGGGGAGAGGTGGGGAGGAGTAGGGGTTGGAGGTGGGGAGGAGTGAGGGTTGGGGAGGTGGGGAGGAGTAGGGTTGGAGGTGGGGAGGAATGAGGTTAGGGAGGAGTGGGTAGGAGTGGAGGTTGGGAGGAGTGGGGATGTGGAGGTGAAGAAGTGGAGGAGGGGGAGGGGAGAAAGAAGGGGAGAGGGAAGGGAGAATGGGAGATGGGAAGGGGGAAAAAGAGAAGAGGAGGGGGAGAATGAAAAGGGAAAGAGAGAGAGGGTGAGAAAGAAAGGGAAAGGAGGAAAGAAGTGGAGAATGAAAGTGAGAGAGGGAGAGGGTGAGAAAGAAGGGGTGAAGGAAGGAAGAATTATAGAGGGAGAGCAAATAGAAGAAGAAGAGGGAAAGTCTGGGAGGAACGTGTGAATAGAATGGTTTAAAGAGGGAGATGGAGAAAGGATGAGAGAATTATAAAGAGAGGGAGTGAGAAGGAAAGCCGAAGAGGTAAATAGGAAAGAGAGAGGAGAGGGAAAAAGTAGAAATTTCTAGAGAGAGAGAGAGAGAGAGAGAGAGAGAGAGAGAGAGAGAGAGAGAGAGAGAGAGAGAGAGAGAGAGAGACGAGAGAGAGAAAGAAAGAGAGAGAGAGAGAGAGAGAGAGAGAGAGAGAGAGAGAGAGAGAGAGAGAGAGAGAGAGAGAGAGAGAGAGAGAGAGAGAGAGAGAGAGAGAAGAGGAGAGAGGCAGGTCAAAGAGCCGTAGATCCCTAATAAGGAATAACCAGCCGCGGGGAGAGCCAAGCGCACCGTCACACAAGCACTTGAAGGAAATGCAATAAAAAGGGAAAAACTGCAAAATACTTTTTACAAACTCATTTTTTAAAAAAATTTCCTACACTCGGAATAACCCTTCTTCTTATAAATTCTAGAATGCACACGGCCCATATATCCTCGTAAATGTTGATATCTTTTAGAAATCTTTTTGTGTGTGTCTGAGAGCCTTGCTGGAAATACGTGGTAACTGACACTCGTTTCGTAAACAGATTAATTCTTTTTTTCTGCACATTAGTTGGAGAGAGAGAGAGAGGAAAAATAATGTGTGTGTTTGTCGATGTGTTTGTGTGTGTGTGTGTGTTTATTTGTGTGTGTGTTTGTGGATGTATTTGTTTGTGTGTGTGTTTGTGGATGTGTGTGTGTGTTTGTGTGTGTGTTAGTGCGTGTGTGTGTTTGTGTGTGTGCGTGTGTGGATGTGTGTGTGTGTGCATATATGTGTGTGTGTGTTTCTCTGTGTGCGTGTCTGTTTGTCTGTCTGACTGTGTCTATGTGCCTCTGCATTCACCGCATCGACATACAGCCTAAAACCCTCAAATAAATTTCTATCTCTATCTGTCCATCTCCGAACTTTTGAACACATATATTCATCGTGTTTCTCAAAGCGGGCATTCCCTGGCTCTTAACGCCATCGACTATCAGACACGAAGGGATTACAGTTCATTAGAGAGAGAGAGAGAGAGAGAAAGAAAGAGAGAGAGAGAGAGAGAGAGAGAGAGAGAGAGAGAGAGAGAGAGAGAGAGAGAGAGAGAGAGAGAGAGAGAGAGAGAGAGAGAGAGAGAGAGAAAGAAAGGCGGGGGAGAGAAAGAGAGAGAGAGAGAGAAAGAGAGCGGGGGGAGAGAGAGAGAGAGAGAGAGAGAGAGAGAGAGAGAGAGAGAGAGAGAGAGAGAGAGAGAGAGAGAGAGAGGGGAGGGAGAGAGGGTGGAGAGAGAGAGAGAGAGAGAGAGAAAGAGAAAGAGAGAGAGAGAGTGGAGAGAGAGAGAGAGAGAGAGAGAGAGAGAGAGAGAGAGAGAGAGAGAGAGAGAGAGAGAGAGAGAGAGAGAGAGAGAGAGAGAGAGGGGGGAGAGAGACAGAGAGAGAGAGAGAGAAGAGAGAGGAGAAAGAGAGAGAGAGAGAGCGAGAGAGAGAGAGAGAGAGAGAGAGAGAGAGAGAGAGAGAGAGAGAGAGAGAGAGAGAGAGAGAGAGAGAGAGAGAGAGAGAGAGAGAGAGAGAGAGAGGGAGAGAGGGAGAGACAGGGAGAGAGAGAGAGAGGGGGAGGAAGAGAGAGGGGAGAGCGAGAGCGAGAGCGAGAGCGAGAGCGAGAGCGAGAGCGAGAGAGAGAGAGAGAGAGAGAGAGAGAGAGAGAGAGAGAGAGAGAGAGAGAGAGAGATCGACAGACAGAGAGAGAGAAAGAGAGAGAGAGAGAGATCGACAGACAGACAGACAGAGAGAGAGAGAGAGAGAGAAGAAGAAAAATCGCATTCACACCGGAAGAGAACCACGTTAGTAGTATTGTTAAGTCTTGTTTATTCTCCCCCTTTCTCGTGATGAATATTGCAAACCCTTTTTCCCCCCTAACAGGTATTTATGTTTAAGTTCTGTTTGCATTCGCGCTTTTTATGTTTATTCGTTGCATTTCAGGGGGAATACGATTGGGTTTCGCTTTAAATAAAATTGGTGAAAAGATATTCGTGTGGAATATCATTATTCTCGGCGAGTGTTGGGGTCTCATGGGTAACTATGTTTGTTAAATTTTCATTATGTGTGTATTTTAGGTTTTATGTTGGAAAATCTGCATAATCTGCGTTACGGCGAGAGGGCAGGGAAAGAGGTGCTGCACTAGAGCCGCTGTTATGAATAGTTAATGACTGTTGTTATTTGTGAAGGTAATTTACAGGCAGGCAGTTGCCCTCACTCATCTAAACAAGGGAACGCCCATCATTCCCCCCCCCCCCCCCCCACGCCCATTCTGTTGAGGAGTCAGTCTGTCTATTTTTACACTCTAAAACAAATTTTCGTTTCTCTCTCTCTCTCTCTCTCTCTCTCTCTCTCTCTCTCTCTCTCTCTCTTTCTCTGTCTCTCTCTCTCTCTCTCTCTCTCTCTCTCTCTCTTCGCACTGAGCGGACACGTGCACATGCAAGCACAAGACTAACAGACAGACAGATAGACACACATAAACCCAAGCAAAATATCCAAGCTCACAAACGCAAACACACAAACAAACACACACACACAAACACAATCACACACACATACACACAAACACAATCACACACACATACACACACAAAAACACAAACACACACACACACACACAAACACAATCACACACACATACACACACAGAAAACACAAACACACACACACACACAGAAAACACAAACATAATCACACACACATTCACACACACACAAACCCAAACACCAACAAAACAAAAACACAAACACACAGACGCAAAACAAACGCACCTGGCCAATCATGTTGCGTAATTGCCATCCAGGAGATTACACGGCAAGCCTACGCCAGGTTCAGTTATATAGGGATTTGCTAAACTCCAGGTTATGAATACTAATGTGGATCTCTTTTTATTGTATTCCTCGCCCTGTGTGTATTGCGTCATCGATGGGAAAGATGTAGCTGTGTTGTTTTCTGTCGGGAGGTCGCTGGGAGAGGGAGAGAGGGGGGGAAGGGAGAGAGAGAGAGGGGGAAGGGAGAGAGAGAGGGGGGGAAGGGAGAGAGAGAGGGGGGGAAGGGAGAGAGAGAGAGA
>NC_091561.1:687818-695318 GCF_042767895.1 Penaeus vannamei | reverse complement strand
CTCTTCTCCCCCCCCTCCCCCCCTCCCCAACCCCTCTTTCTCCCTCCCCTCCCCTCGAACTCTCGCCGCTTTGTGACCCGGAACTATATTTGGCGAGGGTGGGGTGGGGGTGGAGGGGGTGGGGTGGAGAAGAGAGGAGGGTGGGGGCAGGGTGGGTGAGAGGGGAGAGAGTGTGGGGGTGGAGGGGATGGGGGAGAGGGGTGGAGAAGAGAGGAGGGTGGGATCAGGGTGGGTTGGAGAGTGGGAGGGTGGGAGGGTGGTGAGAGGGGAGAGGGGAGAGAGTGTGAGGGTGAAGGGGTGGGGGAGAGGGGTGGAGAAGAGAGGAGGGCGGGGGCAGGGTGGGTGAGAGGGGAGAGAGTGTGGGGGTGGGGGAGAGGGGAGGAGAAGAGAGGAGGGCGGGGGCAGGGGTGGGTTGGAGAGTGGGAGGGTGGGAGGGTAGGTGAGAGGGGAGAGAGGAGGGAGAGGACGGGGAGTAGAGAGGGTAGGGAAGGGAAAGGAAGAGGGACGTAGGGTAGGGAGGGATAAAAGAGAGAGGGAGAGGGGAGGGAGTAGGAAAAACAAACATTTTATAGGCCTATCTCGGAGGAAGAAGAAGAAAAAAATATATGGGTGCAAAGATACAAGAAAAAATATCTGTTGTCTCAATTACGTGTGTTTTCTTTTTCTTTTTTTCTTCTTTTTTCTGTCTCTTCACCGTGGGAAAATTCGTTTATTTATGTTGCCGAAGAAAAGGGAAAAAAAAAACAATATTTTTATTCCAACATTTTGAAACATGAATATACATGTATACAGTATATATTTCATACTCGTTAAACAGTCTTTTTTGTTCCTATGAAAATTTACTTTTTTTTCTAGGCTTATGCTGTGGATAACATTATCTAAATTATAATGTTCTTCTTGATCTTGCTTCTAACGTCATTTACATTTCTGTTTCTAATTCTATTTAATCTAAATTCTATTAACCACGCTCTTGATATTTTCCGTTTCAAAGTACATTTTAAATTCTTTTTTTTTAGAGATTATACTAGTTTTGTAATTAAATCGACGACACGTAACTAACAGAGAAATCTCTGGTAAGCAATATACGTATCATATTTCGCGTTGTGTGTGGAAACAGTGAAATAACTCTAAGTCCTCTACAGTTGGGGAGAGGAGGGAGAGGGGGAGAGGAGGGAGAGGGGGAGAGTGGAAACAGTGAAATACCTCTAAGTCCTCTACAGTTGGGGAGAGGAGGGAGAGGGGGAGAGGAGGGAGAGGGGGAGAGGAGGGAGAGGGGGAGAGGAGGGAGAGGGGTAGAGTGGAAACAGCGAAATAACTCAAAGTCCTCTACAGTTGGGGAGAGGAGGGAGAGGGGGAGAGGAGGGAGAGGGGGAGAGGAGGGAGAGGGGGAGAGGGGGAGAGGAGAGGGGGAGAGGAGGGAGAGGGGGAGAGGAGGAGAGGGGGAGAGGAGGGAGAGGGGGAGAGGAGGGAGAGAGGGAGAGGAGGGAGAGAGGGAGAGGACGGAGAGGGGGAGAGGGGAGGAGAAGAGGGAGAGGGGGAAAGGAAGGAGAGGAGTGAGAGGAGGGAGAGGGGAGAGGAGGGAGATGGGGAGAGGAGGGAGAGGGGGAGAGGAGGGAGAGGGAGAGAGGAGGGAGAGGGGGAGAGGAGGGAGAGAGGAGGGAGAGGGGGAGAGGAGGGAGAGGGAGAGAGGAGGGAGAGGAGGAGAGGAGGGAGAGGAGGAGAGGAGGGAGAGGGGGAGAGGAGGGAGAGGGGGAGAGGAGGAGAGGGGGAGAGGGAGAGAGGGGAGAGGAGGGAGAGGGGGAGAGGAGGGAGAAGGGGGAGAAGAAGGAGAGGAAGGAGATGGGGGAGAGGAGGGAGAGGGGGAGAGGAGGGAGAGGGGGAGAGTGGAAACAGTGAAATAACTCTAAGTCCGCTACAGTTGTGTAAATAAAGTGTATCCTATGAAATTATCTCTAGCAAGTATTTCCTTTGGTGAAGAAAATCCGTGAGAGATTGAATGGTGTATGTAGAGGACACAAAATCACATATCTATTGTATGAAATGATGGAATGTATTAATATCTGCTTGATTGAGGTCTCTCTCTCTCTCTCTCCCTCTCTCCCTCTCTCTCTCTCTCTCTCTCTCTCTCTCTTTCGATTTTCCACGGGGCGGTGGGAGGGGGGGGGGGAGTGAGGTCAACACGCCAATACGAAAATATAACAAAGACACAAAGGTCACGATACCAGAATGTGGAACCAATCGGTTTTGGGTAATCTCTTTTCCGTTTCTCTTTCTTTCTCTTTCTTTCTCTCTCTTTCTCTCTTTCTCTCTCTCTCTCTCTCTCTCTCTCTCTCTCTCTCTCTCTCTCTCTCTCTCTCTCTCTCTCTCTCTCTCTCTCTCTCTCTCTCTCTCCCTCTCTTCCCTCCTTTATACTCGTCTAAAACTTCCCCTTTCCTCTTGCTCATCTCCCCCCATCTCCTTGTCAGTATCCCCCTTAAACCCTTTTCCTTCTTGCTTCCTTCCCCACGCCCATCTACCTTTATTTATCTTATTTTCTTGCCCACTCCCTTATACTTCTATCTCCCTCTTCTTCTTCGCAGTTTAATTTCACTCCTCCAACTTTTATTGTTCTCTTCCTTTATTCTTCTCTCTCCCTGATCTTTCACCCCCCCTCTCTCTCTCTCTTTTGTCCCTTACTTATTGCCCTATTTACCCCCAACTGTCCCATTTTATATTTATTTTTTGTATTTACTTTCTCTCTCTCTCTCTCTCTCTCTCTCTTTTTTATTTTTTTTATTTTTTGCTTCCTCCCTACAATCTCAACTCCCCCTTCCTCTCCCCCTCTCCCTCTTCTACCCTACCCCCCCCCCTATTTCCTCCAAATCTTACCCTATTTCAAACTATTTCCTCCCCCCTCCCCATCCCCCTTACCCCACCCCCCTGTCCCACACGTGGCCAATAATGGGGGGGGGGGAGGCGATGGGGTCGCGAGGGTGAGATAATGGCACCTCATCTTTCATATGCAAATGGGACGACCTGTTAATGGTAATTTAGGTCCGACGCCGAAATCTCCCGACATGGCCGTGAAACTCCCGATCCCGCCGCCGTGATCTAGTGGTTGGGGGGGGGGGGAGAAGGGGAAGGGGGGGAGAAGGGGGGAGGGGGAAGGGGGGTGAGGGGTGAGGGGGGATCTCGAGGTTGGTGTTTGGGGGGATTATCTCCTTGTGTGGAAGGGGGGGTGGGGGTGGGGTGGGGGGGGTTAGACTTTCGGTGGATAAATCCATCAGATGTTGGGAGGAGGAATTAATTCTCTCTGCTTTGTTAGATATGCCGAACTAAATTTATATGTACCGACAAATCTCATATATATATATATATATATATATATATATATATATATATATATATATATATATATATTCATATACTTATACATATATATATATATATATATATATATATATATATGTGTGTGTGTGTGTGTGTGTGTGTGTGTGTGTGTGTGTGTGTGTGTGTGTGTGTGTGTGTGTGTGTGTGTGTGTGTGTGTGTGTGTGTGTACATATATCTATGTATGTATGTATGTGCGTGTGTGTGTGCGAATGTGTGCACCTATTTACACAACACTAATGGCCTCTGCGGTCCATTGTTTGCAAACCCAACGCGAAAAGTGACATGTATATCACTTACGAGCTGTTGTCGTGGCTTCTTTGTTTGTCAATAACAGCTGTCGGGCAGTTTAATTATAAAGCTGGCATGTTGATATTAAAAGTTGTTGTGGCTTGAACTGTGGAAAAAGTCAAGGGCGTGTTCTTAGAATTTGGACTTAAAAGAACTGGAAAAATTAGCGAGATAAAGAAATTAATTATATTTCAGGGAAAACTATTATTATTATTATTATTATTATTATTATCATTATTATTATTATTATCATTATTATTATTATTATTATTATTATTATTATTATTATTATTATTATTATTTTTATTATTATTATTATTATTATTATTATTATTATTATTATTATTATTATTATTATTATTATTATTATTATTATTATTATTATTATTATTATTATTATATTAAGCTATATAATAAGCCACACTGAAAAAAATCGAGATTTATACTACCAAAGGTGTCAGTGCAGGTCAAGATACAGCTAAGAAAGAATGAAAAAAGTCAGCTAATTACGTAAGAAAAACATAAGAAAAACTATCTATAGACTAACCATTAGAAAAATAAAATCTTATGAACAACCGCCCGTAGTACACAAAGTAGCTTAGTGTGCGTGTGTTAGTATATCTCCATGTATGTGTATGTGTGTACGCACGTATATACTATACACACGAATTCAAATCTACATACAGTCACACATAAAATAACAAGCACATCAGACTTTCGAAGATGATAAGGATAATAAACACAACAAACTTTAGTCGATAACAAAGACAAACAACAAATTTCCGCCGTTAACTAAAAACGAACTTTCGCCGATAACAAAGAAAAAAATCTTTCGCCGATAACAAAGAAAAAAAATCGCCGATAACAAAGAAAAAAATACTTTCGCCGATAACAAAGACAAAAAACAAACCTTCTCCGATAACAAAGACAAACAACGAACTTCCGGCGATCATAGAGACATAAAAAATCATACTTTCGCAAATAACAAAAAACAAACAAAAAACAAAACAAAAAACAAATGCGCAATGAGGTAATTGATTCCCACAACGACCCCAAAATCTTGCCAAGGTTAACGGCCGCTGATGGACGCCGGGAAACGCTAAATCAGATCTATGGGACACCGTGTTCCTCTGAGGCCACGTTGGTCCTCTCCCTTCCTCTCCCCTCCTCTCCCTTCCTCTCCCCTCCTCTCCCTTCCTCTCCCCTCCTCTCCCCTCCTCTCCCTTCCTCTCCCTTCCTCTCCCCTCCTCTCCCTTCCTCTCCCTTCCTCTCCCCTCCTCTCCCTTCCTCTCCCTTCCTCTCCTCCTCTCCCTTCCTCTCCCTTCCTCCCTTCCTCTTTCTTCCTCTCCCTTCTCCGTTTCCCTTCCCCTCCCTACCTCTCCCCTCCTCTCCCTTCCTCTTCCCTCCTCTCCCTTCCTCTCCCTTCCTCTACCCTCCTCTCCCTTCCTCTCCCTTCCTCTCCCTGGCCTCTCCTTTTCATCAGTCCCTTCCTCTGTTCGTCTGTTCTTCCTCTGTATCCTATTTGTCTGTTTCTGTCTGTCTGTCTCTGTTCTGTTTTTTCTCTCTCTGTGTCTGTCTGTCTCTCTCTCTCTCTCTCTCTCTGTTTATCTGTCTCTCTCTCTCTCTCTCTCTCTCTCTCTCTCTCTCTCTCTCTCTCTCTCTCTCGCTCTCTCTCTCTCTCTCTCTCTCTCTCTCTCTCTCTCTCTCTCTCTCTCTCTCTGTCCCTCTCCCATGGCTTCACCCCCTTTCCTCCACCCTCCCTCCACTTTCCTTCCCCTCTTTTCCTTTATCCACCCCTCCTTTTCCATCCTTCTCTCCCTTCTCCCTCCCTTTATCCACCCTCCCTTCTCCCTTGCTTTATCTAACCTCTTTCCCCCTCTCCCTCCCCTTCCCTCCTTCCCTTCATTCCCCTCTCCCTCCTCCCTTCCTCTCCCTCTCCCTCCCTTTATCCACCCTCCTTTCCCCTCTCCCCTCTTTTCCCCTCTCCCTCCTCCCCTCCTCTCCCCTCCTCCCTTCCTCTCCCTTTATCCACCCTCCCTTCCCCTCTCCCTCCTCTCTCTCCCCTCTCCCCTCCTTTATCCACCCTCCCTTTATCCACCCTCCCTTCCCCTCTCCCTCCCCTCCCCTCTTTTCCCCTCCTCGGCCCAAGGGAGGCTGGGAGATTACGCGATAGGAGGCGATCACACACACAGATATTAGCGGGTGACTGATTACTGTTCTTTATGGTCGTGTGAATGTTGACCTTTGTGCGTGTGTTTGTTGGTTTGTTGGAGTGGTCTTTCTTGGGTTCTTTGTTTGTTTGTGAGGCTTTTTTTTTTGTGTGCGCTTTTGTTGTTTATGATTGGGGTGGGGGGGTTGTGTTTTTGTGAGTGTTTGTGTCTGTCTGTTGGTAATTTTTTTGTTTGTGTTTTTCTTTGTAATTACGTTCTCTCTCTCTCTCTTTCTCTTTCTTTCTCTTTCTCTCTCTCTCTCTCTCTCTCTCTCTCTCTCTCTCTCTCTCTCTCTCTCTCTCTCTCTCTCTCTCTCTCTCTCTCTCTCTCTCTCTCTCTCTCTCTAGTTATTGTCCTTAAATACACTCTTTTTTTATTTATTTCTTTTTTGCTCATACATTACTGTGTTTGTCTTTTATTCTTTTTTTCTCGCTCTCTCTCCCTGTGAGCGGAAATAACTTCATCAAAGGGATTACGTCTTTACAGCTTGTCCCATAAATTTCATGGGGACTATCAGACCCCTCCATTCTCCCCTCCCTCTTCTCTCACCCTTCCCGTTTCCCCTTTCCGCTCTTCCTCTCCTTCCCTCTCTCTCTCTCTCTCTCTCTCTCTCTCTCTCTCTCTCTCTCTCTCTCTCTCTCTCTCTCGCCTCTTCCTCTCTCTCTCGCCTCTTCCTCTCCTTTTATCTCTCTCTCTCCCCTCTTTCTCTCCTTCCCTCTCTCTCTCTCCCTTCTTCCTCTCACTCCCTCTCTCCCCTCTTCCTCTCCTCCCCCCTCCCTCTCTCTCTCTCTCTCCCCTCTTCTTCTACTTCCCTCTCTCTCTCACCTCTTCCTCTCCTTCCTTCTCTCTCTCTCACCTCTTCCTCTCCTTCCCCCTCTATCTCTCCCCTCTTCCTCTCCTTTCCTCTCTCTCTCTCACCTCTTCCTCCTTCCCTCTCTATCTCTCCCCTCTTCCTCTCCTTCCCTCTCTCTGTCTCCCCTCTTCCTCTCCTTCCCCCTTTCTATCTCTCCCCTCTTCCTCTCCTTCCCTCTCTCTGTCTCTCCCCTCTTCCTCTCTCTTCCTCTCCTTCCCCCTCTCTATCTCTACCCTCTTTCTCTCCTTCCCCAAACCCCCACGTGCCCAGAATCCCCCTCCCCCACACCCTTGGCACGTGTCCCGTGGATCTCATGCCGTGATCACAGATGCCATATATCCCTCTCTCCCTTCCCCCCCCTATTCATTCTACACCCTTCCCGCCCGCCCCCACTCCCTTCTCCTCTTCTCTCTCCTCCCCTCCCCCTTATTTATTCCACACCCTTCCCGCCCCCTCCCTCCTCTCCCTCCCACCCTCACCCTCTCACCCTTCCGTCACGCCAACAAAGTGACAGACAGACACACACACACACACGGACACGCAGACACAACAGATGCGTCGCTAATTCTCGTCTATAACACCATTACGGTCTTTCCGGACAGCTGTCACGCCTTCTTGTACTGGGTCCTGTGGAGGGTCTTAGGAACTGGTCGAAAACACCGGGAGAAAGAGAAAACTGGGGATTTTATTGAATTGATGCGCCTTTGAAGAAAACACCGGGAAAAAGAGAAAGAGAAAACTGGGGATTTTATTGAATTGATGCGCCTTTGAAGAAAACA
>NC_091561.1:662818-677818 GCF_042767895.1 Penaeus vannamei | reverse complement strand
TTCTTGTTCTTGTTCTTGTTCTTGTTCTTCTTCGTCTTCTTCTTCTTCTTCTTCTTCTTCTTCTTTATAGGCATATCTTATTTGCAGGACATGGGGTCCTTTTAATGCTTTGATGTCTGTATACCAGGTATACACGGAGATATAAACACACACACACACACATATTAACACACACATATATATGCATGTGTGTGTGTGTGTGCTCTCTCTCTCTCTCTCTCTCTCTCTCTCTCTCTCTCTCTCTCTCTCTCTCTCTCTCTCTCTCTCTCTCTCTCTCTCTCTCTCTCTCTCTCTCTCTCTCTCTCTCCCTCTCTCTCTCTCTCTCCCTCCCTCTCCCTCTCTCCTCTCTCTCTCTCTCTCCCTCCCTCCCTCCCTCACCCCCTCCCCCTCTCTCTCTCCATTCTTACCATATTCCTCTTTATCATCTTGCTTATTCCTTCCCCAACTTCCTCCCTTCTTCCTTACCCTCCTCCCTTCCTCTCCCTTCGTTACCCGGCGATCTCTATCTTCTAGGGTAAAGTGAAAGTCAAGCTCGCGGTCGTTTATTAAACAAAGTTGCATTAATTTGCAAATGGAGTTGCGTGTGGGAACCGCTGGACCAAGGCTTATATACGCGTGTTTTTTTTTTTTTTTTTTTTTTTTTTTTTTTTTTGGAAACGAGTTGTGGTTAGGGATAGAGGTTGGGGGGGGGGAGGGTTGGGTAGGGAGGGAGGAGGAGGAGGGGGCGGTTCTGTGTGTGTGTGTGTGTTTGTTTGTTTGTGTGTATTTTTTTTTGTCTTTGTTTTTTTTATTTCTTTGTGTGTATGTTTGTGTATGTTTTTGTGTTTTTTTTTGTGTGTCTGTTTATTTGAGCATGTATCTGTATGTGTGTGTCTGCAATACCCAATTTCGAATTTATTTTATTCAGTTTCATTGTAAATATATAAACAGTGCGAATTCTTGAAAACATTTGCGTATCCACAATCCGTGTTAATTACATAATCCCTCAAGCATAGCCATTCCTTTAATCAACAACGAACATCATTTATCAATCTCTTCAACCACAGACAAGAAAAGAATTAAAAAAAAGGAATAAATAAGCATACACAATAACCCAAAAAAGAGAGAATCGAATGCCCTTCAAAACTTCCCTGAACCTTCATGTCTGCAATGCCATTTCCCTCAATTGAACACGAAGAACAATCCTAAATAATTGATGTTGCAAGCCCTCTGTGCAGCCGAGAGTGAACGCCCTCGCTCCCTTGCAATACGCGCTACGGGCATTGGGACACGTCGAATGCATTGCAAAGGTTGCATGAGTCTGCAGTGAAGTCAGAGGCCCTCATAGTAAAAAAAAAAAATAAAAATAATAGATAAGAAATGATAATAATAATGATTAAAAAAAAAATGGCGGGTCGGATATGGAAGTCGTGGACATCGAACGGAAAAGGGAAAAGATACTAAAAAAAAAAGAAAAAGAAAAGAAAAGATACTAAAAAAAAGAAAAAGAGAAGAAAAGATACTAAAAAAAAAAAAAAAAAAAAAATGACGGGTTGGATATGGAAACCGAAAAAAAAGATTTACAAAACGGGTCGGATAAGGGAACTGGGGAAAAGTGGATAAATGGATTAGTGGGAAAAGGAAACACGAGAAGGAGGAAGAGGAGGAGGAGGTCGAGGTTTTCAAGGAAGAGGTCGCGGGTTCTGAAAATTTTGCTGGAATGGTAGAGAGGGATGGGCTAAAGAGAAGGATGACTCAGCGAAAAACTAGGCAAGGGGAGAGAGCCGGTTAATTATGTGTTAATCACGTTGAAATTCGCTGAAAAAAAAAAGTTAAGTCTGGGAAAATTTGGTGTTAAAAAGAGAACTTTTGGGATAAAAATGTGTTTATAAAAGGATTTTGGGATAAGAGAGATAAAAATATATACAATTTTGGGATAAGTTAGCTAGAAAAAAATAATATTGGGATAAAAATAAGTTCAAAAGATTATTTGGGGCAAAGAATGTGTTAAAAATGTTAATTTTAGGGTTAGAACTGTGTCTGAAATATTAAAACAAGGTTTAGAATTTAGTTTGAAAATATTAATACTAACTTATAGATCTTCACAATTATCCAAGAATGTTAAAACTGGCTTTAGAATGAAACAAGAATGTTAATACTAGGTTATGGATGTATTAAACCTATTTAAGACTTGTTTAATTGTCAATTTTGGGTAAAAAGATGTGCCTGAAACCATAAAAATCGGCTAAGAATTAATAAAAACGTGAGATATAAATTTGAAAAATAAAAATATATCAAAATAAAAATTAGGACTAAGTTCAGAATGTTCAACCCGTATTAACAATTTTAGACTGAGAGCAGATTTTAGACTGAAAGCAGATTTTATACAGGTAAGACCAAATCTTAACCACTATAAAAGTAATCTATAATTTCTTCAGTGAATTAATGGAGAAAAATAGAAAATATGATGTCGAGAATTTAATAATCATAAAAAAGCAAAATAGGAAAAAATAAAACATTGATATGCTTGGTACAGCAAGAGGCAGTAATTAGTTAATAAAATGTCCTCTAAATAAACATGGATATATATATATTTTTTCGTCTTATTTCATTTTATCTATTTATTTCATTTAAGAAAAGAGAATGTAAAATATTATCTTGAGATTCATGACGCTGCGAGACGCCATATTTAGTCAAAAAAAAAAAGAAAAGAATAGAAAAAAAAAGAAGACAGCTTAATATGTTATTCTCCCTTCCTTTCTCTCTCTTTCTCTGCGACTTCATGGTTTATTCCTCCTCTTCTGAATTTTAAACAAGCGCTCTTCTCTTATTCTTTTGAAATGCATTTTTCTCTCTTCCTTGCTATTTATCTCTTTCGTTTTGTGTGTGTGTGTGTCTGTCTCCTTCCTTTTTTTCTGTTTTCTTTCTTTTTGTCTCTCTCTCTCTCTTTCTCTCTCTCTCTCTCTCGCTCTCTCTCTCTCTCTCTCTCTCTCTCTCTCTCTCTCTCTCTCTCTCTCTCTCTCTCTCTCTCTCTCTCTCTCTCTCTTTCTCTCTCTCTCTCTCTCTTTCCATCTTCCTCATTCCCATCTTTCCCAGTCTTTTACTCTTCCTATTCACCAATTACTTCCCCCTTCCCCCTTCCCCTCCTCCCCCAAGCTGTACCATCCAATGACAGGTTATTCCCTTAGCTTAGCTCTCCCTCCCCCTTTCTTCTCTCCCCTCCCTCTCCCTACTCGCCCCCTTCCTATTCTTTATACAATCCTCAACTTTCACCCTCTCTCCCTCTCTCCCTGTCTATTTTTCCCCCATTTCTCTCCTCTCCCCTCATACCCTCCCTCATACCATCCTCAGCCTCTCACTCCTTCCCCACGTCCTCATTTCCTCCACCCCCTCCCATCTACATCCTCATCATCCCTCCCGCCTCCCTCTATCTCTACCATCCACCCCTCTTCTCTCTCTCCCTCCCCCCCTACTTCCCTCCCTCCCTTCTCCAAAACCTCCACCATCCTCCTCCCTCTCTCCCTCCTCCAAAACCCCACTATCCACCCCACCCTTCCCCTCCCTCCTCCCTCCTCTCTCCCTCCCCCAAAACCCACTATCCCCCCCCATCCCTCCCCTCCCTTCTCCTTCCCTCTCTCCCTCCTCCAAAACCCCACTATCCACCCCATCCCTCCCCTTCCTCCCTCCCTCTCTCCTCCCCCAAACCCCACTACCCCCCCCCTGCCTGACCCTGCATTCGACAGAGCCGCATCCAACGCTGTCATTGTGCCATAATATCCCAAGGAAGTTTATGTGTCCCGGTTTCTCCTTTGTTATTTAAGGATTAGGTGGCCTCGGGGTGTTCTGAATCCCCTGATTGCTGAAGTCTGGGCAGGTGGAGGGTAAGGGGGAGGGAGGGAGGAGGGAGGGGGTTAAGGGAGGGAGGGGAAGAGGGAATGTGGAGGAGGGATTGAGGGAGGGGGAGAGGGAATGTGGAGGAGGGTGGAATGGGAGGAGGGAGAGGGAATGGGGAGGAGGAAGTGAGGGACGGAAGTCCGAAGGGAGAGGGAGGGAAGTAGGGATAGGGAAGGAGAAGGGAGGATGGCGGAGGGAAGAGGGTGGAAGGGAGGGAGGAGGAATAGGGAAGGGAGGGAGAATCCGAATTTAGGGTGAGGGAAGGAGAACGAATAAGGCATAGGCGAAATATAAGTAAATTGATATGAAGGAAGACAGAGCAAAAGAAGAAAGGAAAGAATAATATTTAGAAGAGAGGGGAAGAGGATGAAAAGAAAAAGGAAAAAAAGAAGAAAAAAGAAGAAATAGCAGTAGTTATAGAAGAAGGAGACGAAGAAAAAGAAAGAAGAAATAACAAGAAAAACGAAAACACCAAGAAAAACAACGAAAACAAGAACAAAAAAAATACAAGTAAAAACAAGAAAGAAAAAGAATAAACAGAGAAAAAAGACAAATTGATTGGCAGACTAGAAGAATGAAGAGGAATTTCTCGAAGGGAAGAGACGTCTCGAGAGCAAAAGTAGCTACAATTAAGGTGTCACTGTCTGTAGAAACTCGAGAGATTTTAAAACGTTCACGATTTATAAAGAATATTTTATTATATATAATTAATATATAAAAGCCTAAAGTATTTTCTATAGGCTTCTTGCGGTACTTGATGTGGCTTGGTGTGTATGTATGTACACCAAGTATAAGTATGTGTGTAAGTATGTGTGTGTACAGATAGTTAGATGGATGGATGGGTGGAGAGAAGAGAGAGAAAGGGAAAGAGACAGAGATAGAGATAGATAGATAGAGAGAGAGAAAGAGGGAAGAGAGAGAGAGAGAGAAAGAGGGAGAGAGAGAGAGAGAGAGAGAGAGAGAGAGAGAGAGAGAGAGAGAGAGAGAGAGAGAGAGAGAGAGAAAGAGAGAGAGAGAAAGAGAGAAAGGGGAAGAGATAGAGACAGAGAAACAGCGACAGGCAGACATTCAAAAACCGATACAGCGACAAAAACAAACACAAACAAAAACAAAAACAAACAAAGAGACAGGCAGAACAGAGCAGACAAGCAGACAAACAGACAAACAGACTAACAGACAAAGAGACAGACAGAACAGAGCAGACAAACAGACAAACATACAAACAGACAAAGAGACAGGCAGAACAGAGCAGACAAACATACAAACACACAAACAGACAAACAGACAGACAGACAAAGAGACAAACAGACAGACAGAACAGAGCAGACAAACAGACAAACAGACAGACAGACAGACAGACAAAGAGACAAGCAGACAGACAGAACAGAGCAGACAAACAGACAAACAAACAAACAGACAGACAAACAGACAGACAGACAAACAGACAGACAGACAAACATACAAACAGACAAACAGACAAACAGACAGACAGACAGTCAGACAAACAGAAAAACAGACAAAGAAACAGACAGACAAACAGACAAACAGACAAACAAACAGACAAACAGACAAACAGACAAACAGACAAACAGACAAACAGACGAACAGACAAACAGACAGACAGACAAAGAGACAAACAGACAAACAGACGAACAGACAAACAGACAGACAGACAGACAGACAGACAGACAGACAGACAGACAGACAAAGAGACAAACAGACAAACAGACAAACAGACAAACAGACAAACAGACAAACAGACAAACAGACAGACAGACAGACAAAACAGACAAACAGACAGACAGACAAGACAGACACAGACAAACAGACAGACAGACAGACAGACAGACAGACAGACAGACAAACAGACAGATTGTCTGACAGACAGACAGACAGACAAACAGACAAACAGACAGACAGACAGACAGACAAACAGACAAACAGACAAACAGACAGACAGACAGACAGACAAACAGACAAACAGACAGACAGACAAACAGACAAACAGACAAACAGACAAACAGACAAACAAACAGACAAACAGACAAAGAGACAAACAGACAAACAGACAAACAGACAAACAGACAGACAGACAAACAGACAAACAGACAAACAGACAGGCAGAACAGAGCAGACAGACAGACAAACAGACAAACAGACAGACAGACACCTAATGAGGGGGAATGACTAATTACAGAAACGTCTAAGTTGGTTCGTCACAGAGTGCGAATGGATGACGATTTAGAACCAGATGGACACTTAATTATAATGCGGAGACTGTCAACAGGACGTGTACACATGTGCGTGCTCATCCGTGTGCGTATGTGTAGGTGTGTGTTTGTTAGCATTCAAATCGGTCTTGGATTAGCGTGTAGGTATTCCAGGAATCGCGATACACATGAGTGTGTTTATTCGTATGTAAGTGTGTAGGTATTTCAGCAGTCATAGTACACATGTGTGTGTTTATCCGTGTGCGTATGTAAATCTGTTAGTATTTCAGTACACATGTGCTTCTTTATTCTTGTACGTATGTAAGTGTGTAAGTATTTCAGCAGTCATAGTACACATGTGCGTGTTTATCTGTTTGCGTATGTAAATCTGTTAGTATTTCAGTACACATGTGCTTCTTTATTCTTGTACGTATGTAAGTGTGTAAGTATTTCAGCAGTCATAGTACACATGTGCGTGTTTATCTGTTTGCGTATGTAAATCTGTTAGTATTTCAGTACACATGTGCGTGTTTATTCGTGTACGTATGTAAATGTGTAAGTATTTCAGCAGTCATAGTACACATGTGCGTTTTTATCCGTGTGCGTATGTAAATTTGTTAGTATTTCACTACACATGTGCGTGTTTATTCGTGTACGTATGTAAATGTGTAAGTATCTCAGCAGTCATAGTACACATGTGCGTGTTTATCCGTGTGCGTATGTAAGTGTGTAATTCTGTTAGTATTTCAGTACACATGTGCGTGTTTATTCGTGTACGTATGTAAATGTGTAAGTATTTCAGCAGTCATAGTACACATGTGCGTGTTTATTCGTGTACGTATGTAAGTGTGTAGGTATTTCAGCAGTCATAGTACACATGTGTGTGTTTATCCGTGTGCGTATGTAAATCTGTTAGTATTTCAGTACACATGTGCGCGTTTATTCGTGTACGTATGTCATTGCGCAAGTATTTCAAGCAGTCATGGTACACATGTGCGTGTTTATTCGTGTACGTATGTCATTGCGCATTTCAAGCAGTCATGGTACACAACTCCCTGTCCATCTATATGCGTATCTCCAAGCGTGTGTAAGGATTTCGGCGACGATCACGGCAGCGTGTGCGTATCTCCCGTGCGCTTCTGCTTCCGTACATGCTTGCCTTTGAAATAAACAAACACGTAAACACACTAATCCGGCGACAGTGTGTTTGTTTACCGCGGAATAAAACCGTCCCGGATTATCAAGGTGGGCGATAAAACGGGGGTGTCTCTTCCACGAGGCATAATGGCCGTTGTAGCGAGGTTACGGTGACGGATTAAATCAAGGAAATGGAGCGGATTGGGATGGATTCGGGGTGGGGTGGGGGAGGGGAGGGGAGAGGGAGGGGGAAGAGGGGGTTGGGAAGGGAGGGAAGAGGGAGGGGGAAGGGTGGGGAGGGAGGGAAGAGAGGGGGGAAGGGAGGAAGTGAGGGGGAAGGGGGTGGGAAGGGAGGGAAGAGCGAGGAAGGGAGGGAGCAAGGGGGTGGGGAGGGAGGGAAGAGGGAGGAAGGGAGGGAGCAAGGGGGTGGGGAGGGAGGGAAGAGGGAGGAAGGGAGGGAGGGAGGAGGGAGGTTGGTAGAGAGTGAAAGGGGGGAGGGAGGAGGTTGGTAGAGAGTGGAAGGGGGAGAGGGGAATTGGGAGGAGGGAGGAGGGGGAGAGAGTGGGGGATTGCGGATCATTTTAAGAAGTAAAAGGAGGGAAATTTTGGAAAGGGGGAGGGGAGGGGAGGGATCGTCTTCCTACAATGAAAAGAAAGGGAGGGGGGTAAGGGATAGGGTAGAAAATACACCATAAGTTCAGGAACGAAAATTGTTTATCGTCATCTATGCCTTAATCCCCCCACCCACCCCCCACCCCACCCCCACCGCCGAAAAAAAGAGAAAGAGAAGAAAGCAAAAAAAAAAATAATAATAAATAAAAAAATAAAAAAATAAAATAAATAAATAACAATAATAATAAATAAAAAAATAAAAAAATAAAATAAATAAATAACAATAATAATAAATAAAAAATAAATCTCAAAAGAAGAAAAAAGGAAAAAGACCACTTGTTTAAGTTTCAGAAGAGGAGGAATAAACGATGCAGTCCGTGAGAAAGAGAGAGAAAGAAAGAGAGAATAGCAGAGTAAGCTGTCCTTTTCGCAAGCTTTAGAAATAATTTTTCGGACTAAATATGGCTCCTTGCAGTGTTATGTATCTCAGGCTAATATCTTACATTCTCTTTATCTCTCTTTCTGTCTCTCTCCCTTTCTCTCTCTCTCTCTCACTCCCTCCCTCTCTGTCTGTCTGTCTGTCTGTCTGTCTCTGTCTCTGTCTGTCTGTCTGTCTGTCTCTCTCTCTCTCTCTCTCTCTCTCTCTCTCTCTCTCTACCTCTCTCTCTCTCTCTCTCTCTCTCTCTCTCTCTCTCTCTCTCTCTCTCTTCTCTTTCTCTCTCTCTCTCTCTCTCTCTCTTTCTCTCTCTCTCTCTCTCTCTCTCTCTCTCTCTCTCTCTCTCTCTCTCTCTCTCTCTCTCTCTCTCTCTCTCTCTCTCTCTCTTTCTCTCTCTCTCTCTCTCTCTCTCTCTCTCTCTCTCTCTCTCTCTCTCTCTCTCTCTCTCTCTCTCTCTCTCTCTCTCTCTCTTTCTCTATCTCTCTCTCTCTCTCAAAAAAGTAATAATAAAGAAAATAAAGAAAATAGAAAATAGAAAACACAAAAATCACATTTATGAGTGCGAGAGGACATCAAACGCATGCTTTTCACACGAGCGTAAATCCATTCACAAGAATATTGCTAATACTCAAAACACGATTCATTCACAAACTCACATCCTGCCCTCGTTGCTCCGTCGCGCTCAGCAAGAACAAACAAACAACGCCATTAAGGTTTATGTCAACACTAACATCTGTCGGGACATGTGTGCCTGTGGAAGTGATAGTTAGGACCTACCCTGTTATGTAGGTGAAGTGAGGGGAGACGGGAGAGGGGAGGGAAATGAGGGGAAGGGGAGAGAGGGGAGAGGGGAAAGAAGTGGGAGGAGGAGAAAGGAAAGAGGGGGGAGGGGGAGAAGAAAGTATGAGGGAGGAAGAGAGAAGGGATAGAAAATTGAGAAGAGAGTTAAAGGGGTAGAGAAGAGAGTTAAAGAGGGAGGGGAGACGGGGAAATGTGTGGTAAAGAGGGAAGAGAGTGCAGGAGGAGAGGGAAAGTAAGGGAGAGAAAATAGAGAGGAGGGAAGGTGAAGAAAAGTGGGGAAAAGAGAGGGAGGAAGGAGCGGGTAAGGATGACAGAGAAAGAAAAGGGAGGGAGAAGTAAGGAAACGAAATATTCACAAAGGGGAAAGGAGAAGAAAGGGGCATTAAAGGAAAGGAAAAAGAAAAATGGCGGAAGGGGGGGTGGGAGGAAAGGAAAAGGAGAAAAAGAAATAAGGGGGAGAGAAAGGAAACCAAGACCCTCTGTCTTTTTCCCCTCCTTGATGTGACCCCTCCCCCTCCCCCCCCTTTTCACCCTTTGACCTTCCTCTCCCCTCGCTGCATCTCAGGTCAGAAGCTGGGCTAATGATCAAAGTCTCGTAATTAACGTGTGTGTGTTAGGTCGTGTCTGTGTGTGTGTGTGGAAGAGAGAGAGAGAGAGAGAGAGAGAGAGAGAGAGAGAGAGAGAGAGAGAGAGAGAGAGAGAGAGAGAGAGAGAGAGAAGGAGAGAGAGAGAGAGAGATAAATAGATAAATAGATAAATAGATAGATCGATAGATAGACATAGACCCAGAACCAGAACCAGACAGAGAGACAGACAAACAGACAAAAATAGAAACAGAAAGCCAGACAGAGTCAAAGAAGCAGACCCACGTCTTTGCTTGCACAGATGTGTTCGCGCGACCCGGACAGCGTGCTTGCGTCGCGTCCCGGCTGACCCAAAGACTCTCTCTCTCTCTCTCTCTCTCTCTCTTTCTCTTTCTCTTTCTCTCTCTCTCTCTCTCTCACTCTCACTCTCTCTCTCTCTCTCTCACTCTCTCTCTCTCTCTCTCTCTCTCTCTGTCTGTCGGTCTCTCTCTCTCTCCCTCTCTCTCTCTCTCTCTCTCTCTCTCTCTCTCTCTCTCTCTCTCTCTCTCTCTCTCTCTCTCTCTCTCTCTCTCTCTCTCACTCTCTCTTTCTCAGCCACGGGAGGAGCCTCTCATCTCCTCGCTGCCCTGGTGCTTGCGATAGGCGAGGTCGGGCGGGCGCTTTCGGGTCGCAAAGGCAGCTGCGAGGCTTTATACCAACTGCATTACACGCAGACATGCATATGAATGTGTATATATATATATATATATATATATATATATATATATATATATATATATATATATATATATATATATATATATGTATATATATATATATATATATATATATATATATATATATATATATATATATATATATATATATATATATATATATATATATATATATATATATATATATATATATATATATATATATATATATATTTGTATCCATACATACATATACATATATATTCATATACATACATATATACAGAGAGAGAGAGAGAGAGTATTAAATACATCCGTAAGCGCACGTGTGCATTCCAGTCTCGTCCATGCGTGTGTACCTCCCCCCTCCCCCCCCACCTCGCCCCTCTCCCCGTCCTGCTACCATCTCCACCCTTTTGCCAAGACATCCATCGGGCCGTTAAAGGTGAATCCGTAATGTCCTTCTCTCGAAATAACGTCCCTAACACTGATTCAGTCACTGACCTCCTTCAGAATTCCCTCAAGATCACCAGGACCTCGAAAGGAACATGTCGGGAACACGTTTCACCGGCGGACTCGGAGCTCGGGACGAAGGAAGGGAAGAGACACGCCGACATCGCGGGGTCTGGGGATCAATCCGAGACTTTTTTTTTTTTTTTTTTTTTTTTTTTTTGAAGAGACGACACGAATTTTTTTTTTTTCTTTTTTTTTTTTACCTTTTTTTTTCCTCACGAATTTAACGACGCTTTCAGGACCGCTTTGCCTTTTCCCGTTCTAGGAAGTGATTTTAGAGCCTCTTTTTCCTCTCCACTAACATCGAGAATGCGCATGGGAGGAGGGAGGAGGAGGGAGGAGGAGGGAGGGAAGGAGGAGGAGGAGGAAGGAGGTGGGAGAGAGGGAGAAAGTTGAGGGAATGACGATGGTGGAGGAGGGAAGGAGGAAGAGAGGGAGGAAAGAGGAAGGAAAGAGGAAGGTAGGATGAAAGAGGGATGGAGGGATGAAGAAGGAAGGAGGGAGAGAGGAAGAAAGGAGGAGAGAGGGAGGGAGGAGAAAGTGGAAGGAGCGACGAGGGAAGGTGAATAAAGAAAGGAGATAAGGTGTAAGGGAGAGAGAAAGGAGGAGAAATAACACAAACAAAGAACATAGAAAGAGAAGAAGAAAACAAGGAGAAAGAAAGTCAATAAAAGGAGAGAGCAGACATGAATACAGATGAGGAATGAGTAGAACAGCAAACCGTACGTCATGCACAGAGGACGCAGAAAGAGAAATGGGAGGGAATAGAGCTTTCAGGGGGGGTGAGGTGGGGGGTGTCCTAGCTAGGCCTGAGGTGATCCGCCCTCTGCTGTCATGCGAATGAATGGTGCATGGAACACAGAGATGACAAAAACCAGGAAATGAGTCATTCTGAACCGCCTCCAACGTCCGCTGGTGTGCTCAGTCGACCAACATATATGTTCTGAAGCTTACGGTACGCGACGCTGGATGGGTGAGGGAGGAGAGGGAGAGAGGGAGAGGGAGAGGGAGAGGGAGAGGGAGAGGGAGAGGGAGAGGGAGAGGGAGAGGGAGAGGGAGGGAGAGGGAGAGGGAGGGAGAGGGAGAGGGAGAGGGAGAGGGAGAGGGAGAGGGAGAGGGAGAGGGAGAGGGAGAGGGAGAGGGAGAGGGAGAGGGAGAAGGAGAGGGAGAGGGAGAGGGAGAGGGAGAGGGAGAGGGTGAGGGTGAGGGAGACGGGAAGGGAGAGGGAGGAAAGAGAGAGAAGAGGGGGGGAGGGAGAGTGAGAGTGAGGAAAAGGGAGAGACAAAGAGACAGAGAGTCAATGAAACAGACAGGAAGAGGGAGAGAGATTCAGGCAGGTAAACCGACAGAGAATTAAACAAGACAGAAAAAAACAGGACAGGCAGATAAGCAGACAGACAAACAGATGAACAAGCAGACAGACAGATAGATAGATTGATAGACAGGTCGACAGATAGACAATCAGGTGGACAAACAAAAAGACAGACAGACAGACTGACTAACAAACAAACAACCAGACAAAGGAAAGGGGAAGAGAAAGAAAAATATGAATAAATAAGAGACTAAGAGAGAGAGAGAGAGACAAAAATATCCACAGGGCAAAGCGAGGAAAAGGGAGAGACAAAGAGGAAGGGGACACGGATACAAAGAGGAGAATGAAGAGATACGAAGAGAAGCGAATGGAGAATAAACAGCTTGATCCAGAGAAAACACACGAGCAATCGTATTATTGCAACTGCTAATGTATTTTGCATAGGATATCACGTGTATTCGTTGGCTATCGATGGGTGTGGTGCCTTTACGTTTATTTTCGTTGTTGATTTGAAGTATTTGTTAATATTAATGGGTTTTCAGTGTCATGTCAGACAAAGACAGATGTACACGCACGCACTCACGCACTAACACACACACAAGAACACACACACACACACACACACACACACACACACACACACACACACACACACACACACACACACACACACACACACACACACACACACACACACACACACACACACACACACACACACACACACACACACACACACACACACACACACACACACACACACACACACACAACCCCCCCCCACACACACAAACAAACACACAAACACAAACACACACACACACACACACACAAACCCTCCCCCCCCACACACACACAAACACACCACCACACCCACACACACACATACATACATATCCACACACACACACACACACACACACACACACACACACACACACACACACACACACACACACACACACACACACACACACACACACACACACACACACACACACACACAGGGATAAACTGACAGACTGATACATTCACAAAAAAAATGATTCGATGTGATTCGAGGAAAAATAGCGGCGATATCATTTCTCAAAAAATGACTGACCCAATTTCTTTTTCCTCCTCTTCCTGTATTTTTGTCTTTCTTTTTTCTTTTTCCTTTTTGTTCTCTTCATTTTAGCGATTTTCTCCTTCTCTTTCCTCTCCTCTTCTGCCTCTTTTATCTTCCTCCTCCTCTTCCTCTTTCTCTTTCTCTCTCTTTCTCTTTCTCCTCCTCTTTCTATTTCCCTTTCTCTTTCTCCCCGTCTTCTTCTTTTTCCTTTTCCTATTCTTCATCCCCATCCTCGTCTTCATCCTCCTTTTCCTGCTGCTCCGCCCTTCCTCCTCTTCCTCCTCCTCCCCCTCTTTTTTCCTCCTCCCCTCTTCCTCTTTTTCCTACTCCTCGTACTCCTCCTCCTTCCTTTCCCCCTCCTCCTCCTCCTCCGCCTCTTCGTTTTTCCTCGTCCTTCCTCGTCCTCGTCCTTCCTCCTCCTTCTCCTCCTCTTCTTTTTCTCTTCCTCCTCATCCTCTTTTCTTCCCTTCCCCCTCCTCCTCCCTTCCTCCTCCTCCTCCTCCTATTATTTTTTCTTTCTCCTTTTCCTCCTCCTCCTCCTTCCCCCTCCTCCTCCTCCTATTCCTTTTTTCTTTCTCCTCCTCCTCCTCTTCCTTTTTTCTTTCTCCTCCTCCCTTCCTCCTAATTCCCCCTCCTCCTCCTCCTCCTCTTCCTTTTTTCTTTCTCCTCCTCCCTTCCTCCTTCCCCTCCTCCTCCTCCTCTCTTTCTCCCCTTCCCCCCTGCATTAACAATTGCTCGCACAAGTCGGTTCCAGACGCGAGACCGCGAAAAGCCATAACGAATCGTGTGTTATGGGGTTTCCTCCACCCCCCCTCTCCACCCACCACCCCCTTAGTCTCTCAACAGACACTTCTCCTCCCCTTTTGCCCTCTTCTCCTCCATCCTTCTCCTCCTTTTCTCTCTCTTCTCTCTCTCCTTTCTTTCTCTTTCTTTTTTTACCCTCCTGTTCTACTTCCTTCGTCTTCTCCCTCTCTCTTCACCTCCTCCCCTTCCCCCAGTCTCTCAACTCCTCCCCTTCTGCCCTCTTCTCCTCCATTTCTCCTCCTCTATTTCCTCTCCTTCCCTTCTTTCTTTTTCTTGCCCTCCTTTCTTTTTCTTACTTCCTTCGTCTTCTCCCTCTCTCTTCACCTCCTCCCCTTCCCCCCCAGTCTCTCAACAGACACTTTTCCTCCCCTTCTGCCCTCTTCTCCTCCTTCCATCTCCTCCTCTCCTTCTCTCCTTTTCTCTTCCTTTCTTTCTCTTTCTTTTTCTTGCTCTCCTGTTCTACTTCCTTCGTCTTCTCCCTCTCTCTTCACCTCCTCCCCTCCCCCAGTCTCTCAACAGACACTTCTCCTCCTTTTCTCCTCCTCCCCTTCTCTCTTCCTTTCTTTCTTTTTCTTATCCTCCTGTTCTACTTCCTTTGTCTTCTCCCTCTCTCTTCTCCTTCTTGTCTTTCTCTTCTTCCTCTCCTCCACTTTTCCTCTCATTCTCCTCTTCGCCCTCCTTTCCTCTCCTATTTTCTCTTAATATACTTCTCCATCTTTCACCTTTCTCGTCCTCCCTCTATTCCTCTCCCATATTCCTCCTTACCTCCAATTCTCTCCCTCTCGTCCCTTTTTCACTCTTCCCTCTTTATCCGACACACCTTTCTCCTCCTCCTTCTCCTCCCCAATCCACTACTCCCACAGATCCCCCCTCTCTTCCTCCAACACCCCCCTTACCCCCACCTCCTCCCCTTCA